>NW_027187419.1:23258015-23265515 GCF_028583685.1 Petaurus breviceps papuanus | reverse complement strand
AGGGAGACAGGAAAAAATTTCAAAATCTTATAAAAAATGAATGTTGAAAGCTATCTTTACATGTAATTGAATTGGAAAAAAATGAAATATCATTTAGAAAAAATAAAGTTCTTGACAATCTAATTCTGCTCTTTTTTCTGGTCTCTTTATCCATTATTCCACTTATATTGTCAAGCCATATTGGCCTTCTTTTTTTCTTCTCATAAGATATTCCATCTCTCATTCCATTTTCTTTACACTGTCCATCTACCATGCCCAAAATGCTCTCTCTTCTCTTCTCTGACTCGAGAGTAATCTTGTATGTACTCATGTATGTATGTATATATGTGTATTTTGTCTCCCTGAAAGGAAAGACAAATGGCTGTAAAGGATGGTTTCATTTTTATGTTTCTACCTCCAGGATCTAGCACAGCACATGGCGCAGAATATTTAATAAATACTTGTTTGGTTTCTATTTTAATTAAATATTTCTTTCCTCAGTTGATAGGATATAAATAGACCGTTTTCAAAGGAAAAAACTTACAACTATTAATAACCATAAGAAATAGTGCTCCAAATAACTAAGAATTACAGCAACTTAAATGAAGGCAGATTCTGAGGTTCTATCTCGTACTTTTCAGATTACCCAAGTCCACATAACCCAGGCCTGTCTGAGTGTATCCAGTTCTAACATAAACATTCCCTCAAGTGGCCTTTTTGGGCATGCCTTGTTTGCCTAAGATGGAACCCACTCTATCCCCTACCACTTGGAGGTAGCTTCCTTTGATTATTGTTGTTCAGTCATTCTGTCACATCCAGCACATGAGGCCTATTGTCCTCTACTATCTTTCAAAGTCTGTCCAAATTCATGTTCATCGTTTCCATGATACTATCTATCCATCTCATCTGCTTCTGTTCCCTTTTCCTTTTGCCTTCTATCTTTACCAACATCAGAGACTTTTCCAATGAGTCCCATCCTCTCATTATGTGGCCAAAGTATTTAAGCTTCAATTTCAGGATTTGGATTTCCAGTAAATGAACTGAATAGATTTCTTTAAGTATTGACTAATTTGATCTCCTTGTTGTTCAAAGGACTCAAAAATGTCTTCTCCAGCACCACAGTTTAAAAACATTGATTCTGTATCGCTCAGCTTTCCTTATAGTACAGCTTTCAGAGCCATGCATTATTACTGGAAAAGCCATAGCTTTGACTATATGAACTGTTGTTAGCAAGGTAATATCTCTGCTTTTTAGTACGCTGTCCATCTTGCCATAGCTTTCCTTTCAAGTAGCAATCATCTTAATTTCATGTTTGCAATCACCATCTGCAGTAATCTTTGTACCCAGGAATATAAAATCTGACACTGCTTTCATCTTCTCTCTCTATTTGCCAGGAAGTGATGGGACCAGTTGCCACAATCATTTTTTTTTGTTTTTGATGCTAAGCTTCAAGCCAGCTTTTATACCCTGCTCTTTTACTCTCATTAAGAGACTTCTTAATTCTTCTTCATTTTCTACCACAAAATGGTATCATCTGCACATCTCAGATCATTAATATTTTTCAAAAACAACCTTAATTCTTGCTTTAAGACTGGACTTTCACAGGATGTACTTTGTAATTTTTTTTTAATTTGGTACCTATTAAACTTTTGTATATAAGTTAAATAAGTAAGGTGACGATATACAGCCTTGTCACACTCTTTTTCCCATAATCAACTGATCTGTCATTCCATATTTGGTTCTAACTGTTGCCTTGGTTTGCATGCACATTCCTCAGAGAAAAGTAAGATGATATGGTACTCCCATTTCTTTGAGAACTTGCCACATTTTGTTGTGATCCACACAGTCAGAGACTTTAGTGTAGTCAATGAAGCAAAAGTAGATGTTTTTTTCTGAAACTCTCTTGCTTTCTCCAAATATTTCAATTTAGTCTCTAGTTCCTCTGCCTCTTCAAAAAACAGCCTGCTTTTTTGGTAATTCTTGGTTCACATATTGCTGAAGTCTGCCTTGCAGGATTTTAAGTATAATCTTGCTAGCATGTGAAAGGAGTACAATTGTTCAGTAATTTGAACATTCTTTGGCATTGCCCTTATTTTGGATTGGGATGTAAATTGATCTTTTCCAATCCAGTAGCCACTTTTTATTTTCAAAATTCACTGACATATTGAGTGCAATACTCCAACGGCATTATCTTTTAGGATTTTAAATAGTTCAGCTGGGATTCCATTACTTTCACTAGTATTATTAGCAGCAATGCTTTCTGAGGCCCATTTTACTTTATTCTCCAGGATGCCTTAACCATACCATGATAGCTATCCATGACGTTAAGATTCTTATATAGTTCTTTTGTGTGTTCTTGCCGCATCTTCTTAATCTCTTCTGCTTCAAGTCCCTACCATTTTCATCTTCTATGTCAATTTTTGAGTGAAACTTTCCCTTGATATCTCTTGTCTTTCATGTTCTGTTATTTTCTTCTATTTCTTTGCATTGCTCATTTAAGAAAATCTCTCTTCTTGCTATTCTCTAGGATTCTGCACTCAGTTGCATATATATTTCTAATTTTCCTTTGCCTTTCACTTTCCTTCTTTCCTCAGCTATTTTTAAAGCCTCATCAGACAGTCATTTCCCTTTTTGATTTTGTTTTCTTTGGGAATGTCTTTTGTTACTGTTGTTGCTGTTGCTACCACCTCCTGTACAATATTTCAAATTTCTGTACCAAATTCCTCAGGCACTCTATTTACCAGATCCAATGCCTTAAATATATTCATCGCCTCCACTTCATATTAATAAGGGATGTTATTTAGGTCATGTCTATACAGTCTAATGGCATTCCCTACTTTTTGCAATTTCAGTCTGAATTTTGAAATGAGAAGGTCATGATCTGAGCCACAGTCAGCTACACATCTTGTTTTCACTGACTGCATAGAGATTCTCCACCTTTGACTGCAAAATATATACTAAATCTGATTTCTATATTGATCATCTGGCAATGTCCATTTGTAAAGTAGTCTTTTGTTGAAAAAGAGTGTTTGTTGTGACCAGTGACTTATCTTGACAAAATTTTATTAGTCTCTGCCCTGCTTTATTTTGTTCTCTAAGGCCAAACTTGTCTGTTATTACAATTATTATTTTTATTTTTTACTTTAGCATTTCAGTTCCCTATGATGTGACATCTCTTTTTAGTGTTATTTCTAGAAGATGTCACAGGTCTCCATAGAACAGATCAACTCTGACCTCTTCCGTATCAGTAGTTGGAGCTTACATTGTATTACTGTGATGCTGAATAGTTTGCCTGTGAACAGATATCATTCTGTCATCTTTAAGATTATATCCTAGTATTGCTTTTATCATCCTTTTATTGACTGTGAGGGCTACTCTATTTCTCCTAAGGTATTCTTGTCTACAGTAGTATATGTATTTATCATCTGAATTAAATCCCCCCATTCCCATCCATTTAAGTTCACAGACACCCAAGCTGTTGATATTTAATCTTTCCATCTCCTGTTTGATCACATCCATCTTGCCTTGGTTCATAGATCTTACATTCTAGGTTCCTACGAAATATTGATCTTTATAGCCTTAGACTTTCTGTTCATCATCAGATGCATGTGCAGGTGAACTTCCTTTTGTCTCAGGCAGCTTCTTTAGTACTAGAGCTACTTGTAATTGTCCTCTGCCCTTCCCCAGTAGCATATAGGACACCTTCCAATCTGAGGGGCTCATCTCCTGATACAATTTCTTTGATCATTTTAGTACTGTCCATGAGGTTTTCTTTTCTTCCCTTTTTTTGAGGCAGTCATGGTTAAGTGACTTGCCCAGAATCACATAGCTAGTCAGTGTCGAGTGTCTGAGACCACATTTAAACTCAGATCCTCCTGAGCTTCATGCTGGTGTTCTATCCACTATGCCATGCCACCTCACTTCCCCTCCATGGGATTTTCTTGGTTAAGATACTGGAGTGGTTTATCATTTCTTTCTCACTTTGATTGACTGACCAAATCTTTAAAACTGGTAAGACTAAGCCATTTACTGTCTTGTCCATCACTTTTCAGCTGCTTTCTTTTCAGCAACTCCTTCACATGTTGGGAGAAATATGTTGTATATTTGTGATTTTTCCATTTGAAATAAACATTCCTCCTTTGTAACAGCTCTGGTTTTACATTTTTGTGTGTTGCTTTGTTTTAACACAAGAAGTTTTACAAAGAGATATATACTCAAAGAGATAAACAAAAATATATAAAGTTACTTTCCCCAACATGTGAGAGGCATAATCTTCCCCATATAACCACTACCTCAATTTATAGGAAGGGAAAGAGGATTAGTTTCATGGCTTATCTAGGTTCTCATGCAGCATAGTTACAAATCCAACCCATGCTGTGCTCAGGTTCCAAGCGCTATGACTCCTCAGGGCTTCCCTGCTATCACAGTTCGGTATAATGTTAATGGACTAGGAAGATCTTCCCTGTCCATTAATAGGCCTATGTGACCACATGTGTCCCCTTTTTCCATGGAACAGGAGCCCATGTCTAAAGGTACACAGGTATTTCAAGCATGAATGTCTTGCTTCTTTTCCAGCTGTGATACATCCTGAGTCACATAGAGCCCGCCGGGGGAGGAACGTGACTAAGGAAGAGCTTGTTTAGGGGGAGGCTTGCTTATGGGAAGGCTTGCTTGTAGGAAGGCTTTCACACCTTTTAGTAATAAGCTAATTAGGCACTGAGTCAGAGGGTTGTGGTGCCTTCTGGCTCTGAGCCTATTAGTTGAAAACTATATATCATGGGAGGTCATTTACTTTGGAGGCTTGCTCATGAGAAGGACCTTTTGATTCCCTGGACTGGACTCTGAGTAGCCATTTGTTAAGAATCCCCTGACTCCTCAGATATTGGTGCTCTCCTGGTCTGCTGTTGTATGTAGGTGGTTGTATTACTTTGTTCAGACAGTTGGAGCCCTGTCTGTTGGATTCCTGTACTAATTTCTTTATGTTGCTCTGCTTGTATTTTCTCCACATTCAGTGTGCTGACCCTTCCCCTGAACTACCAAATGACTTATATATGTTTAATTAAATAAGATTCATAATCCCTTTGAAGCTGTCATTCCTTTAGAAAAGTAGATCAAAGAACCTGGGCTAGCAGGTCATCCTGGGTGTGCTAGGGTACTTACTAATACACTGGGTATACTGTCCTATCTGCAGTCCTAGCTCAATGTTCACCATAGCTGGAATTCCTAGTCCCATGAGGATCACCTGGGTTGTGGCTGAAACTGAAGGAAAGTAGCAAAGAACAGAAAGAAACACTACTCTTGAGGCCCATTTTTGAGAGCTGGAATGAAAGAGAGGTAAATAAGTGAAGGCAAATCCTTCCCATCTCACTAGTCCAGTTCATAGCATTAATTCTGATCCTTTCAAATAAGAGTAGCCAAAGAATATAGCCAAAAGTAAGAGGGAAAGAAGGTTTAAAAAAAATCAACCTGGGGCAGCTAGATGGTGCAGTGAATAGAGCACCAACCCTGGAGTCAGGAGGACCTGAGTCCAATTCGCCCTCTGACATTTAAAACAAAAACTAGCCATGTGACCTTGGGCAAGTCACTTAACCCCAACTGCCCTCCAAAAAGCAAAAAAAAAAATCAACCTCACCAATTTTAAACACACAGGCAGAGAGTCAGAGGGGACTACTGCTACCCATGTGGTAGGGGACACAGAACACTCTGTTAGGTAAACTGGGCATTCTCAGAAAAAAAACCCTTAAGGGCTTCTCCATATTAGAACTGTGCATTTCAAGAGGAGATTGGGTTACATTGAAAAAAAGGGAAAAATGACAAATGTTGGAGTTGCTGTAGGAAAACAATCATATTGGTGCCCTGCTAGTGTATCTATGAATTGTTACTGCCATTCTAAGCAATTTGATATTATGCTCAAAAGGTCACTAAACTGACCCAGCAATATACATACTATGTCTGTACCCCTCAAAATCAAAGAATGAGTAAAAAGATCATACTGTACAAATAAATTGTAGTAATTTTGTTTGTTTGTTTTTACAAAAACAAAACACCTGGAACATAAAGGAGAAGTTTTCATCAATTGGAAATACAACTTAATTAATGATGTCATATATATATATATATATATATATATATATATACACACACACATACATACACACATATATAGTGTGCATATATGTACATATAAATATACATGACACATGCATACATGTATGCATGCATATGTAAATGTGTGTATATATGTGTGTGGATAGATAGATGTAGTTATACTATTGTATCATAAACAGTGATGAAAGAGATGGTTTTAGTGAAACCTGAGAAAACTTATATGAACTGAAACAAAATAAAGTAAGAAAAACCAGGGGAAAATGTATACAATAACAATACTGCAGAAATAATTTTAAAAACCTTAAGAATTATGGTCAATGCTTGATTAGCCATTAATACAGAGGACTAATCATAACGTATCCTACTCACCTCCTAACAATATATCAATATCTATCTATCTATCTATGAAATGACCATTTTGTAAATTATTTTGCCTGACTATGCGTTTTTGCTACAAGGGTTTAATTTCTTATTTTTCTTTCAAAGAGACGGAGTGGATGATTTGAAAGGAGATTTTTAGAAAGTGAAAAAATTAAATGAAGTTCTAAATTTATTAGATTATTTTTCCCCTACCTGCTAAGGGAGTAAAAGTATTGTCAACACCCTCTCAAGGCATTATATGTTCTATGCACTCTAAATTAACCTACCCTAGGTCATCATCATTGCCATATTTTGATAAACTGATTGTCTCCGTTTAAGTTAGCTTCATTGTATTCAAGTGGGATTAAACTCAGGTAAGTGTGCCTTGTATCAGAAGGCCACGCTTACCAAACTAAATGTTATTTTTTTGGTTTAGGGACTGAAGTTGTAAAGGGACACCACAAAGCCCATATTTTGTTCCTTGTTGCATCTGCCTCATGGAGAAAAAAACTAAATTTGGGATATAGTCAAATTAGAAGTGAATATACACATATGTATGTGTGTGTGTATTAGCAAATGGAAAGACTATCTGAATTTCAATATTTAAAGAAATGTGTGGATTTCTTATCATATCTCAGCAAAGGTTGTATTGGCACAATTTTTTTAATGTAGTGCCACAGAAGGAGTGATAGAATTGGATTCAGAGAACTTGGGCTCAATTCTTAGCTCTGCCATTGAACTATCTGTGTGATTTGTATCATGCCCTTTAACTTCTAATGTGCCTAGTTTTCATCATATGTAAAAGTTGATCCTTGATCTAGATGTCCTCTAAGGTCTTTATCAGATCCACACATATTATCCTATGGCTAATATCTATTGGCTCATATTTATTAAAAACTTCCCATCTGGAGATGAAAGAGATTTTATAGCTGAAAACTATATGCCACCCACTGAATCATAGCTTCTTGGTTCCAGAGAAGACTGGATGATGACCAAATGTATGGTCATATATATATATATATATATATATATATATATATATATATATATATA
>NW_027187419.1:23234233-23258005 GCF_028583685.1 Petaurus breviceps papuanus | reverse complement strand
ATATATATATATATATATATATATATATATATATATATATATATATATATATATATATGTATGTATGTATGTATGTATGTATGTATGTATATGACTACAGTCATATATATGATTTATGACTTTAATTTTTAAACTCCTATGATCTGGGACATCCACAAAGGTTGTAATACCCTTCTGAGATGGTAAGCCCACCTGAACACTGACAGATCACTGGCCAGAATGTCATCACTCTGGAAGAATGTCCAACACTACAAGTTCACAGAAAAATGAATGAAGGAAAAAAGCATTTATTAAACACCTATTAAGTAACAAGTCCTATGAATAGAATTATGAAAGTAAAACAATCTTTACTTTCAAGGAGTTCACATTCTAATAGAAAACTATAAATATATGAATTCAGCTACAACTTATATGGGAAGTTCCAGTTGTCCTTAGGGTACAACAGCAAAACAAGTGGTTCTTTATTGTCATTTCCATTTGATAAGACACTGTGTGCCATCAAATTCACCATCATTTGCTGGTGCCAAGGACTTTGGTGGTAAGAACTTTGGTTTCTTATTTTTTTTAAAGCAATTGGGATTAAGTAACTTGCTCAAGGTTGCACAACCAGTTACTACACCAGGGTGTGGTGCTAAGTATCTGAGCCCGGATTCAATCCCAAGTCATCCTGACTCTGGGGCCAGTACTCTTACTCACTGCACCACCTGGCCACCCCTAAGCAATTGGGGTTAAGTAACTTGCTCAAGGTTACACGGCCAGTTACTACACCAGGGTGTGGTGCTAAGTGTCTGAGCCTGGATTTGATCCCAGGTCATCCCAACTCTGGGGCCGGTGCTCTTACTCACTGTGCTACCTGGCCACCCCCTGGTTTCTGATTTAATATCTGTGGCTTCTGAAGTTTATTTTAAATGGAAATAACAATTTATTATTGGAATTAAAGTAAAATAATTCTCTACTAAAATAGCTTAATGTTGATTTTATATTCCTTTTAATGTGAGGAAGATTGTGTTCATTTTTTTTCTAATATGCCAAGTTATAAACAGGTTAGTGAAGTAATAATTACCAAATAGTTCTCCCTGTATAATTTTAAAAGTATCCCTTCTTTTATAAGAATAGCTGAATAATAAGCCAATGTAATTAATTATATTTTTTACTATTAGCATCCTTAGCACATGGAAATATGTTTTACAGAAAAGATAAATTAGAGGGTTATTTTACAAAATCAAGATAATATAATGAATTAGACGAAAGGCAGGAATAGAATTTAGAAGTCAAACCTTTAAAAAAAACAAATGCTAAACATTGTCTTTATGTGTAATTGAGGGAAAATAAAATACTATTTAAAAAAAATTTTTTAAAGTACTAGATTAAAGGGCATTTGGCCTGAGTTTTAATCTTAATCCTGACAGTGGTTAGTTGAAAGATCTTGAATGTCTGACACTGTTTTCTCTTCTGAACAGCAAAGGTTCTGAACTAATTCTTTTCCTGGCTTCATTCAGGTTCTAAAATTATATTATTTTATGAATTTTTTTTGTAAGCTAGGAGTCCTCTAAGTATCAAATTCTCAAGCATTTAGTATCAAGTTCTTCTCTACCTCATGATTTATTAATCACTTATTATATATCTGGCATTGTGCTAAACATTGCCAATCCAAAATCAAGCAAAGAGGAAAAAGAAAGATTATACCTGTCCTTAAGGAGCTTGGATTGCAAACTTCTAATAGGTGAAGCCAACACATAAAAGTGAGATAAAAAGAGAGAGAGAGAGAGAAATAGAAAGATCGAGGTGTAGTCTGGGGACTCAGAGACTGAGCTTAATTTGGAGTGAAGTTGTCTAGTGTTAGTGTTTCCCCAAATGGAATTTTCCCCAATCAGATTTAAATTTTTACTACATATTCAAAATATGATATGCATGTAACTCTTTGGAAATGCATCTCATATATAAAACGAAATCTGATCAAATAAAATATGAATCAAGAAAATTATTCAGCATTACATGCTTGCAAGGCACCATGTTAAAACCCCAAATTGAGTCTCAGCATGTTTTCTGGTGTTCAGTTTCATAGGCTTTCAAGTGCAGTTTCACCAACGAAAAATATTTGCAACTTTGCTGCGACCTTTATCTTGAAACAAAAATGGTAGGAAACAGAAGTTTTGAGGTAGAAATATCTCTCATCACTTCTAACAGATTTCAGTGAAATCTAGTGCCTCATTAGTAGTTAAAGAGTGAGGTGATGTCAAAAAGGGTGTGCTATAGTCCCAGCCTGAAAATAACTTTTTTCATTTTTTAGTCATGAGCATAGAATTATATACATTTGGTTCCTATTATTTTTCCGGTACTACAGTGTTCACAACTTGTCAATTCATTTCCTAAGCATTGGTCTTTTTTCTTCTTCTTCTTAACATCATTTTAACACCATTAAGGTTCCCTAGTCCCAGGTGGTAAAGGACATAAATTGGCCCAAGGCAAAAAGAAGTTCATGTTTCTCAGAAACAATTTAGATTGGATGTTATTTAATATTTAATGTCTAATTCTATTGTATTGGAGTTGGCACTATCCTTCAGTCCCATAGTACAGACTAGCATATTTCCATATCCAAAGGTGTACTCCTGGGTCCTAGTAATTTGACGATCAGACAGTAGGGACTTTATATCAAGCCTCTGACCAATCTCTTAATTATTTACCATGTCAGAGATTCTTTAATATTGATTTCTTTTATTGCACCCTTGTGGACCATTTGCTAAAAAGCAATTTTCTATTTTGGAGATAAATTAACTTTATTCCTTCTTGTTCATGTAGATGGAAAACCACTTCAGAATGACGTTTTCCAGAGCATCAGTATGGCTATTAAATCAAAAAGCATTCATGTTTCATATTTAAAGAAGCTATTTGGACTTCTTTTTATTTATTAGAAACACGAATATGGTTTTTACGTTTTGTGTGTTTTACAAAAGCTAGTTTTTCTAAAATCATCATGAGTAGAGTTGGGGCAGGAGGGAGCAAGCTTCTGGCTTCCAGAATATTTGAATTCTTTTTTTTTAAGAAAGGCTTGTATAGAATTGAATAGAGTACTTTATTTCCTCAGAAAAAGGAATATGTGGAATTACTGAAGTACTTCATTTCAACATGAAGAAATAAGAAAGGATAAAAGTACTTCTCTCACTTTAAACTTTGATGTGTTTTAATAAGCTTCTTGTAACAAGCCACTTATCCGCAGATGATGTAACATTAGCATATATAGTAATAGGGTATTAAAGTACAGAAGAGATTAAAAAAGTATTTTGAATTTTTAACTAACCCCCAATTTAGAAAAGGCACTGAGATAAGAGATACATACCAAAGTTATGAAGAAAAGCATGTTATTTGATCAAAAGCATGTTATATGTTTTTAGAGAAGGTTTAAACCTGTTGTCTCTTGCCCAATGTTTTATCAAGTGATGATTAAAATTCATCCTTTTCTAACATCCCTAAGGGAGGTGAGGACTAAGGCAGAATGTTGCACACATTTTCTGATGTCATCACTGTACGGGATGCTTTTCTTAATTGGTTTTTCCATAAATGCCTGTAATGCAAAAACAAAAAGGCATTGCTAAAAATGTTTCAAAAAAGGTAAGATAAACATCCTTCTCGCTATATTTTCCTTTTAGATTAGTACTTGTAATTGCATATTGGTATATAGATAGATATAGACATATATTCCATATTTAGCATGCTTTTCCTCACAGCTAGCCTACATTTCAGTAGTATATGAAGTGATTTATATATCAAGGATCTATTACTTCCTTGGTGTCTGAATTCAGTCCATCAAAGTAGTTTACTGCTTTCCTGTATGTTAGTATAGAAGTACTTGAGAATTCCAAGAGACGTAGAGAGGTTAAGTGATTTGCTGAGGGTTACAGGCTAGTAGTTGTTATGGGCTGAAATTGAATTCAGGTCTTCCTGACTTAGAGGTCATTCCTTTATTCTCTTTGTCATGTTCCCTCTATATTGGCTACCAGTAAAACTGATATTAAAAATGAAACTTTGTGTCAGGAAGAAATGTGAGATCATTAAAGGAATTTTGTAATTTTTCAAAGACAGTCTAGCCCATTCTCCTCCTGTTAAATTCTGAGTTCAACTTATTGCTGGACTTCTTAGAGATGGTCTTTCTCCTCACCTCAGTCTAATCCCAAGGATATATCATTCCTCTTAACTCACAAAAATCTGCCCAGTACCATTATTATATAGATATGGGGTCAATGATCCAGTACCATCTGTTTTCAGGACTATTTTGCAAGACAAAAATGACAGAGTGGACAAAGAGCCAGCCTCAGAGTCAGTTTGATATATATGGTTGTGTGACCTTTGGAGAGACACAACCTCTCAATGTCCTAGGGCTAGCCAACTCTGAGATGATAAATTTCAGCACAGGTGCTGACTTAGTAGAAAGAGTTTCCCAAATGAGAATTCTCAATACTAATAAAAGCAAATGTCTAGTCAAAATAAATGTATAAGTAAAAAATATATGTATTTATAGATGTATGAATAGGTGGATAGATATATATTTATGTATGCACACACACATATATGATATGCATACTAATGGATGAACCTTATAATTTGGCAATTCAGCTGCATTGTAGTTTGGACAATAGATATTCATCTACCACTTCCCAGCCCCCACCATGCCCTCGTGTAAATGTCTAGGCTAGCTTCTTGTGTGATTGTGGATCTAATTTGTGAGGTCCTAAGCTATTCTAGGACTTGATGCAGTCAGTACATTACCATGTCAGTACAATTGTGAGACATTTTTTTTATAATAGTTGAGAACACATTTGATGCTCATATATCTCCCTGATTATGCCCTGATATTGATTATCAAAAGCTCACCAAAAAGATTATCTGCATTTTAATATATTTTTAATGATCTTGTCCAATTTTGACATAAGCATAGAAGCCATATTGAAATCATCCAAGATTATTTTTTCCACATTTAGTTTCTTACCCTTCTTCATATTCTTTGAGAACTGATTCTTCAATGCCCTTAAATTCATATTGCTTCTAGTGTTGAACTCCTCTGTGCCTACTTTTTATAATTCAGTTGCTTTCCCCCCATATTTGTTTTCATCAATACCCTTTCCACTTCTTCTGTAAGCAAATCTGGGACTGTGATTCTAGGGTACAAGTGCTGTGATTCTCCTTCATCTGTTGAATTTGTTGTGACCTTTTCTGCCCTTATCAGAGACCAAGTAAGGCATTGAGAATGTAATGCTTTTAGCATTAGGAATGTTGCTGTTCTGATTCATGAGTGCCTTACACAGGTTACTATATCAGACCCAGTCCAGTCATGTTTAATTTTGCTCTCAGACACCTTAGCAAGCACTTTCCTATCCCCTTCTCCCAAGCCAGAGACCAATTCATGGAAGATAGAATACTTTCATATCAAGAACTCCTGCTCTGGGCCCCTGCTGTCCTGATTGATGTGTCTCACTTAATCCACTATTTCAAGGAGAGTTATGACTCATATTACCTCAGCCATCTTCTCTTTGCTTCTTTCCTACCACATTCATGTCTCTCCTACATTTCCAGTTCTAGAAATATAAGCAAATAACTGCTACTATTGTTACTAGAAAGCATCATTCAATCTTCTCCCCTGTGACTCCATTCTCTCTATTAATTTTCCGAAACAAAATATCCCTTTGATAGACCCAAAGATTCTGGTTACTGAATTAAGAATTCACTATTCAAAAAACCTTCTGGGAAAACTAGAAAACCATCTTACAAAAACTAGGTATAGACCAACATCTCATATAATGATGAACTCCATATGGTCACATGACTTAGAGGGTGACTAAGAGGAGCAAGGAACACCTTGTCTTTCAGACAAATAGATAGGGTAACAATTCATTATGAAAATTATAAAGAGATCCACAAAATATAAAATTGACAATTTCAGTGACATGAAATGAAAATGATTTTGCACAAACAAATCCAATGAAATTAAAATTAGAAGGAAAGTAGATAGCTTGGGAAAAATCTTTTCTCTTGTAAAAGTTTAATTTCTGAAATATATAAGGAACTGATTCAAATTTATAGCATTAGAACTATTTCTCAATTGATAAATGGTCAGAAGATGTGAACAGGAAGTTTTTAAAGGAAGAATTCCTAGCTATTAATAGCAAAATGAAAAAATACTCCACATCTCTAATTATTAGAGAAACGAAAATTAAATCAACTCTAAGATTCCTCCTCTCATCCATTGGATTGAAAATTTTTACAAAAAAGAAAACTGACACATGTTGGAAGGGCCATGAGTAAAGAGGCACATTAATGTGCTGTTGGTGAGATATGAATTGGTATGGTCATTCTGGAAGGTAATTTGAAGCTATTTCCAAAAAGTTGCTAAGCTGTATATGCCTTCCCACCTGTGATACCACCTCTAGGCCTCTATCCCAAAGAAGTAAATTAAAAAGAGAGAAAGGACCCATGTGCACAAAAAATTCATAGAAGTTCTTTGTTTAATGTCAAAGAATTGAAAACTAAGGAGGTACCCATTAATTGGGGGGTGGCTGAACAAATTATGACATGTAAACATTATATAATACTATTGTGTTATAAGGCATGATGAAAGGAATGTTTTCAGGGGAACCTGGAAAGACTTGTATGAAATGGTGGCAAGTTAAGTGAGTAGAACCAGGGAAATAATTTATACAATAACAACAATATCATAAAGACAAACCACTTTGAAAGACTTTGGAACTTTGATCAAGGAAATGAACAATCATGGGTCTAGAGAACTGATGATGAAGGATGCTACTTTTCTCTTGAAAATTAAATGATGGACTCAGGGTCCTGAATGAAATTTCTGGGTTTTTGGACATTACTAACATGGACATTTGTTTTGTTTGACTATGAATATTTATTTTTTTAAGTGTTTTGTTTTCTATTTTTTCCAATGGTGGGGGGGAGAAGGAGGAATAGTGAGAAAGAAAAACATATTTTGTTAATTGAAAAAAAAAAGTTAAAAAACAAAATACCTTTCCCTAGTATGACCCTCCCCTATTTCTTGCCTTTAGAATGTAAGCTCCAGAGGTCAGGGACTGCCTTCACTTTTGTATTTCTATTCCCAAGACTTAGTGTAGTGTTTGGCACATGGTAAACAATAAATGGTTTTATAATTATTTATAAGATCTTGAAGGCCCCTTAGAAATCATCTAGTCTACCTCCCTCTTTTTCCATATGACAAAAAGGTAAAAAGATTAAAGATTAAAGAATGAGAAAATTAATTCTATTTTATTCTAGAGACCTGAAGTTACAAACACTGAAAGTTATTACAAAAAAAGGTAGAATCTTGTAGTGGAAAGATAACTGAATTTGGACTCAGAAGATCTGAGTTCCAGTTTTGTTCCATGTATTTAGTTTCTTTGAGACTTTCAGCAGTTCCTTTGACCTCACTTTCCTTCTTTCTAAAAGGAAGCTATTGGTGTAGATGATTTCTAAGTTTCCTCCATAGTTCAACCTTCTATGTTCCTTAAAGTATCTGTATAATTTTTCTTTGGCTGAATAACTGAAACCATTCCAAAATACAGTTGTGAATTTATGCTTATAATTAATTTTTAAGTTTCCTACACTACAATTTGGTGCTGCCAACTGAAAAAAATGCATGAGAAATATGTAGCCATGGTAATCTCATGTGGCAAGGTGCCCAGGGCAGTAGATAATTAAGGGAGATAAGGCTCTTCTCTTGATCTTTTCTCCTGGGCATCCTTTTGGGAACATAACATGAAGCCTGAGTCTCAAGGGATGCTACATCTCTGGATTCTTCTCCTTCACCCCCTGGATCCTAGCAGCCTACAGTTACATTGAGTAGAAAACCCTTTTCCCAAGGGAAAGTGAGCACCCTTACTCATTCTGTCCTCCTCCCAATACAAAGAGCTGCTTCCATCCTCAATCATCTTCTTCAACCCACCCAGGAATGAACAAATAACTATATCACTTCCATAGTTCTTCTCTGCTAAGACTTTCGTTAATATGAGTCCATTAAATAGCTAGGAAAATTTTTTAAAATTAGCTCTTCAAGTTATATGCTACTGATCCTGTTACCACCTCAAGCAAGAGACTATTTTAAGAACAGATACACTTTGTATCTCTCATGATGTCTTTATTCAGTACGCTGCAGGAAATAGATACTTAAATAACTGTTGAATTCTGATGTCTTTATTCCTAATATATTCCTTCCAAAATGCAAGCAATATCTTGATAATGTTGCCCTGGATTTTTTTCTATGCTTTACATCAAGATTCAAACTTTTTAAGGTTTAAAAAATATTTTAAAAGGATGTCATTCTAGGATAACATCTATGCCATCTCATGTGTGAGAATGTGCCATATTTCAGAATGTATACTTGCTATTCTTTAGGGATCACTAAAAAGGGTCTGCCAATTTTATTTCTGATATAAACTGCAATGGCATGCACTCATTCATTTGGCAAACCTTACATTGTAGTGGACCTCAGTTGGGTGCTTGTCAGTTTAATGGATACCAATAGGTTTAGTCCAGAGCTTTGAGGCACTTGGGACTGCTACAGAGTAAAGATTGAGATTGGGGTGAACCTGTGAAACTACTACAATCTGGTCTTCTCGTGGCATCTACTCCATCAGTGATGGGGTACAGAACTATATTTTAAACCTTTAGAGAAAGAAATCCCACACACTCCTGTGACCATGATTTACTGTATAATAGCCCCCACAAGAATACTCTTCTATTCCCAGAATTTTTCATTTCACAAAGGGAGAGTGGTCTATTTAAGAACTTCCTTATTCCAACTTTCATCTGCAATCTGCAGTAATGGTATATTTTCAGATGACTAAAGAGGCTAGCTGTAGATAGTGTCTCTGTGTATTTTCAATTTTTAAAAGAACTGCCATTTCTCAAGAGGAAAATTTTCCTGTAATAGGGTACCTTAGATTAGAATTTGAAAATGAACTCCAGTGCACATGGTCACCACTACCTAAAGTATGGTTCCCGTCTATGGAAGAAGCATTGAATTTTTTGTCATTTTATTCTTGGCCCTGATGTTTAGCCCTTAGTCTCCAATATCTAATTAGAAGTATATATTGATTAAAATGTCCTAATATTTCTTCTAGGGAGTAGAAAGCATTTCCAATGTGCATTGTTGTGAGAACTATGACAGTATCCAGGAAGAAGGAGCTGGCAAATGCCCCAGACTTGATATTAGAAGTCTAATTTTGAATTGGGACTGTTTCTTCTCAGCTTTAGTGACTGTGAGCAAGTCACTTTTTTTTTTCTCTTAGGCCCTCAGTTTCTTCATATGTAAAATAAGGGGGTTGGATTAAATACCCTCAAAGGTTCCTTGTAGTTCTAAGATCCTACAAGCAGTAGTTCTAGAGTTTTTTTTTTTCTCAGATCATTATATTCCTAACAACCGATATCTGCCTGTCCACATTAATTAATGAAATCACCCTTGAATTCTTCTTCCACTTCAAGGAACTTTGTTGAACACAACTATAAAAGAAGAGTATAACAACTGCAAAGTAAGAAACCCCTAATTTATTTTACAAACATAGTATTTCCTGATAAACTGAATGACTTATAATTTCACAAACACATGTTGTACTTTCCCACTTCCATGACCTTCTTGCTATCATTACTTGTGCCTACCATGCTATTTACTATATTTCTAATTGCTGAAATCCAATCTTGTGGGCAAAGCACTATTTAAATGCCACCTCTTCCCTGGAGCCTTCCCTGATCTCTTCACCACTGCTGCCATCTCAGTTGGAAATTATCTTTTCTTGATAAGGCTTTGTACCTCTCTTACCATGTGGCATTTTGTACTATGATCCATCTACAGATCTAGTTCCCCTACTAGATTAAAAGTTTTTTGAGGATGAAGATGAGACATATTCATCTTTAGATTTCCCTGTCCCCTAGTCTGTCATTCAGTCAACAACTATTTATCAAGGGCTTACTATGTACCAAGCACTGTCCTAACCACTGAGACCACAAAGAAAGGCAGAACATTCATTACCTGCTCTGAGAAAACCCATTGACTTATAGGGTAAAACATGCAAACTGCTATTTATAAACCCACTGTATACAGAATAAGTTGGAGATAGTCGACATAGGGAAGTTTATAGCAAGCGGGGATCAAAAAGCATTACTATAGCAGTTGGTCTTTTTATTTTTTTTAAACTTTAATTTATTAATTTGTTTGTTTCCTTTTAGTTTACAGGATTCAATTCCACAATTCCTTGAAGTTCACATTTTGTCCCCCTCCCTCCCCTCCCCCCCATGACGGCTTATTATCGAGTATAGGATCTGTAAATACTTTCACATTATACAATGGTCAGGTTATAAGGATGGATTGTACCAGCTGGAATGAAAAATGGTAAAGAGGACATAAAATCAAATAAGAGAATGAAAAAGATCAGGTATTTTGCTTCCACCTGGATATAAATTTAGTTCTTTCTAGTTCTTTCTCTGGATGCACGTTTTCCTCTCCATCATGCGTCTTTTGGGATTGACTTATATTCCTGTATTGTTGAGAAGAGTCCAGTCTATCAAAGTTGGTCATCACACATACGTTGTGTCTGTAATTGTGTACAAATTCCTCCTGGTTCTACTCTTCTCACTCAGCATCAGTTCTTTTAAGCCTCTCCAGGTAAATATGAAGACCGCCTGCTCCCCGTTTCTTATGGCGCAATAGTATTCCATAACATGCATATACCACAACTTGTTCAGCCATTCCCCAATTGATGGGCACCCCCTTAATTTCCAATTCTTTGCAACCACAAAAAGAGCTGCTATAAACATTTTTGTACATATGGGTCTTTCTCCCATTTCTATAATCTCTTTGGGATATAACCCTAGGAGTGGTATTGCTGGATCAAAGGGTATGAAAGTATTTATAGCCCTTTGGGCATAATTCCAGATTGCTCTCCAGAAAGGCTGGATCAGTTCACAACTCCACCAACAATGCATTAGTGTTCCAGTTTGCCCACATCCTCTCCAGCGTTTGTCATTTTCCTGTTTTGTCATCTTAGCCAATCTGACTGGTGAGATGTGGTACCTCAGAGTTGTTTTGATTTGCATTTCTCTAATCAATAGTGAATTAGAGCATTTCTTCATGTGCTTATATATAGCTTTAATTTCTTTCTCTGAAAACTGCCTGTTCATATCCTTTGACCATTTATCAATTGGGGATTGACTTGTATTCTTATACATTTGACTCAATTCTCTGTATATTTTAGAGATGAGTCCTTTGTCAGAGACATAGGTTGTAAAGATTCTTTCCCAATTTCCCACCTCCCTCTTAATCTTGGTTACATTGGCTTTATTTGTACAGAAACTTTCCAATTTCATGTAGTCAAAATTATCCATTTTACATTTTATAATGTTCTCTAATTCCTGTTTCATCATAAAGTCATTCCCTCTCCACAAGTCTGATAGGTAAACTATTCCTTGTTTTAGCAGACTGCTTATAGTATCAACCTTTATACCTAGATCATGAACCCATTTAGACTTGATTTTGGTATATGGTGTTAGATAATGGTCTATGTCCAGTTTCTGCCATACTATATTCCAGTTTTCCCAGCAGTTTTTGTCAAACAGTGAGTTCTTATCCCAAAAACCAGGGTCTGGGGGTTTATCAAACAATACATTACTGTAGTCGTTGACTTCTGAATCTCATGTGCCTAATCTATTCCATTGATCCACTTCTCTATTCCTAAGCCAGTACCAGGTAGTTTTGATGACTGCTGCTTTATAGTACAGATTGAAATCTGGTAAAGCTAGTCCACCTTCCCTAGCATTTTTTTTTCAATAATTCCCTTGATATTCTGGACTGTTTATTCTTCCAGATGAATTTTGTTACTACTTTTTCTAACTCTATAAAGTAGTTTTTTGGTAAATTAATTGGTATGGCACTAAATATATAATTTAATTTAGGTAAAATTGTCATTTTTATTATATTAGCTCGACCCAGCAATGAGCAATTGATATTTTTCCAATTAGTTAGATCTGACTTTATTTGTGTGAAAAGTGTTTCGTAGTTATGATCATACAGGTCCTGGGTTTGTTTTGGAAGGTAGATTCCCAAATATTTTATAATGTCTACAGTAACTTTAAATGGGATTTCTCTTTCTACTTCTTGCTGTTGAATTTCATTGGAAATATATAGGAATGGCGAGGATTTATGTGGGTTTATTTTATATCCTGCAACTTTGCCAAATTTATTTATTGTCTCAAGCAGTTTTTTACTTGATTCTCTAGGATTCTCTAAGTA
Source organism: Petaurus breviceps papuanus (assembly GCF_028583685.1). NCBI lineage: Eukaryota > Metazoa > Chordata > Mammalia > Diprotodontia > Petauridae > Petaurus > Petaurus breviceps. The sequence continues at coordinate 23,245,719 of NW_027187419.1, read as the reverse complement.
TATCATCATATCATCTGCAAAGAGTGATAGCTTGGTCTCTTCTTTGCCTAACTTGATTCCTTTGATTTCTTTTTCTTCTCTAATTGCTACTGCTAACATTTCTAGTGCCAGAATGAATAAGGTGATAGTGGACACCCTTGTTTCACCCCTGATCTTATGGAAATGCTTCTAGCTTCTCCCCATTACATATAATACTTGCTGATGGCTTTAAATAGATGCTACCTATTATTTTAAGGAAGGCTCCATTTATTCCTATACTTTCTAATGTTTTAATAGGAATGGATGTTGTATTTTGTCAAAAGCCTTTTCTGCATCTATTGAGATGATCATGTGGTTTCTGCTAGTTTTATTGTTGATATGATCAATTATACTGATGGTTTTCCTAATATTAAACCATCCTTGCATTCCTGGAATAAATCCTACCTGATCAAAGTGTATTATTTTTGAGATAAGTTGCTGTAGTCTTTTGGCTAGCATTTTATTTAGAATTTTTGCATCTATATTCATGAGGGAGATTGGTCTATAATTTTCTTTCTCTGTTTCATCTCTTCCTGATTTAGGTATCAGTACCATATTTGTGTCATAAAAAGAATTTGGTAGGACTCCTTCTTCACTAATTTTCCCAAATAATTTGTAGAGTATTGGAATCAATTGTTCTTTAAATGTTTGATAGAATTCACTAGTGAATCCATCTGGCCCTGGAGATTTTTTCCTAGGGAGGTGACTGATGGCTTGTTCAATTTCTTTTTCTGAGATGGGATTATTTAAGTAATTTACTTCCTCTTCGGTTAATCCGGGCAACTTGTATGTTTCTAAATACTCATCCATTTCCCTAAGATTGTCAAATTTATGTGCATAGAATTGGGAAAAATAATTCCTAATTATTGTTTTGATTTCCTCTTCATTGGAGGTAGATTGACCCTTTTCATTTTTGATACTCATAATTTGGTTTTCTTCTTTCTTTTTTTTTATCATATTGACTAAGGGTCTATCAATTTTGTTGGTTTTTTCATAAAACTAGCTCTTGGTTTTATTTATTAGTTCAATAGTTTTCTTAATTTCGATTTTATTAATCTCTCCTTTAGTCTTCAATATTTCTAGTTTAGTATTTAATTGGTGATTTTGAATTTGTTCTTTTTCTAGGTTTTTTAATTACATGCCCAATTCGTTGAGCTCCCTTTTCTCTAATTTAATCACGTATGCACTCAGGGATATAAAACTTCCCCTAAGAACTGCCATTAATGCATCCCACAGATTTTGGTATGTTGTCTCATTATTATCATTCTCTTGAATGAAATTACTGATTGTTTCTATAATTTCTTGTTTGACCCACTCATTCTTTAGGATTAAATTGTTTAATTTCCAGTTAGTTTTTAGTCTGTCTTTTCCTGGCCCTTTATTGCATATAATTTTTATTGCATCATGATCTGAGAATGATGCATTTAATATTTCTGCCTTACTGCATAGAATTGTGAGGTTTTTATGCCCTAGAACATGGTCAATTTTTGAGTATGTGCCATGAATCGCTGAGAAGAAAGTATATTCCTTTTTATCCCCATTCACTTTTCTCCAGAGATCTATCATACCTATCCTCTCTAAAATCCTGTTCACCTCCTTAACTTCTTTCTTGTTTATTTTGAGGTTGGATTTATCAAGTTCAGATAGGGGGAGATTAAGGTCTCCCACTAGTATAGTTTTGCTATCTATTTCTTCCTCTAATTCCTTTAGCTTCACCTCTAGGAATTTGGAAGCTACACCACTTGGTGCATATATGTTAAGTAATGATATTGCTTCATTCTCCATGGTACCTTTTAACAGGATATAGTTTCCTTCCTTATCTCTTTTAATTAGGTCATTTTTTGCATTTGCTTTATCTGAGATAAGGATTGCTACCCCTGATTTTTTTTACTTTAGCTGAGGCATGATATATTTTACTCCAACCTTTTACCTTTACCTTGTGTGTATCCCTCTGTTTCAGATGTGTTTCTTGTAAACAGCATATTGTAGGATTATGATTTCTAATCCATTCTGCTATCCGTCTCCGTTTTATAGGAGAGTTCATTCTATTCACATTTACAGTTATGATTGTTATCTGTTTCTTTCCCCTTATCGTATTCCTGCCCCTGTTAATGTTCATATTTTTCCTCCCTTCTCCCTTCCCCCCCTTAATAGTTTTCCTTTTGACCTCCGCCTCCCTCAGTGTTCCCTTTTCGGCCCCCCTCCCTTTTCCTCCCCTTTTCCCCTTACTACTTCCCTCTCTACAAACCACTCCCATCCCCCTTTTGTAACCCTTCCCCCCCTCCTACTACCTGTAGGATATTGTTATACTTAATGAGGTATGCTATTTTTTCTTCGCATCAAGAATGACAGGAACAGATCTCATGCGAAGCTCCTCTCCCTCCCCTCTTTCCCTCTAACATGATGTGTGTTCTCCTTGTTTACCTTTCTAAGTCACTGTTGCTTCTCGTAATTTGAGATTGAATTTTCCATTGAGTTCTGGCTTTTTTATCAAGAAGGTGTGGAACTCTGTTATATCATTGAATGACCATCTCTTTGCCTGGAAGAATATGCTCAGTCTCACTGGGTATGTGATCCTTGGTTGTAATCCAAGCTGTTTTGCCTTCCTGAAAATTGTATTCCACTCCGATCTTTCAGTGTGGAGGCTGACAAATCCTGTGTAATCCTCACTGTGGACCCCTGATATCTGAATTGTTTGTTTCTGGCCACTTGAAGTATTTTCTCTTTTATCTGGTAGTTCTGGAGTTTGGCCACATTTCGAGGATTTTTCAGTTTGGGATCTCGCAGTTGGTCTTTTTAGATGGACTTTGGGAGGAGGCAGAGGTCATTCCAAGTTGGGAGAACTGCCAGTGAAAGTACACAGAGTGAAAAGATGGAATGATTTGTGTGAGCAGTAGAAAGGATGACAATGATAATTTCTGGGTTTTTTTTTTCCTTTTAGCCCAGGTGATTTATAATTTTGAAGTCATAATATCTTCTGGGAAATCCTAGAATGTTTTGTAGCATTTAGATTTTCATGTTTCTGCTCTTTCCAATATGTTCTTCACTCAGTCACTGAGTTAGTAAACATTTTTAAGTGCCCACTACGTGTCAGGCACTGTGCTAAATTTCGAGGTTACAAATATGAACAAAATGAAAGACAGTGAGTGCCTGTGGAGTTTATAATACAAAATTGAAAAAAGAAGATAAGTCTGCGGGAGTAGAAGGTAAGAAGATACCTTTGGGGGCATGGTAGAAAGTTCTAGAGAAATCTAAAAGCAGTATAGGTGGTAGAAAATGAAGACAGCAACTATGCTGAGCTCCTGCTTTATAAAGGGTACCTGGAGACAGTGACCAAATCTTCCAGTCATAAAAGGTACTGATGAGATACCAGGGAGATTCAATCCTGCAACATAACAAGATTTCACAATAATCAGTTTTCTTGGGAAAGAAAGCATAGTGGATTATGATAACAAATTGTGGGAGTGGGGCCCAGGGGACAAAGGTGACCTTTAGATGATAGCCTCCCTTGGGATAATGATAAAACACACCAATGTTAAATAATTACGTTTATAGTTTGAATTTTTATGTTGCAGTTTTCAAGCTGGCACTTTGGAGTATCCAGCCTTATGATTTTTTTTTGCTTCAGCCTTATGATTTTTATATTCACTTTAGTATCACAGTATAAAATCTATTTTTAAGTCCCTAGTGGTGTCTGTAAACCAATATTTTTAAATGAGAAAATGCTTTTGTTTGTTGTCTTAACTTATTTTTTTCCTTTTTGTAGAGAACAGAGACAAGCAGTGGATAAAAGGCATTTAATGGAGCAAATACAATTAGTGAGTTTTGGTTTTGGTTTTTTACTTATTTAAGTATTCTATTCTTAGAAAAGGAGAAAGCTGTATAAGTAGGCAGATATCTTTTGTTTGGTAAATCCCTGAGCTAGGAAAACCCATGTGCGTGAGTGCCTATATACGCATACCCGGAGAGACTCTTCATAAATCATCCAAGAACAAGGACAGGAAAGATTCTATTATTATCCTCTCTTACTATTTTAGAACCTGGCATAAGGTACCTATTTTGGGGAAAGAATAGGTCAGAGAAAAAGGCTATGCTACACTCCTTGGCAAGGTCTCTCTTTATCTTCAGTCCAGGCTATCAATGACCTGTAAGTAGTTGGCGACTTCCTTGTCTGAGATGCTTCAGTGTGTACATTAAAAGCATCAGATACTGTATAAGCCACTCAGTTGGAAAGCATTCTTTCACCAAAGCAAAATAAATACATAGCAGACTTATAGGAATATTTATGTTGAAGGAGTTTAGACCTTTTAGTCAAATTTGAGAAGTTAAGATAACTGAAATTAAAGTGATTAGTCAATAATATTGGTTGAAACAGTGTGATATGATTTAAATCTAGGTCTATCAAGATCCCAAGCCTGTACTCTTTCCATCATGCCATATTCCCTCAACAGTTAAAAACAATGAGGAAAACCAAGCAAAGCTTAAACCATAAAGGGGAAAGTATCCTAGGAAATTTTATATTATGCCTAGTCACATTGTAAATGTTAAATCACTTTTGTATAATTAGATTTCTTAATGAGGTAGTCAGAGGAGCCAGTGCTTCACAAGAGGGTCTAACTAAAAGTGAAATTAGTCAACCCCAAATAGTACTATTCCATGATATTGTGCTTCATGTCTCTCTTACAGACTTAGTTATTGAGATAATTTTAGAAACATACAGAACTTTATTAACTAATAGAATAAGAAGAAATTTATTATTTTTATGGATATACAAATTATAAGAAAAAATACCTCAAGCTCCGCTTGCCCACACCCTATATTTAGGACCTACTTAACTAATCTTTTTGGGTTTTATTTGTTTGTTTACCTGGTTTACCTGAAAACCCTTCAGCCTTGAAAAAAATCTATTATCCTTAACTATCTACAATTCTTGGTTTTACATTTTGTTTTATTTTAATTCTCTCTGTGTTGTCTCCTACAAGCAAAACAAGAACCTGATTTGGATCTGTCAGTTTATGAATGAAGCATCCTAAAAGAGACTGTGTGTTTGTGATTAGTTACCTGTATCTGCTTTGATCATATTCTTGGTTTTATAAACTTCAAAATTATTGCTCTCATTAATTTTATTATGGTACTTGATAAAGTACAAAGAGCAAGCAGCAAAATGAAATGTAAAACCTATAAGTAATTTTATTAATTTATTTATTCATAAGCACTTATTTAGTACCTACTGTGTGCAAGCCCCCAAATTAGCTACTAGGTTTACAAAGGCAAAAATAAAATAGTCTCTGCCTTCAAGGATCCAAGACTGGGAAGAAACAACATATATACAGACAAGTCAACACAATATGTACAAAGTGATGAGAAGATTGTTGTACCAAGGACCAGAGGGAAAAGACATGTTTTTGTTCAGTTGTTTTTCAGTCAAATCCAGCTCTTCCTGACTCCATTTATGGTTTGCTTGGCAAATATACTGAAATCGTTTACCATCTCCTTCTTCAGCTCATTTTACAGATGAAAAAACTGAGGCAAACAGGGTTAAGTGACTTGCTCAGGGTCACACAGTTTGTAAGTGTCTGAAGCCAGATTTTAATTTGGGTCTTTCTGACTCCAGGTCTGGCACTTTATCCACTCTACTGCCTAGGTGCCCTAAGACTACATGTAGGAAGTGACATTTGAACTGAGCCTTGAATCACTTAGGGATTCTAATAGGTAGAGATGAAGAGGGAGTGCAATTCAGGTGTGGGTGATATCCTATGCCAACTAATGGGGGGGAGAGGTTTAATGTCATCCATGAGGAGGAGCAAGTAGGCCTGCATACCAGGGATATACTGGTGAATGCCTCATTAGTTAGCTAAATAAAATGCTTTACTGTAAAATTCCAATATATTCCGTCTTTTATTTTCAGCATCATTTTAGAAGGCCTAATAGTGTTTTCTAATATATTCCTTTTTTTGGAGTTCAAGCAAGAAGCTGGGGCTTATTATACTGCAAAGTGATCTTACTTGAAAGCCAGTTGTTACTAATTAGCTTGAGGAAATGAATTCCTACATTTCATCATGCAGTACAGCAAAGGGTTAAACCCTAGCCAAACAAAAGTTTGCAGAACAAGTCCAAGTCACTAGTGCAGTTAATTTGTTTTTGCTGAGTCCATTTCTTGTATTGATTTTTGATCTGGGCAATACATTGCCAGGAGCTGGAGTTATTCACAGTTGAAAGCATTTGCTCTGTTGTTTTTGTTTATTTCAATGGGCAGTTCGTGTCTATGTACAATTACTGCCCAGAAGCCAAAAGGGGATGTCAGAGCTGAGGGCACACTTGATGGCAAACTCAATTAATACTTTAATACTTATTATTCTTCATGGAAGGATGAAATCTGCCTTCAGATGAAGGTGTAATAAATGAGGTAGTGCCTTATACCTACTCCAGTTAGCATAGGAAGTTTATACCATTACAGTGAAGGTTACTTGGTTTCAGAGATAGAGGATGAATGAGCTTATGGTAATTATCTTGCTATACTGTGTAAGAATATGCAATGTAAGAGCCATTTGGAAGAAGACACAAAGCCAGGACATTTCAAGCATTTCAAACATCTGCATTAAAGTGTGTGCTTAAAATGAAGGAGGTCTGTTCATCTACTGCTATTTTTGACACTGAAGTTTTCTTATAAGTTTGAATCCCACTTAGAATTTACAATCAATTAGATACAAAGTCGGCCAAATTTTACTTCTACACAACCTATGAATAAAATAAGGGCAGCTAAATGGCACAATGCATAGAGTGCTGGCCCTGGAGGCAGGAGGACCTGAGTTCAAATACAGCCACAGACACTTACTAGCTATGTGACTCTGGCCAAGTCACTCAACTCTGTTTGCCTCAGTTTCCTCAGCTATAAAATGAGCTGGAGAAGAAAATGCAAACCACTCTATTATCTCTGCCAAGAAAACCCCAAATGGTATGACTAGTTGACTAAACTTAACAAAAAAGGGAAATAATTGCAATATAAATCAGCATGGGGAAAGAGTTAAAGAGAGAAGTCCTTAAATATTTTATATTTTACAAATAAGTTGATATCAAAGCAATTGATATGCCAATTATAAGTCATCCATCCTTTAAGATTCAACTCAAATTCCATCTTCGAGAATGCCTTTCCTGGTTACCCCAGTAACTAGTGCCTTTGCCTCTAAGGTTAGTTGAGATAGCTCTATAAATAAAGAACTTACTAAGTGCTTCTCATGTACCAGACACTGCATTAAATGTGGATTTACTATAAATATACATATATGTGCATATACATATATAGTGCATAATACATATGTACATATTTGAAATAAACCATAAAATACATATGTGTATATACATGAGTGTCTCCCTTTGTTATAATGTAAAGCTCCTCAAGCATAGTGTCTGTTTTTACTTTTCTGTTTTCCCAGCATTAACACAATGCTTGGCATATAGTAAGCACTTAATGAATGCTTTTTAATTCATTCATTCAAAACTACATTGTGCTTAAAATACCATATAATTATTTTCACTAATTTAGTTTTCTGCTTGGCTAGTCCAGGTTAGTGAGTAGCTGTCTATAATTCTGAGTAAAGGAAACCAAATGGCTAGAATTAATCAAATAAGTATGAAAAAGCATATGATGTCAATTGTGAAATCAGTCCTTCTAAATGAGTGGTGTGCCTTACTTTATGGGTCAACCATCCATTGTAACAAAATTTCAGAAAGTTGACACCATCTATTTTAATAATGATACACCCTCATGCCAGTTTATGAATTGTGGAATAAACTGTGACTATAGGGATTCTCAAATTGAGGATTCCCAACAATGGTGTGGAGATGGGGGCACTGGGAAGGTTCACTCCGCATTTATTAATTAGCTACCTTTGGCCAAGGCCCTTAATCTTCCTTGGCTTGAGTCTCCTCATATAAAAGGAGGATAATTGTGTGTTCATTACCTCCCTAACAGGATCTAGGAGAATTGAATGAGCTAGCATTTTGTACTTATAAAGTACTATGTAAATAGAAAGGATTTTTATACTGCTAATGTGTGTGTATGTGTGTGTGTGACTGTGTGAGTGTAAGAGAGAGTGTGTGTGAAACAAACATTTCTTAAGTGCTTGCTACATGCCAGGTACTGTATTAAGCACTGGTGATTCAAATATAAAAACAAAACAGTCTCTGGTTTCAAAGACCTTACAGTTTAATGGGAGGGGATAATATATCAATATACATGTACATACAAAACAAGATATATATTTATATACACACATTTACATACATTTGCATAAAATGAATGATTATATATAATGGAACTATAGAATTATAGCAACCACAATTCTCCCTGTAACCATTTTTTATTTTTTAATCTGAATATATCTATATTATAGACACCACTCTTACACAGGTTATTTTTTAAAATAAAATATAAATCTAAAATTCATATATCTTCCTGTAGTTTGTCACAGAACTTAGAGATGAAGAAAAGAAAGCTAGATTGGTCAAATGACTTGACCAAGTTATCCAGCAGAACTCTGATTCAAATTTAAGTCCCTTAGTTCCCAATCCAGAGTACTTTTCACTATACCTTCATTACCATAAAGTTAATTTTTTGTTCTTATTTTGATATCAGTAAATAAACTCTTTTTCTTAATAAAGAGTCTTAGGAAGCTGTAGTGTTTACCCAAAAAGTATGCGATGCTTTTTTGGAAAAAGGAGATTTTGTGTAATCTGCAAGCATGATCCACTCGATTTGAATTCCTACAAATCATCAAAGAAGACACCAGTTTTAAAGTCCTACAAACATTTTATTTTGGTTTCCCACTGAGTAATAAAAAAAGTGCTTGTCTTTTCAGCTATTTTTCACTCCAAACTTTCCCTACTTTTTCACTCCCATGGGAATCATTGTTGGGATTTATGTGTAGATATCAGGAATTTTCCACATACACTTCAGCCATGGCTAAACTATATGCCAGTCCAGAATACTTTTGATGTACCTGGGATATATTTTTCCCTGAACTGGAAACAGCAAATGTATGAAATTAATGTTATGTGTTTGCTTGTGCAAGTGTGTTTGTTACCTGAAGTTGTATGCCTATTTCAAAAAGAGATTGCTTTTCCTCTAAGTTTCTTCTATGAAACATTTTCCCCTCAGGGTGTTATGTGATTCTACTGTACAATATTTGTGAAACCATACAAAAGACTGGGTCATCTTTTCATTAGTAGAGGGATGACAAAAAAAGGCTATATATAACTGCAACTTCAGACTATTACTAAAGCTGAGTTCTTGGGGTTTGAAAAGGCCTCAAGAACAGAAATTCTCCTTTCAATTTAGACCTCTTCCATAGCCTTTTTGTTTGCTCAAGAAATATTTGTTGTTCAAGCAAAAGCTCTTCACATACAATCATAGAATGTTTTACCCCGTCAGTGGCACACACAATTGATCAAGCTAGTTGTAGCCTCAGTGATGCAGTGACAGGCCCATTGATCAAGCAGCTAGTTAGTATCAGAGTCAGGATTTGAACCCTGGCCTCTGACTTTACTTCTCTTCCTATCACCATTTCACCATCCTATTATTCATTCTAAAATATGTTTAAAATTTTTTTCCCAAGCCATTTGATTGGTTATTTATTAAACTGAATAGCATTGGTTTGAAAAGTATGGCTTTATTTATTTCAACTCTTTTCAGGGAAGGGATTGAGCAGATACACAGCTGGCAGTCCTTGGTATAGAGATCTCCCAGTGAGGAAACTCCCTCTACCAATAAAGACCTGCAATTATTCCACAACTTAGGGTCTTAAAAGTTACCTGGGGTACTGAGATTTTATTTGATTACAAACCCAGGCAATGTCAAAGATAGAACTTGAATCCAGGTCTTCCTATCTCTGAAGTTGATTTCTGATTCATTATCTCCATCTATTATTATTATTACTATTTCCTATTCATTATTATTACTATTGCTAATTATTATTTACTGATTGCTAATCATTTACTTTTTCCTATTATTACTAATAATTGCTATTACTAATTATTACTATTATCATTAATCATTATCACTATTATTATTGTTGTTACTACTACTATTTCCTATTCATTATAGCATTTCTATTATTATTACCACTACAACTATATTGATTGCAGCAACTAATACTACATATTTACAAAAAGTTATTGTAAAAGTATTTACTATGTATCTACTGTTAATGATAATTTCCTTGAAACCTGGAAGTTTCTTAACTTGTCCTTCTTAATTGGTCTTGATTACAGTCATATCCATGATCTGTAAGCATAAAATTAGGAGAGCATACAGTTCCAAAATAATTTTGGCTTTGCCTTTGCAAGGGAGATGGTTGAGAAAGATAGCCATCTTTTCACTTGGATATTAGACGAATGAGTTGATTTTTATATACCTGGGCTCCTTGATAGGCTGTCCTAGGTGTTATGTGGCTATGAAGCTGTATATCATTTAAAAAGTTAATTAAATTTTCTATGAGATTATCAATTGTTAGGAAAAATTGATATTGTTCTAGTAGAGTATAAGTAATATAATAATATTATATTATAATATAATATTATTATATTATATAATATAATATATTAATATAATATAATAAGTAATAACTCAGTCTATTATTTGTGGGTAACATATCTGAGTTCTTCTTTATAGTCCTGAAATGGCCAGATTTGGGGGTCAATGAACAGCATAGGATCACTTGATTTATTCTTTTTTGATATAGGCTTAGTCTAGATTGTTTCTAGAACCACTTAACAGGAAGGAACTTCAGTCTTTCCCCTTGCTAATGAAAAAAATTCAAGATTCAATCATATCAAGGTCTGTAAACATAGCCATTATATATATATTCCGATGATGAGTTTTTGGGACGATATTCAATCCTCTTTTGGTGTAGTAGAAAGAGTGCTGAGCAGAGATGTGGTTTTAGAATAATCTTTACTACAAACTATTAGCTAGTGACTGGATTTAACTTACTATATCTGTCTTTAATTTTTAGAAAGTATAACAAAAGGTATATATGTATGCATTTGTGTGTGTGTGTGTGAGAGTGTGTGTGTGTGTGTATCCAACCACCATACAGATATCCATTAAGACACTATATACAACTTTGCTTTGTAAATCATAAAGCATCAGACTGGGATTCTAACCCAGAACTCTTGCATTCAATTATACTTCTTTTTCTACACCATAATATCTCTCCTCATTGTGGGAGATCAATAAGTATTTATTTGATGCCTATATGATACAGACTTTGGGCTAGACACTTGTAGAGAAAAAACTAAATATTCCCTGATATCAAGAATCTCTGTCTGTCTCTCTCTGTCTCTCTTTCTGTCTCTGTCTCTCTCTCATCTCTCTCTCTCTCTCTCTCTCTCTCTCTCTCTCTCTCTCTCTCTCTCTCTCTCTCTCTCTCTCTCTCTCTCTGTCTCTCTCTCTCTCTCTCTGTCTCTCT
>NW_027187419.1:23105075-23234133 GCF_028583685.1 Petaurus breviceps papuanus | reverse complement strand
TCTCTCTCTCTCTCTCTCTGTCTCTCTCTCTCTCTCTCTGTCTCTCTGTCTCTCTGTCTCTCTCTCTCTCTCTCTCTCTCTCTGTCTCTCTCTCTCTCTCTCTCTGTCTCTCTCTCTCTCTCTCTCATTTTCTGTGTCTCTCTCTCTCCCTTCATATGTGTGTGATATATATACACATATATGTGTACATACACATATAAAAATATAGATAATTATACACACAGATTATGCACAAAGTAATTTCCAGTAAAGGTGGAAGGAAGGAAATAGACTTGTAACTGAAGTAGAAAGATCAGAAAAGTTCTCATGTATCCATCCATCAACAAGATTTCATTAAATGTTTAGTATATTCTGGTACCATAGGAGGTAAAATGAGCTAAGGATTTTAAGAAGGGTAGGTAAGCATCCTTTCTTCTTCCTCTTTTGCATATACATACTTGTGGAGTAAAATGTACTATTATAAGCAGTATTTAAACCCTTCAGGGTTTGGTCACATGAGCTATTTTCAGTATTACTTATCTTTATCACTTCATTGACTTTATTCCAAGGATAGGAACATTGTCTATCTAGGTAGCTGGTTTGGCAACTATGTGTGGAGAGAAAGCTTCAGATCACTGTTTGCTTAAATGTAGAATAGACAATGGGAATCTAGAATTCACAACTGGAAGGATTTGGAAAATGTAAAAATGTATAAGCGCCTTTACATAGGAGGTTGTGTGTATGGCTGTGTGTCTTGTGTTTGTATTATAGTGAAAAACAAACCTCTAAAAAGACCATTAACAACTCAGCATTTCCAGTTAATTCACAACATTAATTCTCCTTACTGAAGAAATTATTTTGGACGTGCTTAACATAAAGTAAGAATTTAAAAGATAAATAAGTTAGAAATTAATATCAAATTTTCACCAGAATCTTATAAAAGAAAGAGCAATGAAAAATATATTTATGTGTGTATGTATGTATGTGTGTGTTTTTATGAAAGCCATAATTGTAGCAGTATTTTATCTGAGTCAAATTAGGTTTTAACATACTGACCCTCAGATTTTTCCCTCCTCCTCCCCCAAAAAATCAGAGAGTAGACAAGGAAGGAGAAAAATACAAATCAAGAAAAATATGAAAAGAATAAGATGAGTTGATGGAATTTGGGAAAGAAAAATAGCCACTCAAACTCAATTCACTCAAAAATTTTGCTAAAGCCTGTGGCTTAGCAGTTTGATTCACAGAACATTTAAATTTCATATGGTAGAATAAGCCATTTTCATGAACCTTGGAAAAATAGAAGTGTCAAATATAAAATATTTGGCTATTAGACTTTCATGAAAGTTATTCCAAGTTGCACAGTGTTTGGGTGTGTTATTTTAAGTCCATTTTATTTATTTCTTCTTTGAGAAGGGATTTGCTCCTAATGTACTTTTGAATTCATATAAAATGAAGTGCTTTGCAGATGGAGATGGAAAAATTTCTCTTAGACTGATGAGGTAACCATTTCTATTAACTGTTCTTCCCTCTATAGTCATTTAAATGAATTCCCAAATGTGAGAGTCAAAAAACGATAACAAAATTGGGAAGAGATAAAGTACAGTGGACAATAGTCAATGGCTGATCAATAGTGACCTGTGATGTCTGCTATATGATCATTGGTGAGCTGTGAGAAATGGCCAGAATTTAGATTTCTTTATGTCATTAGCAGAGGATAGTTACTCTTTGCATTAGGATACTGCCTGTAGATTGGGTAGAGGGAATGGGGATTTGTCTAGATAGTAAGAAAAATGGCAGGAAAGTTGTGAGGAGAGTAGTAAAGTTGTACAAAAGGCAAGGTAACAATATAGAAATCTACTATATAAAAAAAATCTCACAACCTTCCAACTCAGCAAACAGAAACATTTATTATTGTAGTTACCAGGAGTAACAGAGAATGGTCATTCTTTATTTTAGCAAATATGGCAAGAGAGAGGAATATGCCAGTGCCCTACAGAGATTGTACTATTCTCATATTTCTGTTAATGTCACATAATAATTTCATTCCTTTGAGAATTGAAGCAGTTTCCCCTACACCAATTAATATCCCTGAGGCTCCAAAGGTTCTGCGAAGGAGAGAAGACATCTTGCAATGGTCACAGGAAGAAGAGAGGTGCAGATTTCTAATTCTCTTCTGAGACATCTTGATTCCATAAATCCCACTGCCATGACTAATTTGAATAAGAACTGTGTTCATAGAGAGGATTCTGGGAAGATGGTGGAGTAAGTTAGAAAATTCCAAGCTCTTAAGATTTTCTTCCACAAAAGAGATAAAATAGCATCTTAGAGTAAAAAAGTGCAGATAAACATAAATAAATTTATTTGTTTATTAAAATAAAATAGACCTCATCATAGAAATAATTAATGATTTCATTAAAGAGAATGACAACAATGAGACATAATATCAACATTTGTGGAATGCAACCAGAGCAGTACTTAAGGGGAAATTTCTATATGTAAATGCTTGCATCAACAAAACAAAGAAGGAACAGACAAATGAATTACATGAAATTAAAAAAAAAAAGAACAAATTTTAAAAACTTCAAATAAACACCAAATTGGAAATAGTGAAAAAAATTAATATAATTGGAAGTTTAAAATATACTATAAAACTAGAATCTGGTTTTATGGGAGGGGGGGACCAATAAAATAGATAAGGAATTGGTTAATTAGATTTAGAAAAAAGAAAAGAAAACCAAATTACTAGTATCAAAAATTTAAAGTTGAATGCCCCACCAGTTCACAAAAGGTGAATGAAGATGAAATTAAAGCAATTTTAAGGGCAATTCTGCCCAATTATATGCCAGTAAAACTGACAATCTAAGTGAAATGGATAAATATATACCAAAAATATGAATTTACCAGGTTAACAGAAGAGCAAATAAGATATTTAAGTACCTCTATCTTAGAAAAAAGAAATTGAACAAGCTATAAATGAGTTCTCTAAACAAAATCCCTAGGAATTCACAAGTGAATTCTACCAAACATTTAAAGAACAATTAATTCCAGTACTTTGAACACTATATAAACTTTAAACACTGTATAAAAAGAGGAAAATAGTTTTACCAAACTCTTTTTATGACACAAATATGTTCTTGATACTGAAACCATGAAGATCAATATAGAGAAAGTAAACTATAAACCAATTTCCTTAATGAATATTGATGCAAAAATTATAAATAAAATAGTAGCAAGGAGATTACAGCAATATATCCCAAAGATCTCACACCATGACCAGGTGCAATTTATATCAGGAATACAGGGCTGGCTCAATATTAGCACAACTATCAGCATAATTGGTCACATCAATAACAAAACAGCAAGAATCATATGATTGTCTCAAATGATGCAGCAAAAGCTTTTGACAAAATACAACACTCATTCTTACTATGAAAAACACTAGAAAGGATAGGAATATATGTGGCCTTCTTTAAAATAAGTAGTATCTAAAACCATCAACAAACACCATCTGTAATGGAGATAAGCTAAAAGCCTTCCTCATAAGATGGGGGGCAAAGCAAGAATGTCCATAATCACAACTAATATTCAATATTGTGCTAGAAAAACAAATTGAAGGAATTAGAATAGGAAATGAGGAAACAAAACTATAACTAATTTTAGATGATATGATGGTGTACTTGGAGAATAAACTAAAAAAACCTAGTTAAAACTAGTAGAAATTTAGAGAATAAACTAAAAAACTAATAGAAAAGCATCCTACTAGACACTGTAATCAGGGATTCATCTTCAGTTTTATTTAACAGATCTTAGTAAGCACTTACAGAGACAGAAAAAAGGAAGTAAAGCACAAGTAAAATTCAATAGAAAATGAGTCCACTATAAATTGCCATTACCTGTCTGACGCCTGTTTTCAAAAGAAAAGCATAAAACAGAATTGGGAGATAGCTACAAGCTGAAATACCTTACTACCAAGATGCTCCTTTTTCAAATACAGTTTATACTTAGTGTCCTCTCTAGAAGGCATGCCTTAGCATGAAGTCAGGTTAATAGTTTTTAATAAGGAATGTCTTCAGCTACCCTTTTAATTATATGCAATAGCCCTTATTCTATTGGAGTGAATCTAATAAATATGTAGGAAGTCAGTTTATCCTTGGGAAATGTTAGTAGGAAAGACTCATGTAGGGAAAGAAATGTAAGGAGTTTGGCATTTGTACTATTTTATTTTATTTTATTTTATTTTTTGCTTTATTTTTTTTGAGGGGGGAAGGCAGGGCAATTGGGGTTACGTGACTTGCCCAAGTCACAAGGCTACTTTTGTGTTAAGTGTCTGAGGTCAGATTTGAACTCACATCCTCCTAGCTCCAGGGCCTCCTAGCTCTATTCACTGCACCACCTAGCCGCCACTAGTATTTTAGCCATAGAATGAATAATGACTGGAATGTGTGAGGCCAATCTGTAGTGCATTAAGATATTTTTCATAAGATCATAGATTTAGAGCCAGAAGAGAGTTTAGAAGTCATAAAATCCAAAACCCTCATTTTACAGATGAGGAAATGTAATGGGAATGGGAATTTTGAAGATCTTTCATGCCCCTTAATAGGACTAGGGGGGAATTTGAAGACCTTTCCTGCTTTGAAAGTGAATTCTGTCCCCTAAAAGGCTAAACATAATCATATGGAGCCTGTGGTGTAGGAGTTTGCTGAAGGGTAGAGCAGAGCCCCCAGGAAGCTGGGAGTCAGAGCTAGAGAGACTGTGGGAGAGAGAGGATTCTCAGGTAAGGAGATAGAGAGCTTTGTGAGTAAATATTGATCTTATATTGGTTTGTGGGAAGGCTAAAGGATGGCATGCCTCTCTACTATATTGTGGTGGATTAACTTTTATGTTGCTGTGATGAATTTGCTTACCTGGTGTTGGGATTCACTTTTCTAGTGTCTAAATAAACGCTTTGCTTCTGTCCTCTATATGGAGACTTTGTTATATTTTGCAATAGAGCACCATGTGGGATTTTTAATAGTCATAGTCTTTATCATGATCTGTGGGTCTGTAAATATTGCACTGACACTACAGGAAACTAAGGCTCAAAGAGTTTAAGTGACTCACCCAAAATTACATAAATGGAAAGTGACAGAACTGAGATTTGATCTAAGGACTCCAATCCAATATTGTTTTATATTTAACCAAGCCAGACTACTAATGGGAGCTATTAGTTATTATCATTGTAGCATGTGTAATTCATAGGAGAGATTCTTCCAATTTCAAAGACTACCTTATTATCATTTTTATCCATGAATTCTTTCTTTTAAAAATTAAGTTAGTTTAAAAAAAAACTTATTTTAAGTTCTGCATTCTTCCTCTTTCCCTCCTTACCCTTCGAGAAAGGAAGAAATTGGATACCCATTATACATACAAAGTAATGTTAAACATATTTCCACTTTAGCCATGTGAAAAAATAAGAAAAAAATTAAAAAGTAGAGGAAAATATACTTCAATCTACACTCATAGTCTATCTGTTCTTCCTCTGAACATAGATTAGTATTTTTCATCATGAGTTCTTTGGAATTGTCATATATTATTGTACTAATCAGAGTAGCTTAGTCTTTCACAGTTGATTATCTTTAAAATGTTGTTTTTACTGTGTACATTGTTCTTTTTCACTCACTTCACTCTGCATCAGTTCATAAAAGTCTTTCCAGACTTTTTTTCTTAAACGTTGTCATTTCTTACAGAACAACAGTATTTCACAACCACCATACTCATCCATAACTCAATTGATGGGCATCCCCTCAGTTTTATGAATTTTTTTTTGATCATTCCTTTCCACACCAATTTCTCCCATCTCCATCCTCTTTTGTTTTCCTAAGACTTACTCTTTACCACACAACTTTATCCTTTATTATATAGGGAGGAAAAAATCACTGATTCTGAAGTCAGACAGGGGACCTGGGTTTTAAGCCCATCCCTTACTGCCTATGTTACCTTGGGGGGAGGAATCACTTAACTCCTCCAAGTATTAATTTCTTCCTTTGTAGAATGAGAGATTGGATCATATGGCCTTTGGGATTCCTTTAGGTTTTAGATCTAGGATGTATGTCTAGTCTTGTTCTGGGATTTATGCATATTAGTTCTGGCTCTGACAGAATTCACTATGTTTTCCAACCAGATCATAACTTCATCATAGAAGATCAGGGTTGGAATTTATACTTCAGTTCCTTTGAATATCATATGATACCTAATGAAGTAGCAGAAAATATGAAAATATATTTATATTCTATTTTCAATGTTGCAAAGAACTTTGCATATATCATATCATTTGAATCAACTTCACAATCAAAAAACTCAAGACTCATTAAAATTCCTGGATTAAGGGCACCCAACCATTAGATTGTAATCTCCTTGAGGACAGGGACTATTTCTTGCCTCTTTTTGTATTTGCAGTGTTTAGCATGGAGCCTGGCACATGGTAGGCATTTAACAAATGATGATTGATTGATTGATTAATCTGAATAAATACTGTGAATACATGTAGATTACATTGCAGATATACATGTGAGAGAAATTGAAGAAAGAGAGAAATAAAAGTACAGAAAAGGGCCATTACATGATCTTATACTTGCCAGAGGCCTTCCCAAGTGTTATATATCAAACTAAATGATAGAGCAACAATTATTTAACCCGCTACCCTCTTTTCCCCTTTCTTCACCACACTGCCTGCTCAGGCTTAGCACAAATAGTAAGACAGTTGTAGTGAGTGTCAGCATTTCACAAAGTGTTAGGCCAGTTCCAGTTTTGATGTATAGCTCAAACTAAGCCAGAATGCTACACAGTTCCAAAGCCCAGCCCATCTGTCTGGGTATTTTTTTTTTTGCTCTGTGTCTACCTAGTTACACCATAGAATCATGGCATCTCTAAGTTGGAAGGTTGCTAGAAAATCATATAGTTGCAATGGAGGATCATGAGGGATAGTAGGTCATTCTCATTGCCTGGAAGTTATCATTTGAGTCTGGAAATATGCCTGGTGCTTGAATTTATGGTGGAAGAACATTCTCCAGGCTAAATATCATTTTCAGATTAAACTGGAACCAAGTTTTCTACATAACTGTTTTGTGGTCCAACATCTCTACTTAACTTAACCTTCACTCCATATCAACCTCACACCAACCCAGCCAGTGAAAGAGGATATTCTACTCTGTTAGCTGTCCAAATCTTTATAGAAGAAACTATAGAGTAAGGGCATCATATTCCTAGGATTTAAGAAAATCTGGGGGCCAGTGCAACTATGCAGATAAACTTCTACTGCTTAGAGTCATCTGACAACAAACATTTATCTCTTTATAACCGCACATAAAATCTACAAAAGCAACCATGAGTACTTTCCATTTGTACGAGCATGGGAACCAGTTGAATTCAGCAACTTATAACTAAATAAAAGCCTTGCCTTAATTGCTGGGGTTTTTGTTTGTTTGTATGTTTGTTTGTTTTGGGGGTTTTGCGATCTTTCAAAAGTTTTGATGGATTGAATGCTGATCTGTAACTCACTATTTATGCTAATGCATTAGCTTAGGAACTGTGTAAAATGCATTTATTGACTGGATCCATTTTTTAAAAAGTTTGAGTGGTGAAACAAGGTCAAAATGAGGGGCTGCTGACTTTATAATATATTCTAAAAGGGTCTATATATCTTAACTCATCCTTCAAAATTAGTGATCTAGGACTCACATTTACAAATTTCCCTTGAATTTTTCATGTCCTCCAGCTCAATATGTCAAGTGTGACAGAAAAAATGTAGTCAGTGAGTTGATCAAACAGTTGTTTCATTTGTATTACCATTCATTATTATATGTCATAAATGATAGCGTAGCTACACCACTTATCAGCTGTTCAGGTGTCTCTTTTTAAGTGAAATAAAAAGTAAAAGCTCTAAAGAAATGTAAAATTGGATAAATGGGAACACTGAAGAATATCTCTTAAAAAGTATGTGTCATGATTGAGCAATCATTGAGTTTGAGGGTAATACATATGTGGAAAGAATTCACCACATTCTACATTAAATTGTAGCAGTTTTTCTGAGTTCTGTTCCTAGCTCTGCTATTCAGGGTGTTTTGCTTTCCTTTTAAGATTATAGCTTTATAGTTGCAAAAAGCTTTATTTACATTATTTCATTTAGTCCTCATAATAATCCTATAAAATAGATATCATGTATATTGGGATGGGATTGAATGGAATGGGAAAAGATTTGACCTATGTTTTAATTGATATAGAGAATTATAATTAGGAAACCCCTTTTACCAATGAGGACAAACACCTGTTCTACTAAAATTAGGCATCAGAAATTTACATGGGGGAGGGGGTGGGAGGCACTGAGGACCTCAATCAGCATTGAATAAGTAGTAGATGTCATGGGTGAGCCTTGAATACAAATATTCCTGACTCTAAGGTCAAGTTCTCTATCCACACTGCCACTCAATGCAAGTATTATTATGGCCATTTTATAGCTTAAGAAACTGAGGCCTAAAGGAGTTTTGTGACTTCCCTAGAAATATGTAGTAAGTAGCAAAACTGAGTTGTAAATCTGAATTTTTCATTTTTTCATTATATTTTGCTGCCTGCACTGCATTGCAATATACACAGTGTGTCATTTTTAAGATCATTAGTATATGAGGCAATGCGATATAATGACAGGCATCTGACCTTAGAATTAAAAGAACTTGGATTCAAATCCAATCTTTAACACATGCTAGGTATGTGAATGTGGACAAATCTTTTAATGTCGTAGTTACTCCAGACAACTTTTAAAGACAAGAAGTTGCCAATCTGCATTAGTAGGCATTGGGGGTTCTTCATACCAATGAAATCACAGGTATGGACCCCCTCATTTCAAAGAAAGATAGTTAACATAATGTTGGGTACATGGTAAATAGTATTACCATTAGCAAACATATCAAACTGGGAATAGTAATTGAGATACCCTAAGGGGAAAGTGTTACACTTTTGGTTTTTAAGTGAAAAAATAAAAATATGCTTCAATCTGTACTCAGACTCCATCAATTCTTTCTCTGGAGTTTGATAGCCTCTTTCATCCTAAGTCCTTAAAAATTGTCTTGGATCACTGTCTGGATAAGAATAGCTAAATCATTCACAATTAATCATCTCTACAATATTGTTGTTATCATGTACAAGATTCTCCTGGTTCTGCTCACTTCACTTTGAATCAGTTCATATATGTCTTCCCAGGTTTTTCGGAAAACATTATGTTCACCATTTCTTATGGTACAATAGTATTCCATCACAATCATACACTGCAGCTTGTTTAGCCATTCCCTAATTGATAACTATTCCCTCAAATTCCAATTCTTTGCCACCACCAAAAGGGCTGCTATATTTTTGTACCTCTAGACAATTCTCCTTTTTCTTTGATCTCTTTGTAATACAGACCTAGTAGTGGTTCTTCTGGTTCAAAGAGAATGCACAGTTTTGGGGGGTTTTTTGTTTTGTTTTTTTTTTTTCAAAGCAATTGGGGTTAAGTAACTTGCTCAAGGTTACATGGTCAGTTATTTCTGGGTGTGGTGCTGAGTATCTGAGCCTGGATTTGATCCAGGTCATCCCGACACTGGAGCCGGTGCTCTTGCTCGCTGAGCCACCTGGCTGCTCCTAAGCAATTGGGGTTAAGTAACTTGCTCAAGGTTACACAGCCATGTGTTTCTGGGTGGGTGCTAAGTGTCTGAGCCTGGGATTCGATCTCCATAGTCTTCTCAACACTGGAGCCGGTGTTCTTACTCACTGTGCTACCTGGCCACCCCGAGAATGCACAGTTTTATAACCTTTTCATCATAGTTCCAAATTCCTCTCCAAAATGGTTGGATCAATTCACAAATCTACCAACAATGCATTAGTGTCCTAATCACTTGCAGTATTTATAATATTTCTTTTTCTGTTATATTGGCCAATCTGATAGGTGAGAGGTGGAACTTCAAAGTTATTTTAACTTGCATTCCCCTGATCAATAATGATTTATAGCATTTTTCCACATAATTATATGTAGCTTTCTGAAAACTACCTGTTCATACCCTTTGACAGTTTTTCAATTGGGAGATGGCTCAAATTCTTATAAATTTTGTTTGGTTCTCTATATATCTGAGAAATGAGGTCTTTATGAGAGAAACTTTTGAATTTTCCTCTCATTTTGTTTTCCTTCTAATTTTGGCTGCATTGGTTTTGTCTGTGCAAATCCTTTTAAATTTAATTTAACCCAAATAATTAATTTTATTTCTCATGATCTTATCTCTTCTTTGGTCATAAATTCTTCTCTTACCCATAGATATGAGAGGTTAAAAATTATTATGCTCCCCTAATTTGCAAATTATGTCATCTTTTATGTCTAAAGCATATACTCATTTTTTTTCTTATCTTGGCATATGGTATGAGATGTTTACCTCCACCTAGTTTCTGCCAAATGGCTTTCTAGTTTTCCCAGACATTTTTGTCAAATGTTGATTTCTCACCCCCAAAGCTTGGGTCTTTGGTTTTATAAAACATTGAATTACTATAGCCATTTACTACAATGTACTGTGTACCTAATCCACTCTATTGATCCACCACACTATTTCTTAGCCAGTATCAGATTGTGCTCATGATTGCCACTTTATAATATAATGTGAGATTTGGTAATGCTAGGCCACCTTCCTTCACACCTTTTTTCATTGATTGTTTTTATATTCATGATCTTTTGTTCTTCCAGATTAATTTTGTTATTTTCTCTAGGCATATAAAGTAATTTTTGGTAGTTTGGTATGGCACTGAATAAATAAACTAATTTAGGCAGAATTATCATTTTTACCATATTGGTTCAGCCTGCCCATGGGTAATTAATATCTCTCCAGTTGTCCAGATGGGTCTTTATTTGTGTGAAAAATATTTTGTAATGTGTTTCATATAGCTCCTGGGTTTTCTTGGCAGGTAGACTCTCAAGTATTTAAATATTGTCTGCAGTTATTTTAATTGGTGTTTTTCTTTCTTTCTTGTCCTGCTTTACTTTGTTTGCAATATAAAGAAATACTGATGATTTTTGTGGGTTTATTTTATGTCCTGTAATTTTGCTAAAGTTAATTGGTTATAATAAAATGTTTTATGAATGTTTACCCTTGGGAAATATGGATCTTCTCAATTAAATGAAAATCATTATTTTTTTCAGTTAGAAAAAGAGTGCCAAGCAGAGTGTTGGATTTAGGGTCAGGAAAAATTATGCTCAAATATAGTCTTTGACACATCTAAGAAAATAGGAGATAACAAGAAGTGAACAATGGAATAAAATAAGTTCCAAAGATTTGTCATCTGGCTGCTTTTACCCTTGCTGTGACCCAGAGAAATTTGCATGACTTCAATGTTCCTCAAACAAACCAAGCATTCAGCATTTATCAGTGATCTTCTATGTGTTAGGCAAGATTTACGAAGAAAATGAGTTGTAGGTTCTACCAGTGTTGGTGAAGGGCTTTCTCATACCTGGAATTCCCCTATAATGATGAAATAATAGAGCCTGCATTTATTCCAGTTGTAATTGTGTGTATGTCTGTGTATACACATGTACATACATACATGTGTATGAGTGTGTAGCAAGGCAAACGATAACTAAATAGCTGTCAAAGTAGAGAGTTGGACTAACTATCCAGAAGGCTTGTGAATTTAAAATGATGCCAGCAAATTGGGTATTTTCCAGAGTTTTGGGGGGGGAGCTTTTTGGAGGTGGGGCTCGGGATTAGATAAAGCAGGGAATTCATGTATCACCCTACATGGTATCACCAAAGGGACAGATTTAAGCTTAGTTAATAGGCAAACAAAAACAACACAAAGCTTCCTAATAATTATAGCTATCCCAAAGCAGAAAAAGTTGCCTTGGAAGGGTCTCTAAGGTCTTCGTGGAAAGATCAGAAAACCAGCTGCTAGTGATGTTATACAGGGGATTCTTCTTCTTCAGGTATGTGTTGGTTCTCTTTTGACTCTGAAACCATGATTCTTTGATGTATCTCAATTTCCTTATGTAGAATGTGAGGGTAGAGGATGAACTTAATAGCTAAATGTTTCTTCAGTAGACATTATATGTGCTATGCAGACCAATGAGAAAGCGTTCAAATAAGGTGCTGGACCAATATCTGGAGAGAATGTGTTCTGCTATTAATTTTACTGTGAATGTGAAGCACAATTATATTCTGGTAAATAGAGCAAGTTATTGCAGTTTTAATATATTTCTTCATTGTAAAAAACTAAAAAAAGTTATGATAATGTATTTTCTGGTAAAAAATTAATCTTGATGAAATTTGCATTTGAATTAAAGTAATATAAAGTATGTGTTTATTCATGCATACCATGGCCTATGCAGTATGACAGAATAATTAGTTTATCGTTATTATTTTATTTCTAATATCTACATGGTGTAACTTGAAATTTAAGCTAGATTGTAAAAATAAAAGACATCAGCTTCTAAATCCCTCATATTTTTGACAAAAGTACCATAATAGCATTTATTTCAAAAGTGCTCTAAGCTTTCCTAAGCATTTTACTCACAATTCAGTGAGATAGATAAGGCAAGTATTTGTTAGCCTCATGATACAGATGAAGACAATAGGCAAGAGAGACGGTCAAAGTGTCAGTGCCAGGGTTCTAAGCCAGGTCTTCTCGTTCCAAAGGCAGCACTCTTTTCGCTATACTCCCCAGCCTCTTTGTCAAGGTGCGTTATTGAATTATCGTACTTCTGAAAGTCCGTATCTATGTAGTTCCTTCTGAATTTTTCTCTTCTTTTCCCTATGTATGTTACACTGTATTCTAACCTGCCCCATGCAGATCAAAAATTGGAAGAGTTCTGTTTGTTTCACCATTCACTTGTTCTTATTTCCTGTTTTCCAGAACTGTTCTTTTTTCTAATAGTAGCTGCTATATATATGGTTTGGACTTCCTTCTAATGGAAGCTAATAATATTTATTTTCATCAGTACTGTATCTTGTTTCATAATTTCCTATTTTAACACCCTTATACTATGTAGAACTCTACTGTAAACAATCAGATTTATGTCCTTTTAAGTAAATGATGGCTATGCCCAGAACTGGAGTAGAAGTAAAATGCATTAGACTACCTTTGGAAAAGTATTCAGTTCTATAAATGACACTAAGTTTCTCCTTGAAACAAAGTCCCATCTTTTAAACATGAATAATTTTCCAGCGGTGTATGATTGGCTGTAAATCAAGGCACACGATGTGCCCAAAGAATTCAAGCCAAAAATTGGCAATATTGAAGCACATGGTGTATGAGAGCAGGTTGTGTACCATGTAACTAATGAGGCATGACAAGATGAGAAGTAGAAAGTTGTGATCAGTGAAATACATGACTGGGGAGAAAAAAGGTGAGCCAGTCACACTTTAGAAATAATTGATAGTCAGTTTGCTTGATCCATTAATATCCGTACAATGTCACAAAAATGAAAGGGAGGACCCAAATAAACTGAGATGAAACTAAGTTTGTAAAGTTTGCAGAGTTCCTTGAGTCCACCACTGCTGAAATCCACAATACTCTGGAGCCTGGAGTGCAAATATAAATGGCAGGAAAAGGTAGGAAACAGGGCAAGGTAAGAGATGACTGGAGAATCAAAATACCTCAACCCTATTGTATCATGCTTCTGTGCCTGGTTTGTGAAATATTACCTATTCTCTTCATCAAATCCCTCCTTCTGTCCAAATATTCTGTAGTATAACCTAATGGTAAAATCACTTGTTTCTCCTATGCCACATAATCTCCTAGATTTCTTCATGAATTTACTTTCTTAATAAACAATTCTAGTCTCATCCCCTTTTATCTGTATTGCTTCTCAAATAAAGTATACACATCTAGAACCATGGTCCAGTTATGGGTTTCATCCCACCATATTTCACTGGAAAACTTACTAAGTTAAATGTGTCTTCTTATATTAGGCTTCTAGTCTCTCTTATGTGTTACCTCAACTTTAGGAATTTATTTATGGAAACTTATGACAATGGGCAGCAAGGTGATACAGTGGATAGAGTGCCAGGCCTGAAGTCATGAAGACTCATCTTCATGAATTCAAATCTGGCCTCAGAAACTTCCTGACTGTGTGAACCTGGATAAGTCATTTAACCCTATTTGCCTCAATTCCTCATCTGTAAAATGATCTCAAGAAGGAAATGACAAACTGCTACAGTACCCTTGCCAAGAAAACCCCAAACAAGGTCACAGAGAGTCAGATCTGAATGAACAACAATTGTCCCCACCTAGCTGCCCTTTTACTGATGTCTTTTCCGAGGATTTTATATTCTCAGAATTTCCAAGTGCCTCAGCTGCTATTCCTTTTCCTTCTTTATGACTATGCTCTCTGGTGTCTAACTTGGTAGATTTGCAAAGAAAGTCTTCTCCATTCCTCATCCTTCTTAGTTTAAAACCTTTTTGACTTTTGCAGGCCACCTGGCCAGTAACACAGGTATACTCTTTCTCTGGCCAGGAACTTGTCATCTTTATGTGACAAGAGCCAGAGTTCAATATTATACACCATCTTCTTAGCCAGCTGTTCACTTTCCAAATTAATTTTTCTCTCCTGCATTCCTTTCCTTCAATGAGCAGTGATGAGGAAACACAGCCTGTAGCTCAGGGTCTTCAGTCTCTCGTCCAACACTTGATAATTATTAGTGAGTCTTTTTAGTTTCCTTATGGAAGTGTCACTGTCTATGGGAAGTAGTAGCCTTCCATTTTGATCTATTTCAGGAAGTTCTCTATTATGTCTTGGATACATAAACTAGTAATATAATAGACCTCTCTATATCTCTTATCATTTTGGGAAATATCTTCCTCAGTACCCCAGAGCAAAGAAACAGCAACTACTTCTACTCTCCCAATGATCTCTCCTCCAATAGCATCTTCTAATATATCATCCTTCTAAGGAATATTAACTTCTTCCTGATCTTCTTCCAATCAGTCAATCAATTAATATTTATTAAGCACCTACTTTGTTCTAGGCACTATGCTAAATGTTCTTTCCTCTTCGGAAAGAGCCTCAGATCCTCTCTCGTGGTAGAGTTGCCATTTTCTTTTCCTTTCTTCTCTGAATTAAACTTTTCCATTCTCTAGCATGCTGACAAGGGCAAAGTGTTAGACCTCCCACCACAGATTCCCTTTTCCCCCATTGAAGGGTCACTTCCCTTTTCTGCAGGAGCACTTCATTCTCTCCTATAACTTAGAGTGGGGAGAGGCTTTCTTGAGTACTGTCATTTGAGACTGTCATCCAGGAGGGAAATCAAACTACACTTGGTACACAGATAACATCAGTCAATTCTGCCAGAGACACAAACATTACACATTTGACTCAAATCACTGTGCAATTTCCATTATTCTCCATAATATTTGCACTATTCAGTCCTGTTTCTTTTTTCTAGTTGTGAGTATTTACAACTCCACTCTAAGAATTTGATGAAAACTTTTATGGACAATTATTGCCTCTTCATAGCTTGATCAATTCTATAGTTAGTTGAGTCTTTGAGTAACCTCCTGATCTGTGATATGGATATTTCTGGAGCTATCCCAGTATTACCCCATCATGCAACAGGCACCAAACAATAGGTCTGAATCAGAGGGTGAGGGTCTGTCACAGCTTCAGTGGTGAGAAGAAGTGGAACTCAATGCATACACTTTATTAGATTAATGGGCTGATTAGGAGTTGCAGGCATTCAAGGAAATTTATCAGCTATAGATAGGTACAGCTGAGACTGCCAAAAACTGCTTTATCACAGCAAGGGTATTTCTTGTCATCACTTCATTTAAGGCCTAGAACAAGCTAACAGTTCCTGAAGTTCCACCAGAACTGAAGTTCCACCACAGTAACTTCTTTCTTCTGGAAATTGTGAGTCTGTTAACTCAAATATTGTTTCAAAGGAAGATATCAAAATTCATCTCTCAGTATTTTCCAATACAAGGCGCTCTCTCTCTCTCTCTCTCTCTCTCTGTCTCTCTCTCTCTCTCTCTCTCTCTCTCTCTCTCTCTCTCTCTCTCTGTCTCTCTCTCTCTGTCTCTCTCCATACACACACACACACACACACACACACACACACACACGAGGGATATCACAAGACTTAACTGGTTCTTTTC
The DNA here is from genome assembly GCF_028583685.1 of Petaurus breviceps papuanus. NCBI lineage: Eukaryota > Metazoa > Chordata > Mammalia > Diprotodontia > Petauridae > Petaurus > Petaurus breviceps. Next base: position 23,218,020 of record NW_027187419.1, on the reverse strand, counting down.
ACTCCTAGTTATGGGCATTTTGGTTAGGATCAGACAATACTTGGATGCCCTGCCTGGGGTGGGTGTGCATGCAACAATTTTAAAAGATTAATGCAAGCTGTTAGGCAAGGGGATTGCCTGGCACAAACTGGTTTCAAAACAAATCTAAACCAAAAAACCTAAAAGAGTCAGTACCAAGGTTTCCTTAAAGTACCAAAGTCCAAAGAGTTGAGGGTAAAACAAATCATTTGCTAAAGGAGAGTTTCAGACCAGGTGGCCAATACTGGGTTAGAAAGAGAGATACTGTGAAATTTTTGTGTAATTCAACCTGTTACCCCTGCTCTGTTTGATATGGTCATGGTCCAGGTCAACCATGTTTTGTTTCTTAACCCAACCATACTAATAAGGTCATGACCACGACTTTCTTGGAGTAGAAGTTTCCATGGTGATTCCAGCATCAGGAGGAAGGGACCCTATTGGGAGAGATGAAAAAGGTTTAGCTGAAATATTTTTTTAGCATGGTAGCTTATTATCTCTCAATATTTTCATGAGAGATATCATGTTTTTAGCCACTATTTGGTAGGCCTTGATGGAGAGAGAAGGGCAGAGAATTGTTCCCAGAAAGAATTTTTCGAGTACCACAACTTCTGTAAACAAAGAAAAAGTTAACTAAGACTACAATTCAAGATACCTAAACATCAATCACATCTTCTCCTCCCCACCCCATCTTTCAGGTTCAAATATCTGGGAAACAAAGTAGGGGTACTGAGGGTGGAGGGAATTGTAGGAGTACCAGAGACAGCCTCTTATATTGGTCACATGTCAATCTGATGTTTGTAATTTGGGTACTTTTTGGATTGTGGATTTTTTATGATTTTTTTACTGTAAGCATTGTTATAGGACAAATATGACATTTTTAAAATTACTGTTACTGTTGAAAATGTCTCACAGACAATTGATTTAAAAGAATACAATAACTCATGCCTGTATTTATTTGAACTATTTGTATCTTTTGCTTATGCTGGCTGTGATATAAGAAAGATTGACATTTTTCTCAATGGTAACCAAGCTTGTTAAAGCTTAAAAAACAGTAGTCTGAGGGGTGGCCAGGTGGCTCAGCGAGTAAGAGTACCAGCTCCAGTGTCAGGATGACCTGGGAATCAAATCCAGGCTCAGATACTTAGCACCATACCCAGAAATAACTGGCCATGTAACCTTAAGGAAGTTACTTAACCCTGATTGCTTTAAAAAAAAAAGAAAGAAAACAGTAGTCTTGCCCTTGCTGAACAGGTCATCCTTTTGTTCTGTCATTCTGCCAATTTGACAGAAATCTGTATCCTTAATAGATATCTGGTGTTTCCAATTCTTGTATATGACTCTGCTCAATTTATTCACTCAGTCATTAAAAAAATACTTATTGAATTCCTACTATGTATAAGACTCATTACTAAAAAAATGGAGGAGGATACATAAGAGAATTGAGAATTTTTAATGATACCAAAGTATAAGTTTTGGTGTATCTGACTGTGACTGATCAGACCAATATAAGCTAGGAATGCTCTATCACAGTTCAGGCACAACTAGTCCTTGTGAACATTTGGGCTGGATTCTCTACAATTGTGCATCCTGCATTTCCTTTAAGCTCTCAATTCTGCTTTGTTCATAGAGCATAGCACCTTCTCTGATGTAGGCATGCCATGCTGAGTGGTCCTGTGCCAGTGTCTCACATGTCACATAATCAATTCCAAAATTCTTAAGAGAGACCTTGAAAGTATCCCTCTATCCCTTCTTCAGATCACCACGTGAGTGCTTACCCTTTGTGAGTTCTCCATAAAACAGATTTTTTGGCAGGCATTTGCATTTGAACAATGTGGCCAGTCCATTGGAGTTGCACTCTATGAAGTAGAGTTTAAATGCTTGGCTGTTTAATTCAAGTAAGGATTTCAGTGTCAAGAGACAAAATATGTACATATATGTATGTGTACACATATGTATATACTTAAAAATGGGGCATCTCTAATGTTTCCAGACTGTGTAGCTATAACTTTTTGACTGCTCATCTATGATGGTGTGTCCTGAGTAAACAACCATTTCCTTGACTAGGAGAGTAAGAATTTAATATCACATCCCCTATGTTATAAAGTTGGGTTACAAAAAAAAAAAGAAAGGAAAGGAAGGTAGACTATAAAAAGGTTGAAGTCATTTAATAATTTTAATAGTAAATTACTTTAGGTAACTTTAAATTTTGCAAAGCATTATATTATATATATATATATATATATCACCTTTTTTGAGCATCATAACCACCCAGTGAGAAAGGCAGAGTAGGTATCATTATATTCGTTTTGTTTTTTTTTTTTAAAGCAATTGGGGTTAAGTAACTTGCTCAAGGTTACACGGCCAGTTATTATTTCTGGGTGTGGTGCTAAGTATCTGAGCCCAGATTTGATCCAGGTCATCCCAACACTGGAGTTGGTGCTCTTACTTGCTGAGCCACCTGGCTGCTCCTAAGCAATTGGGGTTAAGTAAATTGCTCAAGGTTACACGGCCAGGTGTTTCTGGGTGGGTGCTAAGTGTCTGAGCCTGGATTGGATCCCCAGGTCATACTGACACTGGAGCCAGTGCTCTTACTCGCTGTGCTACCTGGCCATCCCCATTTTATTAGTTTTAAAGATAAAGATTCTACAAATCAGAAAAGTTGAGTGATTTAAAGTGGCTTCCTTATAGTTTTAGAGTAAAGCCTTTCCAACTATACCTTGACGGTTCTACACACTCAGCTATGGTGACTAACCTGCAGAGAATGGTTGTGAGCAGAGAAACCTGTATAAAAGTCAAGAAAACTGGATTCTAATGTTGGCCATGCTGTTAATTGGCTAGAATTAACCTAGAATAAAACAGTTATCCTTCATGGCCCCTAGGTTTATCAACTGTAATATGGGGAAGTTAGAGCAGATGAGTCCTCATGTCCCAATTTAATATTTAAGATTTGATGTTTCTTGATTAACCCCCTAACAAAAATGTCAGAACCAGTTCACATAACCATGTCAGCTAGTTTTCAAAGTTATTCATAAAAACAGAACAAAACACAAGTTAGGAATTATCACAGCCTCTCTCAACCCTATGCAATAGTATTTAAAATATCCGCTGTAATCAGTAAGAAAATGTTTAGTTATGTAGAACCGATAGATTTCTTGGGACTTACCCAGATAAAGCCTGCATGCAGCTTTGAACATTTAGAGCCAAAACATTATTCTTCTCATTCTACACCTGTGGGAATGAATGTGTTGTTTTAGACACTATGGTTTTAAAAGTTAAACTTTTCAAATAGTTTTCTCTGTGTCTCTGGCACTTACTCTAGCTGTGAATAAGAAAAAAAATATTTCCTCTAAGGAAGGCTGCTTTAAACACTTTTTTTCAATACCACTGTCCACTACTTTATGAGTCGAGTTTCCAAGACTGACTGTGTCTGTTAAGGTTATAGACCCCTTCTTACAGAAGGCACACAGGTAGAACTCAGATGGTACAATGTAGAATAAAATTGAATCAGCAGCATAGAATGTTAGAAGTTGAAGTGACCTGGGAGGGTAGCTAGAGGTTAACTAGAGGGTAGCTAGAGGTTAACTAGAGGGTAGCTAGAGGCTAACAACAGAGGTTGTTAATTGAGGGGTCCAGGAACTTTTAAAAAATATATTCTGATAGTTATTTCAATGTAATTTGTTTCCTCAGTAATTATCTGTATTTTGTTTTATAAACTTGAAAACTTTATTCTGAGAAGGGGCCCATATATTCCACCAGACTGTCAATTATGTCCGCAAAACAGAAGTTTAAGAATTCCTAATCTAGTACGACACTCTCATCATAAAGAGAAATGGGGCCTAGAAAGTGGGATGTGATCTATCCAAGATGGTTGGTACCACCACTCCACGATGTAAAGGATGGTGACCTTCAACATAAAGTGCAATATAATTCTGAGCTCCCACTGATAGCGTTACTATAATTACTACTATTTTTCTTCCTTTATTTAGAGGGATATTACTGAGTTATCTTTCCTCTTCTTCCCCCTGATTTGAGGTAGTCTGTCCTGCACTCCCTGCTCTTCTCTCTGTAGGCTCTCTTGCAGAGATCTCAACAGTTCCCATATGTTTTAGTATAATCTCTAATGGAAATGAAGTTTTATGAAAAGGAACAGAGGCAGAGATATATCAAGTCTATATATTCAGCCCTAATTTTTCTTTGGTGCTTCATTCAAATTTCTAACTGGATGCCATTATAGGTATCTCTAGTTCAACCTGTATAAAGTAGAACTCATCTTCTATTCCTCCTTACCCTCCAAATGTCTCCACCTTCCAAATTTCAAGACCAATCCAGCTCGTTGACCCATCTTTGCTTCTTTAATGTTATTTTTGTCTCTGTTATAAATATTTATGGGACTGTGGTACTGAGTCCAAGTATGGGGACTCCACTGTTCTCACTGTTAAAAAAAATTACTTTGTTAATTAAAATCTTTGATTTCTCCTTTTATTTTCATCCTCAAATGCCCTCAGGTTGATTTTATTTAGTTGATTCTTTTTTTTTAAACAATTGGGGTTAAGTAACTTGCTCAAGGTTACATGGCCAGGTGTTACTGAGAGGGTGCTAAGTGTCTGAGCGCAGATTCTATCCCAGGTCATCCCGACTCTGGGGCTGGTGCTCTTACTCACTATGCTACCTGGCCATCCCTATTTAGTTGATTCTTAAGCCTTATTTTCTTGAAACTGATTTTGTCTTCCATGGTTTCTGTTTTCTGAAGTAATAGAGTTCAAAATCTTACATCATATTTTTTTATATGACTCTTCAAAATAGTTTATGTGTTAACTATGTTGCTGTTGTCTTTCCACTTGACAAAAGAAAAAAAAGTGAAGGATTTATTGACTAAGATACTATCAAGATACTTCTATCTCCTTTTGACAGTTAATGAACATAAATTAAATTTCATCATAAAATGTTTTTAGTCATGGACTATGTCCTTTCTTCTATCCACATCTCATTTTTTGCCATCAATATCTTGTTTAAGTAGATAAGATTGTAATTACTTTAATAGCACATTATGTTGTTTTTCTCATTATTTTTTTCTTTCTTTGAACTTTGTAACAATTTTTGAATTTTCTCTAACACTTTTTTTTTGGTACATAGACAACTGATTCAGAAATGACTCCAAAATCAGTAACAAGTCATTTCTTTTATGTAAAAATATAATAAATTTCAATTTTAGAATGTTTTTTGGTACTTGCCATGTCTAGCACCTACTACTTTTCTTTTCCTCAAAGGAAATATTTATAATGTATGAGGCTTCTGTATAGTCTTCAACTTTTTGGTCTCTCCTACTCCTCATTCCTGAAATGTATCTTCCAACATATTTTTTACTACCCTTAACAAATTTTTATCTTTGCACTGAAGGCAGCAAATTTTGAAGTATAGGTTGCTTTATTTTATCAGGACTTAAGTTCTTTGTCAAGCTCCTTGGCCTCTTCGTTCTCTACAACAGATAATGATGTTCCACAAAATGAACTATCTTTTGCTTTTAGAAGTGTTATTAAACTATCTTTGTCAACTCCTTTGTGTGCTTTTCCAAGAAGAATCTATGAGCTTTCCAGTTCAATGGCAACTTCCTTTATTGATGTCTTGGTTGGTTCTGCCAGACTACTTCTTTTCTCCTTCCTATTCTTTTTATTCATTTTAACAAGATATGGTTCTATTGGTAAGAGAGTGTTTTTTTTTTTAACTAATGTGGTATAAATTTTAAAATAAATTAAAATAAAATTTACTTCCAAGATAATAATAGACTGTTTCATTAATATGATGCTCAACTAATTCCTAAGCTAATTTGGCATTTTATATGTATATATATATATATACATATACATATATGTCTATGTAGTCAAAAATTCCTACCAAAAATGTTGTCTTTTCAGTACCATCCACTGAAGAACAATTTTATATGCTATAAGTAGAGATGAACATGTTTACCAGTGGCTATACTTATACAAGACTGTATGCAAATCTTTGTTTTATGAACTGGAATCTGGATGCAAATGGTGCCATTCCAAATAAATGAGAAAACACTTGGTGTGAAGCTCAGAAATTGGCAAAGAAATTAAAGACCATATACTAATAAAAATAGTGTAGGAATATACAGAATAAAGAAGCTTAGAAACATTTCTAATTTCTCAATTTTATACTAAATATAAAAATATATAGTTATAAGAAACTAGAAAATGCCTCACTGAAAATTTTATCTGATGAAACTTCATAACTTTTGCACCTCACTCTTACCCAACTTTCTCCGACTCTTCCTCCTGATTGCCTCAGGACTAGTCTATTATGTTAGAGATGAAAAATAAAAAATATATTTATTAGAAACAGTTTTATATAGGCAGATGAATTCTGTAGGAATATTTTCTAAGTCATTAAGGGGAAGAAAACATGTAGCATCTCCATCCTTAATACTTACTTCAAATTATTCATTTTCTTATAAACCATCCCCTATCTATAAATCATACATTCTCTTTCCTTCCACTGACCTCACATCTCAATGTCTACCACTCGTAGGATTTTATTATTCTTCAACTCTTCCTCTTATCATATCCTTATCTCATTCTCTATAGTGAGTTTTTAAAATCTTTTATCCTCAAGCTTTCTTGGCACTCACACCATTCTCTCCTCTTCTTCCCTTCAGTCTAAGGAGAAATGTCCCTACTACAGATGAAAGCTAATTCATTTACCTAAACAATTAATTCCTTTTCCTCTTGCCATGTCCAGCATCTTCCTGAGTAGCTATCCCCTCTCTTAAATTTATCTTCACTCTCTCACCCTAGCTTCTTTCCATCTGTCTAGAAAAAGTTCAGATCTCCCAAATCGTAAAAAAAAAAGCCTTGCCTTACCCATCTAACCCATTCAGCTATCACCTCATCTCTTTCTTTCCCTTCACTGATAAACTTTGAAAAGATACCCTTGGCAGATGGCTGTGCTTCCTTCCTAACCAAACTTTCTGTATAACCTGGTATAATACCCCCTCTGCCATTCTGTTGAAACAGCTTTCTCACAGGTCAGAAACAACTTCCTAATCACCAAAATTCAATGGTTTTGCCCCTCTCCCCCACTCAAGTTTTTATAGCTAAATTTGGTTGACCTTGATTCAGGGTGGGGATTTTAGAGGTTGACAACTGTACTCTCCTGTAAGTGCTTCTTTCCCTGCCTGCCCCAATCCCATAGTAATAGGGGTTGTTCAGTAACCTCATCTAGGACCTTTGTCTGCCTTCTTCGGCAGCACCCAAGATGGAGAAATGACTATATATGTCTCATTTTCCTTGATTCCTTTGTACCTTTTTAAACTTCTAGCCCCCTCTCACTCCTCCATTCCCTTCTCCTCTGGATATTCTTTTCTCCTTCAGTTTACCAGTTGTTCTTCTCCTAACTGTTTAATTATCCTCAATATTGATCATGGACTTCTCATTTTCTCCCAGTCCCTCAGTTTGGGTGTTCTCCAAGAGTTAGTCCTCTTTCCGTTAGCAATTTCATTCAATCCTACAGTTTTAATGACCTCCTCCCTGCAGATTTCTCCCAAATGTTTCCAGTGTATGAGGTTGCAAATTGGATATATCCTCCATAGAAAAGCCTGATCATTCTAGAATCATAAATTCATAATATTATACTGCAAGTCAGTGTAAGGTATAATCTGGTCACAGTGATTCATAAGGTATTGAAATAGAAGAGGCCCTAGAGATCTTATAATCCAACCCTCTCATTTTGTAGTTAAAGAAATTAAGGCTTGGGGCGGCTAGGTGGCACAGTAAATGGAGCACAGGCCCTGGAGTGGGGAGGAGCTGAGTTCAAATTCGGCCTCAGATACTTAACATTTACTTGCCGTGTGACCTTGGGCAAGTCACTTAACCCCAATTGTCCTGCCTTCCCCCTCCAAAAAAAAGAAGAAGAAGAAGAAATTAAAGCCTGGAGAGACTAAGATTTGTTCAAGGTGACAAGTGGGAGAACTGGCATTAGAACCCATGTGACTTGTCTAGGATTGCACAGTCAGTATGTATGAGACTGCAAATTCAGTTTGCTTTCTTATATAAATAATCCTCTTTTATTATAAAGTCAAAATGTCCAAAATCAAACTCACTATCTTTTTCCCCAAGTTTGTTTCTCTTCTGATTCTTTTTTGTGTTCACATATCACCATTTAGTCACTTTCCCATGTTCTCATCCTTAGTTACTCTCTGTCTCTAACCTCCACTAGATACTTGAGAAGCAAACTGCATTTTGCTCTAACAGTCATCCATATGGCTAGTTATGAGCCTTCCTATTATAAATATTCCTATATAAAGTAAAATTAGCTTTTAAAAGGCAGTATTGTATTGTGGGAAAAGAATAAAGTAAAAATCAGAAGATGGGCCCTAGTCTCAGAATTGTCATTTATTGCTAATGTAACCTAGGACTACCTCAGTTTTTTCATATGGAAAATGGGAGTACTAATGACAATTCTGAGTGACAATGGAATATTATAGATAGGGAATTGACTTCAGAGTCAGTAAGATTTGGGTCTCAGTCCTCACTCTGACACCAACTGGGTGTGTGAGACTGGACAAATTTTTTTTTTGGGGGGAGCTTTTTGAAGGGGTAATTGGGGTTAAGTGACTTGCCCAAGGTGACATGGCTAGTATTAGTTAAGTATCTGAGGACGTATTTGAACTCAGGTCCTCCTGACCCCAGGGCCGGTGCTCTATACACTGTGCCACCTAGCCACCCCCACGGACAAATAATCCAAACTCATAAAATAAGTTGAAGAGTAATTGCAACCTGCATTGGTAGAGGAAGTTTGCTCATCAGTTTTCTCCTTATGTAAATGAAATATCCAACACCAGATCCATAGAGACTCAAACCAGACTAAACAGAATGAAACATTAAAAAAAAAAATCACCATCTCTAGCTGTCATGATAATCATGAAAATTAACTGATAGAACTATTCAACAAATAAAATATACAATTCAAAATACTCTAGTAGGTTCAGAGAGAACATACTATTAAGATAATAAAGCAAAATAGATTAGCAAGACATTATGAAAATATAAAAGATGAAAACAAGCTAGCCAAGAATGACAGGGTAATAGGAAAGAAAATAGATGTTTTGAAGCTTTCTTATAGTGATTGGTTGATGGCCAGCCAGACCCAGATCTGTTCCTCAGCTTTTGTGATGCTAAGAGAATTGACCAAAATGAACCACATTTCTTTCTTATGGGCCTTCTGCCAGGCCTTTGCAAACAGTGCATGCCTCCATGACATGTGTGAAGAGGCTGCTGCAGTAAAATAACAAGAGCTTCTGCCTATAAAATTTTATAGTCTGCAGATTTCAAATCTGCATTACTTTGCAGAAGCAATATATTTTTCCCCCTTACAAATTGGTGTTTGTTAAGAAAAGGAAGGGGAAAAAAACTTAAGTTTTTTGAGTGAGTTCGAGAACTTGTTCCTCAGAGAAATGACTCCACTGACTGGAGCCTAAAACACAAATCTTGGCAGAGGATAAATTTATTACTCAAATAAAAGTGCTGCAAATTAAAGAAGTCTGCAGTATATAAAAATCTTACGGCGCTGGGATCTTGTCGTATGTTAATCATATTGCTTTGAGTTCTTCCCTAATATGCAGCCATAGTGCTTAGGTTTTTAAAATATGGATATGCCTTGTTTGAATACCCTCTTAGAAGCTGGAGCACATTATACAACTAGAAATTTGTTTAAAGTTATATTTCCTTGTCAATGTCTTTCCCATTTCTCATTGCAGGAAACATTTGAAAGGTGCCTGCAGAATTAGATTTGGTGGGATAAAAGACTATTTCCTATTGTCATATGACAATGAATGCCTTTTAAGTGATGCAGAATCTGGGCAAAGAAAGTGCTGTTGAATTCTATAATCATGTATATTTTATTGGCTGGAGTTTAGGAAAAAGGCTAGGGTTTATTTAATTATCTTTCCTGTTAAGGAAAGGTTCCAAAAGCTAGAAAGCATTTAGTGGTTGAACGTTGAGGAAAGTACCCCTGACTAGGAGCCCAGCTCAGTGATGTGAGCCTGCTCTACACCAGGCATCTGAAATCCCTTAGGCATCTGCTGATGCCAACACACTGATTGTCTATCTGATTGGAAAAGCAACAGCATGACAAACACTTTGCCAAAGGAAAGGGGCGGGGGTTTTTGAAAGAGCACCTAAAATTTCCAATATTTCATTTTATTTTATAAAGGTCTGTGATATTTATTTTATTTTATAAAGGTCTGTGATCAAATATATGAATATATATGAATATGTGAAGTTCAAGTGACATAATATATGAAAAGCTCTATATACATATCACTTATCATTATTTTGATCTGAAGATTAGTTGATTTATTTTCCCATCAGTGTTCCTTGCTCATAGTCATTCAAAAAATATTTTTTGAAAATGGTGTAAGAAAAGAAGCCATGAAGGTGGAGTCAAAAGACCCTTTTATGAATCTGGGCTCCAGCTCTTCATAGCTATGTTATTTTGGCGAGCAATTTCATCCCTTTGAGCCTCCATTTCTTCATGTACAAAGTGAAGTATCAGGCTAGATGACTCTGTGAATTGTTGAGAAAGAAGCTTGTTTGGGGAACTATATATGTATGCATTTATATTCTTGTGCATGTAAATATATGCAGAAATTGACTTTGTTTTAATGCTCTAATGACATATTAAAGAGGCAGCAAAATGAAATAAAAGAATGACATTAGAGTTCAAGTTGAGATTTTTACACATTATAATGGTATGACCCCATGGATGGCAATGTATCAATGATCTGGCAATTCTCTTATAATTATTATTACAACATATTAAAGTGATATTTTTGCCTTTTGGAGGGCAATTGGGGTTAAGTAGCTTGCCCAAGGTTGCACTGACAGGTTTTTTTTGTGTTAGTGTTAAGTGTCTGAGGCCGGAACCAAACTCGGGTCCTCCTGACTCCGGGGCTGGCGCTTTACTCCCTGCTCCACCTAGCTGCCCCTGATAACCAGATTTCATTTTTTTTATTCCTCAATTTATTTTTAGTTTTCAACATTCACTTCCACAAGATTTTGAGTTACAAATGTTCTCCCCATCTTTCCCCTACCCCCACCTCAAGATAGCAAGCCTACTGAATACCCCTTCCCCAATCTGTTTTCTCTTATATCCTCCCCCATCTTCCCCCCAATTTTCTAGTAGGGCAAGATGGATTTCTATACCCCAGTGCCTGTATATCTTATTTCCCAGCTGCATGTAAAAAAAAACCCAAAAAACAATTTTTTTAACATTTGTTTTTTAAAACTTTCATTTGCAGATTCGTTCCCTTCTTCCATCATCACCCACCCACACTGGGAAGACAAGCAATTCAATATAGATGGTACATGTGTAGTTATGCAAAATGTTTCCATAGTAGTTATATTGTGAAAGACTAACTCTATTTCCCTCAATCCTATCCTGCCCCCACACTTATTCTACTTTCTACTTTGACCCTGTTCCTTGTCAAAACTGATTGCTTCTAACTATTCTCTCCCCCAATCTGCCCTCCCCTCTATCCTTTCCCCTCTTATCCTCTTCCCCCCTATTTTCCTGTAGGGTAAGATACCCAATTGAGTGTTTATGTTATTCCCTCCTTAAGCAAAATTCAATGGGGGCAAGTTTGACCCATTCCCTTTCACCTTTCCTGCTCTTCCCCTCCATTGTAACAGTTTTCTCTTGCCTCTTTTATATGAGATAATTTGCCCTATTCTGTCTCTCCCTTTCTCCTTCTCCCAATATGTTCCTCTCTCACCTCTTAATTTTATTTTTTAGATATCATCCCTTGCATTTCAACTGATCCTGTGCCCTCTACGTATGCATATACACACATATACACATATATATTTATGCACACATACACCCGTGTAAACATACATTTATATGTATGTATGTGTATACACCCACACATATTCCCTTCAACTATCCTCATACTGAAAAAAGTCTCATGAGTTACAATTATCATTTTTCCATGGAGAAATGTAAATAATTCAGCTTTAATAAGTTCCTTATGATTTGTTTTTCCTGTTTACCTTCTCTTGCTTCTTGTATTTGAAGGTCAAATTTTCTTTTCAGCTCTAGTTTTTACATCAAGAATGCTTGAAAGTCCTCTATTTCATTGAATATCCATATTTTCCCCTGGATTATTATATTCAGTTTTTCTGGGTAGGTTATTCTTGGTTTTAATCCTAGCTCCTTTGTCCTCTGGAATATCTTATTCCAAGCCCTTCAGTCCCTTAGTGTAGAAGCTGCTAGATCTTGTGTTATCCTGATTGTGTTTCCACAATACTCAAATTGTTTCTTCCTGACTGCTTGTCATATTTTCTCCTTGACTGGGGAACTCTGGAATTTGGCTATAATATTCCTAGGAGTTTTCTTTTGGGGATCTTTTTCAAGAGGCAATCAGTGAATTCTTTCGATTTCTATTTTGCCCTCTGGTTCTAGAATATCAGGGCAATTTTCCTTGAGAATTTCTTGAAGGGTGATTTCTAGGTTCTCTTTTTGATCATGGCTTTCAGGCAGTCCAATAATTTTTAAATTATTTCTTCTGGATCTAATTTCAGTGGGTTTTCCAATGAAATATTTCACATTGTCTTCTATTTTTTCATGTATTTGGATCTCTTTTATAGTATATTGATTTTTCATAAAATCATTAGCTTCCATTTGCTCTAATCTAATTTTGAAGGAATTATTCTCTTTAGTCAGTTTTTGAAATTCCTTTTCCATCTGGCAAATTTGGCTTTTTAAGGCATTTTTCTCCTCATTGGCTTTTTGGGCCTCTTTTGCCATTTGAATTACTCTATTTTTTAAGGTGTTATTTTCTTCAGTCAGGCTGCTGACTTGCTTTTCATGATTTTCTTGCATCATTCTCATTTCTCTTTCCAATTTTTCCTCCACTTCTCTTACTTGATATTCAAACTCTTTCTTGAGCTCCTCCATGGCCTCCAATCACTTCATATTTTTCTTGGAAGCTTTTGATGCAGGAGTTTTAACTTTGTTGTCTTCTTCTGGTTCCATGTTTTGATCCTTTTTGTTCCCCATAAAAAGGATTCTGTAGTCTGATGTGCTTCCTCTGTTTGTTTATCTTGCCAGCTAGTTACTTGACTTTTGAGCTCTTTGCCATGGTAGGACTCTGCTTCCAGAGTGGAGAGAGCTGTGTCCCAAAGGGGTTTGTACACCTGCTGCCAGAGCTGTTGTAATAGGAATGAGGAGGTTGCCCTCTCTACAGCCACCACAAGGTCTGGCACACTGGCATTCCTCCCCCCAGGACTACCACCCAAGACCGTGACCCAAACCAAGCTGGTGAAAGCAAGAGCAATTACCTTCTGAATGGTTGCTTGGGCTCCCTACAATCTGTAGGCCAGCAGCCACCACACACCACTCATGCAGGGGGCAGGGGCCAGACCACACTCTACTCACCCTGAATGAGTAGGGTTCCCCACTGACCTTTTACTTTCTCTTTGTTTTTTATGGGTTGAGAAGTCTGGAAACCACCACAGCTGCTGGTGATTCACTCTCCTGAAGTCTGCTCTCAGCAGTCTATGCCGCTGGTGTGGGCTGCAAGTTTGGGCCCATGTGACTCATGCGAGACTGTGCTCAGCTCCTAGCTCGGTTTGATAGACCTTTCTTGTCAGTCTACCAGGCTGCCTTCAGTGGGAGATTTGTTTCTCTCTATCACTCTGTGGGTTCTGTAGCTCTAAAATTTGTTTAGAGTCATTTTTTACAGGTATTGGAGGTGATTGAAGCAGGAGCTGAAGCAAGTTCCTCCTTTTACTCCACCATCTTGGCTCCGCCCCTGTACAAGTGATTTCTAAAGAGGATTGCTTTCTACTAATGAAACCAGAGGTCCAATTCAATGAATAGATGGTGATAGACATATGTACATGCATTTTCATTGATTATGGAGTTGACATTTTATATTTCTAGTTAATAAAGCCTTGCTTTGCCACAAACATCCCACTCATGTAATCATAGATCTACAGAAAATAGAGACCTATTTCAAATTCTTCATTTTTTGTTTAATCATTTTTTGAGTCTTGTCCAACTCCTCATGATCCCCTTTGGGGTTTTCTTAGCAAAGATACTGGAGTAGTTTGCCATTTCCATCATAAGTTCCTTTTACAGATGACACTAATATAAGTGATAGTGATGCATATATAAAAAACCAAGACAGTCTGTCCTCATGGAACTTGCATTCTAATAGAGGAAGACAACACTTATAGGGGAATTATGGCCAGGCAATGATGAAAGTCAGACTCATGAAAGTCATAGGGATGGTAAATGAAATCATAATACTATTGAATGCATTAAGAATAGCCAGAGATCTTATTCACAGTAGCACCACTTAGGTTTGAGTGTTTCATGAAGGAGATTTAATCAACCTACTTATGATTCTTGGTCTTCTTACTTCCTTGGTTTCTCCCTCACTTCATCACCAATAAGTGGCCCCTTATTATTTCCCCAAAGCATCTGTCAATGAGAAAGAACCTTGTTACTTGTTTCTCACAGTACTACTGTTTCTGTGAACAATAAGTGGCCCCTATTCAATAAGTTGAATATAATCCAGTCTGTCCCTGGGTCCCTCAAATTTCTGCTAGCCCAAGAAAGAGGTGCTGTATGGCAACTAATCAGTCAACTGGGACAACTTTATAGCAACTCCTCTTGGCTACTCTAAGGAACAGGTGCTACTCAATCTATATCAAATGAAGAACTCAAGAAGAGAAAAAAAATGATTCTAAGGAAAAGAATTGAAATAAGTAAATCAGAATGTGAGGCACAGATCTGAAAAAAGGAATGGGAGAGAAAATGTAAAATTTGGCTACATGCCTATGGCATCAAGACAAGTATCAAAGTAAAAATATGGTAGTATGGAATTAAAACCAAGGTATGTGTAATGAATTCAAAGTGTATATTAACATTTGAAGGTCAGCTCAAATTTCACTGAGCCATTTACATTCCTGTAGATAATTTGTAATTTGCCATTTTAGGGGAATAGCCTCAAGTGAATAAAACTACAAAGTTGCTAAGTTGCTAATGTAAACTTCTAGACAGATGTTTAAGAATTCATAGTCTGCCAAAACTATGGCTGATTTCTGTTCACTCTGATATTTACAGGTGGCTGGGGACTTTGTTTCCTGGCTGCAAACTTTGTACCCATTCACAGTCTCACACATTTACCATGTTGTTTGTAATGGGACTTGGAAATGGAGTATGGATGGATCAACACAAATATATCACAGCAACTAGAAAAAACATTCATAGTATGTGCCTTGTTGTGGTCAATAGCATCATTTTCCTATGTGATGGCAATCATTATTAGTAGGAAGCAATTCAGTTCAACATTCACATAAGAAATGTAGTAGAAATAAATTAATTTGTTCCACTTTTTCTAGATTATGAGTATAGATTAAAAGAAAGAATTGACTGTCTTGGATTAACTCAGTTAATTCATTAACTGCCAATTTTCATCATTTTCATTATACAGAAGGTTAAATACAGTGTGTGGAGGGTGGGGTGGGGTGGGCGTACTTAATGTCTGATACAGGAAGCTCCCAGTGAGGATTTTTCTCCACCACTGTAGGCCAACAACTTAGAGTGTTAGAGAAGTATCTTTGTCACTGAGAAATTAAATGTCCTGCTCAGAGTCACACTGAAAATATGTCAGACTCAGGACTAGAAGTTACCTTAACTCTGCTCCAAATTTTATGGATATAGTGCTTTAAAACTGTTAAATATAGCTCTCCCTTCAAGAAGACAGTGGTGAAAATGGGTTAAATAATGAAGAAGATTTAAATAAAGGGACATCATTGGTATAAATCATTTTGCTAAATAAACTGAGAAATTCTGGCACTAAATTCTGTTTTAATTACCACATTATTTTGGCATTCCATACATACAGTGTGCTGGACAATGAGGTGGTACAGTGGATAGAACACTGGGCCTAGAGTCAGAAAGACCTGAGTTCAAATCCAACCTCAGACACTAGTTATGTGACTGTGGATAATTCACTTAAACTTGTTTGCCTTAGTTATGAACCAAATAAAGAAAAATTATAAACAACTATAATGTTTTATTTGAAACATTCTCATTTAAAACTTTTAATAGAAAATAAATTTATATATTTACATAGCAGAAGAGTTTAGTCAATACTAAACTCACTATCAAAATTCAATTGCCCCTTAAGGAGTCATTGGAATTATAATACTTTATTATTGGAATATGGATTGTGAATTTTTAAAACATCCCAATTTAAAAAAATATATAGATATAGATAGATAGATAGATAGATAGATAGATAGATAGATAGATAGATAGATAATAAAAAACAAATGTTTATTAAATCCTAATTTGTGACTTGGTACTGGAGACACAAAGACAAAATTTTAAAGTTCCTGTCTTCAAGGAATTGACATTCTATCAGGGGAGATGACATATTCATATATAGGTATATATTATGTATTGGCAGCTTGGGTGACAGGGGAATAGAATAATTGACATGGGATTCAGGAAGATCTGAGGTTAAGCCTACCATTAGTTATTTAACCTTTTCTCAGGCTTAGTTTCCTTATCAGTAAAGTTAGAATAATAATAGCATCTACTTTTCAAGGTTCATAGGAAGGATCAAATAAGATAAAATATGTAAAATATTCTTCAATGCTTAAAGTACTATATAAATGTCATCTATCTATATCATCTACATCTATGTATGAAATCTCTAAATATAGATATAGCAATATATTAATATGTCTCTATCTGAATACATATCAAGGGAGATATATAGATATATAATATACATATACACACATATATAGACATTTGATACAGATATAGGTACATAGAACCACATATCTAAATATAGACAGATAAATGTATGAATGGATGGATGATTGTGATAATACAGTAATAGCATGTTGGAAGATTAGGAAATACCTCATAAGGAAGATGATTCTTGAATTAAACTCTATAGAAGACTTTTTTATGCTCCCCCATATTCTTATTTTGTGATTGTCTGGGTCTATAACTTGAGTGAAAATTATCTCATTCAACAGCTTTAGTCATCATTAAATGTTTTTCCTCCATTAGTAGTAAGATACACATCAAATTCATCAAAAGCATTATATAAATAATTTATGTAGACAACTCAGTATACCGTGGATGTAATGTCTTTAAATAGTTCATTGCTTTGTTTTTCATTTTTACAAATGGTAATATAACAGGAGAGACCCTAATCTTGACTGTCATGTTATTTGAAATTTCTTTTTCTAATTTAGTCTGGCCACATATCACAGGAAGTTTGTCACCATGGTCAGCAACTCTATTAAGTCTTTCTTTCATTCTTCTAATTTCGGCCTTGGGGCCAACTAGCCATTACTCCATTTTTCTAGGGTGGGAGTTTGTATAAGATGATCACTAAAGTCTCTTCTAGCTCTAACATTCCCTGGATCTTTGACTTCAGTTCTGTACGGAATCAATACCTTTGTAAGTTTGTCATGTAGTTAATAATTTGAAAAGTTATCCTTTCTGATTACTTAGTAAATACCTAATAATTTACATGTCACATGTGGACATGCAATTAGTTTAAGTATATGTTATCAATCTATCCTGTGCATGATTTTTTGTGTGTGACAATTAATAATGTTTCCATTCCCCCAAAATAAATGCCCATATTTATTGAGGAAATTATTCAGACTATAAAATACGTTTTTCATAATGTTTCATTGCAAAAATAATATTAGCAATCATTTAATAGTGCTTTGAAATTTGAAAAAATACTCTAAATAACAATAATAATAATAAATAGCATTTATAAAGCACTTTCCAAAGAGCATGTCATTTTATCGTCACAAAAATCCTGGGCAGTGGGTACTGTTATTATTTCCATTTTATAAATGAGGAGATTGAGACAGACAGATGTGAAGTGACTTGCCCAGAGTTACACAATTAGTAAGGATCTGAAGCTGCATTTGAAAAAATACTCCATCTTTTGCTCTATGTAACTGCCTCATTATTTCATTTGACTCTTACAGTACTGTTCTAATCCACAGTACTGTCAATCTTATCTATCTATCTATCTATCTAATTATCACTATTTTATAGATGGTGAAACTGAGGTTCATTAATGTTAAGTGACTTGTCCATGATTACACAGTAAATATCAGAAAAGCATTTTGAACACAGATCTACCTGACTCAAAGTCAGCTTTCTATTGAGTATACCAAGAAATGAAACATTTTAGCCAAATTATTGATGTATTCCTTAAACCATTTAGCAAAGATGAACTTAATTTTTTCAGTGACTTGGACTCAAATCAATAGGAGTGATATAAAATCTAAGATGGATCATACAGAATTTATTTAAAAGTGTCTACAATGTGACCTGAATATTATAGGCTCTTAATAAATGGTTGTTGAACTCAACATCACATAATATTTTTTCATCCCTTCCTTGTAACATTGTGCTGAAAATCCATTTGCCTTCACAAGTACACATCTGGGCAAAGTGTTACAGAGGTGTCTCAAGTAGAAATATGAAAAGAAAAGTTTCATCACAGTATCATACATTTAGACCTGAAAGGAACCTCATACATTAACTGGGGCACTCCTTTCATTTGCAGATACAGAAGCTTCTACATGAGGTGACAAATAAGAAGATATATACAGTTAAAAGTGAAATCAGGATTTGAACTCTGTCCCTAAGTCCATAACTTTTCCACTTACATCACATTCCAAAACCCAAACTAAACTAGAATTCAAACACAGGCAACCTCTTTTATAAATCACAATTATGAGTGCATGGATAACTGAAAAATTTAATGTAATTATTTTCAAAAATGTATAGGAATGTTTCAGGTGTTTCTCCCTATAGTTACCAATATCTATCATTCACTCCTCTCCCACCAACTTTCAGCATTCCCTTATAACAATGAAAACAAGTAAAATCAATCTATGCCATAACCATATCTAACTGGGTGGTGAGATTTTTTATTCACAGTCCCCTGCTTTTCCACAGAAGACAAAGGTGTTTTCCCTTCTGATTTCAGGAGTCATTACTGATCATTGCATTTAATCTGAATTTAGCAATCTTTTAGTAATGGTTTCATTTATATTATTATAGTCATTATAAATATTCTTCCCCTGGTCCTGCTTTCCTTAAAACTCTTTCCATGTTTGTCTCAATTCCTTCTTTTGTTCCTTTTTCTTTATGGCATTTAATATCCAATTGCATTTATTTACTGCAATTTGTTTGGCCTTTCCCCAATTAATGCATACCTACTTTGCCTTCAGTTTTGTTCCTTGTAACTATTTCTTCAAAATTAAAATTTGACCCAGTGCCTGTCAAATGAGTTTTGCAGGTCCATGGCTATCACTAGGAAGAAGTTCGATTTTATTAGTCAAGAAGCAACTATTGAGCATCAGCTGATTACTGTATCAGATGCTTTAAAGATATCATAAGATCTCCTTGATGGGACATTGAATTGGAAAAGGATACTCGTTATAAGATTAACAAAGTCAATCAGGAGTCACTTGTTCTATTGGAAAAGTGATTTAAGGAATACCAGGAAGCCTGGCAGCACAATGTGCCTCCTACCCACAGAGTGGTTTGTTCACCCGGTAGACTTCAGTTCATTGTATACTAAGTGCTTTTCTTAAAAACAATAAAAAGGGCTCTGGAGTAATTTTCTAGATAGTTAAGTTGCCACTTAGCTAGCTTCAAGTGTCATAGCTCCTGAACTTATGGTGCCTCTCAAAGGTCATGACCAGAAGGTGCCCATAGAATTTTCCAAATGCTCACTTAGCCATACTTTATGGGCTGTACAGCTTATTCTAATCACTCAAGTTACACAGTACTTACTTCGCTGCACTCTCCTTGGGCTTCATGAAAATGAATCTGGCATTTCAGGAACCACAGTGATAATTGATACTGCCAGAGAAACCGATTACAGGGAATCTAAGAGTCTGCTGTCTTCTTATATGTATGTATTTCCCAGAATAGATTCTTAGCAACTTAGAAAACTTTCAATAGGCATGATGTAGAATATTATATTTCAGCAAAAAGTGTGGGTAAATATGGGATGCTGAACTTGCCCTGTGACCCAGGAGGGGACATAGTTAGAATCTTAGGTCATATTTGCATAAATCCTTGTACCTGCCCTTAATAATTAAAAGCATGCACTAGGTGAGTAGCATTTTAAATTATGGACTTGTATAACATATATGTTGAGTCTCTTGGTTCTTCCCAAGGTTTGATTAAAGATGATAAATTGAAATGATAGTAATGGATTGGTGGTTCCACGGTTATTTGCTTTGTATCAAACAGAAGCTTCAGGTTATAAAAGGATCTCTAAAAAGACTATTTCTATCGGGAGATATATCATAAACAAAATGGAAAAATGAAGGAGAAAACAGAAGAGTTAATTTGACAAAGTACCAAATAAAGTAAATTTGTTTATAAAATCCCTATGAGCATACTGCATGAATAAATTTGAAAGCATAACTATACCAAGTTTTCTCAATCATAAGCATAAGTAAAATGCAGTGCCTGGCACACAGTGAGTACTTAATAAATTCTGTTTGACATGCAGAATATTTTCTCTGAAGGAATGAAAGTATACCTATTCATATATCTATCTACTTTCCTATCATCTTGTACTCATCAACTATTCAGCACAGTGGAGATAGTGCTGAATGTGGAGTTGGAAGTTCAGATCCTTCCTCAGACACTTATCAAATGTGTAACCCCAGGCAAGTCATTTAACCTCTTTTTGCCTTAATTTCCTTAGCTATAAAATGGATATCATTATAACACATTACTCTCAAGATTGTTGTAAGAATCAAATTATATATGATATGTGTATGCATGTGTATACACATATGTATGTGTATATATAGGCACATACACAGAGCTAGGTGGCACAGTGCCAGGCCTGAAGACAGGAGACTCATCTGACTTCAGATACCTACTAGTTGTGTGACCCTGGTCAAGTCACTTAATCCTGTTTGCCTCAGTTTCCTCATTTATAAAGGGAGCTGGGGAAGGAAATGGCAAGGTACTCCAATATCTTTGCCAAAGAAAACCCCAAATGGGATCATGAAGAATCAGGCATGACTGAAAAAAGACTAAACAACTATATAAACTTACATACATGCATGCATATATGTATTCAAACATACATAAAACAGAGAGACATACATATATTTTATATGAACTTATATATGTAACATACATAACAGTTTACAGCTATGAAAATGCTAGGTATCATCATCTTCATCATCTTCATCAACAGCCACAGTTAAAACACTTGAAGTTAGGTAAGTAGCAAGTTAACTCCCTAGAAAATCACTCCAGAGCATTTTTAAAAAGCGCTTTTAAGAAAAGCACTTAGTATACATTGACTTGCTTTTTTCTGGGTATAAAGTGACAAAAGATATCAATGGATGATGCTAGCCCAAGAGAGTGTGACAGGCTGTGTCCCACTAAGGGATCCTCAGCTCTGTTCTCACATGCTGACTGGGTTCAGCCTTGAGGAATCCTGGCCTCTCTAGAGGCAAGCCTGGCTCTTTCTCTCTCACTTACTCTTTAAATTCCTGCCTTGGAGTACAACTCCAGACAATATCTTGAAGTTTATCATATCTAGGGTCTGCAAAAAGAGGGACATAAAAAAGCTATTCCGCATATGAGTACAGGACAGATATTTATTTCCTCCACACAAAAGAATTGCTTAAAACACAGAGATTCCTAAGTGCCATTGCCATAGACTTAAAAGATGATACAGTAACACATAACTTCTATTACTACTCTCCAGGGATGTTAGTACTTAAAACATCAAAATATGAAACATTTTTGTGGGAGGGCTGAATAACTCTTAACTTTCTGTTTAATTCTCTTGAGGTCTCTATCTTCCATCATTTCCATCAAACCAGGGCCTGTGTTCATCTCCAATAACATTTAGGTGTAGAAAATTCCTCATGCTTACAGTCAGCTCTAACTGAGGCTTCCAAGAACATTCAAACTCCCAAGATAGCTACTCCTGAACAGATAATCTCTCAGGATAACTATCCAATCCCCTATACCCAAGGAAAGAAAGAAAAATCATTAAGAGGTAGCCAGGCTCAGAGTTGCCTAGGGAGGATATATCCTATGCCTTGTATAAAAAGCCACCATAACTTTGAGGGAAAGAGGCGAGAGTGGGAAGGGGAGAGAGGATCTTCTCTACCCAAATAAGTGTCTCTGTAAGCTCAGCAGATGGGAAAAGAGTGCCAGAGGGCAGAGACACTCCTTTTAAGTTCTCCTCATTGGGTCATTCCTTTTAGCTGTATGGTCAGTCATTGTGCTTCCTAGGAAACCAAGGGATTACTATTTCATCTGAAATTCTTCAGCACAGAACACATATTGCTGGAAGTAACAAAGGAAGCTCAACTTACTTCCACATATGATACATGGGGTGTATTCTTTACTGGCTGGAATTACCCTTCGATGTTTTCCTATTTCCATGAGCCATATAGTACCTACTTTGTCATCCTACTATCATGCACTGCTGAACAGGTCTAACCTTGTATGGATATGGTGGTTTTGAAGCTGATGGGAAAGGGGGAGGAGAAGAAAAGACTGATCCTTCAGAAATGTTTACTTTGTACTATAAATAGATTACAATTATCCCTTCCACATTATGACTTTTCCCATTCCAGTTTCCATACATGGAGAATTGGCATAAGAAATAAAATAGGATTTTGTGGCAGTTTTGTGGAAGCCATAGATGACATGCAAAGGCCAGCAGACAATACAGAAAATGTTTAGAAACTCAGAAATTCACAAAATACATGTATAGTATTGTATAACATCACATAGTTTATCTTTTAATACCATAATAATTCAGACTTCTCTGGTACAAAGGGAGGGCTAAAAATTTTTATGCTGATTTTCCAGTTGTGGGGGGCACTACATCCCTAACCCTTGTAATGTAGAAGGGATAACTGTACTTTATTATTTAAAATAGGACACGAAATTCATAATGCCTGATTATGTTTTGCAACCTTCATGACCCGGAATAATGACTGACTAGGCTCAAATACTTCACTGAATATTTGATCTTTCAGTTGTGGTAGAAGAATATTATGAAAAAAATGCTTATTTGGGAGTTGGAGAACATGAGTTCAAATATTACCTCTTTCACCTAAATGATCATTAACAGGTCACTTACCCTATTTCGGTTGTGCTTTCTTTGTTTGTAAAAGGAGAGAATTGAACCAAAAGGAATTCTAAAATTTCTTTCAGCTCCAAATCTATGATCTAATGGTCCCTCCAATAACATAGCTTATAAAATCCATTTATCCCTGCCTATCTTATGCAAGTCTTGCCATCATCCTCCCATAAGTTTGTCACAGACAGGTTCACCCAACGTAGTGGGGAATTTCCTCACTTTCTGCTAACATTAAGATGATAATGGGGAAGAATGTATGTCTTCACAATTTTCACCATGTGACAAGCCCATCTTCTTTTGGGTTATGCATTTCTTTGATGATGCTCCTAACCTTGGCTTTCTTTCATGAATCATTCGTCATAATATATTCATCCTATTTATATCCACATGTGAGTTTCCATTACCCTTTGGGTCATACTCATTCTTGGAAACTGTAGTTTTCCATGACTCATAGTCATATTATATGTACATAGCAAGGAGAAAAATACTAAGTTCATAAACTATGCTTTTGTTTACTCTTCTGTTCTAAAGCCATTTGTTTCCATTAAGATTTCTGCCTTGTTCAGAGCTGTAAGCACAAGAAAATATATTACTGAGCTTGGATCCCTGAAGTGAAGTGCAAGATTTGTGAAAGTCAAATACTTTATGAAATCCAAACTTGTCATTGCCTTCACAAAAGGCTATAATCAAGGTAAAATCCTTCTCTGAAGGAACAATTAGCTATGCCCATGGAGTCATTGTGAGGGTAATGAATGGAGAGCTCACCTCAGAGCTAGAAAGGCCTACGTTTAAGGTCTGCCTCTCACATATACTGGCTGGGTAACTCTGGGCAAGGGACTTAACCTCTTGATGTCCTTGTTTTTGTTCTTCAGTCATTTCTGACTCTTCATGACCCTGTATGGGCTTTTTTTCTGTATTAAAATTTATTTTATTCTGAACTTAAGAAAGAGAACAAGTATTTTCATAATAAAGTAGAATAGAAAAACAGAAGATTGCACCTAAAATTGCAGGTCCATTATATACAACTTGCTATTCCTTTCAAATAAACAACAAAATTATCATATAATTTTCTTTGTGTTTCCCTTCCTGCCCTTCCCTCCCCCAAATGTTGATATAGCTTCCATTAGATATAAATCTCTACACTATATATTCATATAAATATATATGTGTGTGTGAATATGTATAAATATACATATATATAACATGTATACATACATGTATACATTTGCATATGTCAGTTCTTTTTCTGGATGCAAACAGTATCTTCCTTCATAGGACCTTTATAGTTAATTTGGATATTTAGAATATTCAGAATGACTTGGTCACTCAAAGTTGTTCTTAAAACAATGCTGCTGTTACTGTACACAATGTTCTTTTGGTTCTGCTCATTTCACTCTTTTTTTGTTTAAAGCAATCGGTGTTAAGTAACTTGCTCAAGGTTACACAGCCAGTTATTTCTGGGTGTGGTGCTGAGTATCTGAGCCCAGATTTGATCCTCAGGTCATCCCGACACTGGAGCCGGTGCTCTTACTCACTGAGCCACCTGGCCACCCCCATTTCACTCTTAATTATTTTATGAAAGTCTTTCTATATTTTCCAAAATCTTTGAGTTCATCATTTCTCATAGCAGAGTAATATTCCATCATGAACATATACCACAATTTGTTTGGCCATTCTCCAATTGATAGGCACATACCCAAAATTTCTAGTCCTTTGCCACCACAAAGAAAGCTGCTATAAATATTTTAGAACATATAGGTTATTTTCCTTTGTCCCTAATCATTTTGGGAAATAGACCTAATAGTGATATTGCTGGGTCAAAGGGTATAGGCAGTTTAATAACTCTTTGGGCATAATTCCTAATCTCTCTCCAAAATGGTTGGATCAGCTCACAGATTAAGGTCCCAATTTTTCTACAACCCCTCCAACATTTGTCACTTTTCCCTTGTATCATTTTAGCCAATCTGATAGGTAAATATGATGATCTCAAGGTTGTTTTAATTTGTATTTCTCTAATCAATAATGATTTAGAGCAATTTTTTTCATATGACTATAAATTGTTTTGAATTTTTCATCAAAAAACTGACTGTTCATTACCTTTGACCACTTATCAATCAGAGAATGACTTGCATTCTTGTATATTTGACAAAGTTATTTACATACTTAAGATATGAGACTTTTATCTTAGGAACTGTCTTTAACACCCCCCCCTCCCCAGTTTTCTTCTTTTCTTCTTGGCTACATTTGTTTATTGGTACAGAAACTTTTTAATTTAGTGTGATCAAAATTATATGTTTTATATCTCACAATGTAAATCTTTCTCTTGTTTGTTCATAAATTGTTTACTTATCCATAAATCTGATAGGTGATATGTTCTTCAAATTATCTTGTAATATCTTCCTTTATAGCTATGCCATATATCCATTTTGGTCTTCTCTTGGTAAATGGCATAAGATGTTGGTCTATGCCCAATTTTTTTTTTATTTCCAGATCTCCTTATTCATCCCTATTTACTCCTCTGAATTCTAGTTTTTCATTGACACCAAACTTCACAAACTCAGTACCTTTTATGTCACACCAACATTTAAAATGTCTTTTCCTAATTTCTTTATTTTTGTCTGGCTCTGAAGCACTCTCTAATATCCCCTAGAATCACTAACTAAAGAGTCAATCCATATAATGAATAATATTTTCAAAGATTATTGAAAAAAAAAAGAAAGTGAAAATATCAGCATAACTGATCAATACATTATCAAAGTTTAAAAATATGTGCAAAACACACCACTAGTGGACCTTCCAACTTTGTAAAAGGATGGGATGGGGTATGCCCAATTTTTTACATACTGTTTTCTATTTTTTTCACCAATTTTTACCAAATAATGAATTTTTATCCCAAAAACTTAAGTCTTTACACTTGTCAAACATTAGATTACTATATTCATTTACTGCTTTTAGATTGTATGTCTACTCTCTTCCACTGATCTACCTTTTTTTTTATTATTTTAGCCAGTAGCAGTTTTGATTACTGCCTTAGAGCACAGTTTAAGATCTGATACTGCCTTTACATTTGTTTTCAAGTTCTTTTGATATTCTTGACCCAAATTTGTACTAACAAATGAATTTCTTTATTATTTTTTCTAGCTCAGTAAAATATTTTTTGGTATTTTAATGGGAATAACATTGATTATATAGATTAATTTTGGTAAATTTTCATTTTTATTATGTTGGTCCTGCCTACCCGTGAACAACTAATATTTCTCCATTTATTTAAATCTGATTTTATTTGTGTAAAAAGTTTTATGGTTTTATTCAAATAGATCCTGGGTTTGTTTTGGTAGTTATATTCCCAAGTACTATCTACTATCTAGAGATATTTTAAATGGGGTATCTCTAGGTGGCTTTTCGGGCTTAGAATCCTGTTAGTGACATACAAGAATGTTAATGATTTATGTTGGTTTACTTTATATCCTGCTACTTTGCTGAAATTACTAATTATTTCAATTAACTTTGTAGTTGAGTATTTGGGATTTTCCAAGCATATCATCAAGTCATCTGCAAAAAGAGATGATTTTATTACTTCATTCCCTATTCTGATTCCTTCTATTTCTTTTTCTTCTTTTGTTGCTATTGGTAGATTTTCCAATACAGTATTGAATAATACTGGTGACAGTGGGTATCCTTGTGTCATAGCTTATCTTACTGGGAAGGCTTCTAGCTTATCCACATTAAAAATAATGTTTGCTAATGGTTTTAGGTAAATGCTTCTTATCAAGTTAAGTAAAGGTCCACTTATGCCTATACTTTCAAGGGATTTTGTAGAAATAAGTGTTGCATTTTATCAAATGCCTTTTCTGCATCTATTGATATTATCATGTGATTTTTGTTACTTTTATTATTGACATAATCAGTGTTAATAGCTTTTCTTATGTTAAATCATCCCTGAATTCCTGGTATAAAGATGTCCTCTTGGTCATCATGTATAACTTTTGTAATATATTGTTGTAATCTTTTAGTTAGCATTTTATTTAGGATTTTTTGCATCCATATTCATTAGTGAAATTGGTCTATAAATTTCTTTTTCTGTTTTTACTTATACTGGTTTATACATCATTATCATATTTGTTTCATAAAAGGAGTTTCTTAGGTCCCTTTCTTTGCCTATTATTTAAAATAATTTACTTAATATTGTAATAAGTTGGTTTTGAAATGTTTGATAGAATATACTTATAAATCCATGTGTTCATGGTACATTTTTTTAGGAAGCTTAGGAATGTTGGTCTTTTCAATTTCTTTTTCCAAAATAGGTCTATTTACATATTCTATTTCCTCTTCTGCTAATCCAGGTAGTCTGTATTTTTGCAAATATTCCTCTCTTTTACTTAAGTTGTTAAAGTAATTGGCATATAATTGGGCAAAATAAGTCCTTATAATTGTTTTGATTTCATCTTTCTTCTTTAGTGGTATTTCACACTTCCCATTTGTAATACTAGTAATTTGGTTTTCTTCTCTCTTTCTTTTGATCATATTAAGCAATGGTTTATCTATTTTATTGTTTTTTTATAATGCCAAGTCTTAGTTTTGTTAATTAATTTAATGCTTTTCTTACACTCAATTTAATTAATTTCACCTTTAATTTTTAGAAATTCCAATTTACTGGGGGCGGCCAGGTAGCACAGCAAGTAAGAGCACGGGCTCCAGTGTTGGAACGACCTGGAGATTGAATCCCGGGCTCAGACACTCAGCATCACACCCAGAAATAACTGGCCGTGTAACCTTGAGCAAGTTACTTAACCCCGATTGCTTAAAAAAAAAAAAAAAAGAAAGAAAGAAATTCCAATTTACTGTTTAAGTGAATATTTTTAATTTGTACTTTTTCTAGTTTTTTTCTTTTAAATTGTATACACATTTCAGTTATCTCTTTTTTATTAATATAATCACTTAGAGATATAATCTTTTTCTGATTACTGATTTTGCTTTGCCCCATAGGTTTGATATGTTGATTCATTATTGTAATTTTCTTTTATGAAATTACTGATTGTTTCAATTATTTTCTCTTTAACTCATGCATTCTTTAACATTAGGTTGGTGAGTCTACAGTTAATTTTTTTCTGTATTTTTCCACGGTCCCTTATTAAATATAATTTTATTGCATTGTGCTCTGTAAAGGAAACATTTAATATTTCTGCTTTCTGCTTTTACTACAAACTTATTGAGACCTAATACATGGTCATTATTTGTAAAGGTACTATTTACCACTGAGAAAAAGGTGCATTTCTTTTTATTTCCATTCAATTATCTCTAGATATCTATCATATCTAGCTTATTTAAAATTCTGTTTCCTTAACTTCTTTCTTATTTATTTTTTGGTTAGATGTATCTAGTTCTGAGAGGGGAAGATTAATAGTTCTTCACTATTATGGTACTACTATCTGTTTCCACCTATAATGCATATAAATTTTCTTTTAAAAATGTAGATGGTGTAGTATTTGTTGCATTTAAATTTAGTATTGATATTGGTTCATTATCCATGATAACTTTTATAATAATATAGTTTCATTGTTTCTCTTTTAATTAATTCTATTTTAGCTTTGACTTGTTCTGATATCATGATTGCTACACCTGCTTTTTTCTTTTGCATTGACTGAGGCACAATATGTTCTACTCAAGCCTTTTGCATTAACGCTGTATGTATCTATCATTTATAAATGTGTTTCTTCTATGTAGCATGTTGTCAGATTCTGATTTTTAATCTGTTCTACCATTTCATTCATAAAATGAATTTTATGAATGAATTCATCCCATTCACATTCAAAGTTATAATTAGTATTACTGTATTTTCCTCTATTCTATTTTCCTCACTATTGTCCTCAGCCTCTCTTTTTACCCAATCCCTCCTCTAGGTTACTTCTAACTACTACCTCTTTAATCCACATCCTTTAAAAGAATCTCTCCCCTGGGGCAGTAGGTGGCACAGTGAATAGAGTACTTGCCCTGGAATTAGGAGGAACTAAATTCATATCCAGCCTCAGACACTTAACACTTACTAGCTTTGCAACCTTGTGCAAGTCACTTAACCACAATTGCCCTGCCTTCCCACTGATAAAAGACATTTTTTTTTCTTTTTAAAGAATCTCTCCCATAACCCTCCTATTCCTTAATTTTCCCCACTCCTCTAAGGATCCCTCCATTTTTTCTCTCCCCACACCCTCCTAAATCTTAATCTAATACCCTTCTAAAACTCTCCCTTTGTACTATTCTCTCACCCTCTTGCCCCTTTATAAATTTAAAGACTTTTATAGTCTTTTACATGTGTATGTTGCTCCTTCTTTAACCCATAACTGAAGAGAGTAGGGTTCTAGTGCTGCCAGCTCTCCACCTCCATGTATTTCCATTGTATCAGATCTTCCACTTGTGCCTCATTTGTGGGAGATAATTGCTCTTTTCACTTTTTCCTACATAGTTTTGCTTTTAAGAATCACTCTATCATAGCTCAATTCCAACCTTTCTTTCAAACTACCCAAGTACTAATGACAGTCTTAAGAATACTAATAACATTTCTGCATAAAAGAGTAAATGGTTTGATCTTATTGAATCCCTTGTAATTGGTCTTTGATGTTTACTTTATGTTTTCTCCTGGGTCTTATATGTCAATTTTTCCATTAAATCCTGGTCGTTTTGTGACAAAAACCTGAAAGTCTATCAATTCATTGAAGGTCATTTTTTTCTGTTCAGGAATATACTTACCTGTGCTGCATAAATTATTTTTTGGCTGCAACCCCAGTTCTTTTGCTCTTCTATATACGGTGTTTGAAGACCTGTGGTCTTTTGGGGAATTTTTTGGTTTTGGTCCTTAATTTTCTCTCTTTTTTAAAGTTTTTAGTTAATTAATTAATTTTTAGTTTTCACCATTTCATTTCCTCAAGATTTTGATTTCCAAATTTTCTCCCCATCTCTGCACTCCCCCCTATCCCAAGATGATGTACATTCTGATTACTCCTTCCCTCTACCTGACCTCCCTTCTATCACACCCACCCCATTATCTCCTTCCCCCGTATTTTCTTGTAGGGCAAGATAGATTTCTCTACCATATTGCCTATATATCTTCTTTCCAGTTGCATATAAAAACTATTTTTTACATTTGTTTTTAAAATTTTGAGTTACAAATTCTCTCCCTTCTTCCATCCCCACACACCCTCATTGAGAAGGCAAACAATTCAATATAGGTTATAAATGTGTAGTTATGCAAAACACTTCCATAATAATCATGTTTTGAAAGAGTAACTATATTTCCCTCCATCCTATCCTGCTCCTCACTTATTCTATTTTCTCCTTTGACCCTGTCCCTTTTCAAAAGTGTTTGTTTCTGATTACCCCATGCCCCAATCTGCCCTCCCATCTGTCATCCCCACCTTATCTCCTTCCCCCCTTACTTTCCTGTAGGGTAAGATACCCAATTGAGTATGTAAATTATTCTTTCCTTAAGCCAAATCCAATGAGATTAAGGTTCACTCATTCCCTCTCATCTCCCCCCTCTTTCTCTCCATTGTGAAAACTTTCTCTTACTTCTTTTATGTGAGATAATTTATTCCATTCTATCTCACCTTTCTCCTCCCAATATATTCCTCTCTCACCCCTTAATTTTATTTTTAGATATCATCCCTTCAGAATCAACTCACCTGTGCCATCTATCTATCTATCTATCTATCTATCTATCTATCTATCTATCTATCTATCTATCTATCTATCTATCTAT
Organism: Petaurus breviceps papuanus; assembly: GCF_028583685.1. Lineage (NCBI taxonomy): Eukaryota > Metazoa > Chordata > Mammalia > Diprotodontia > Petauridae > Petaurus > Petaurus breviceps. The sequence continues at coordinate 23,187,016 of NW_027187419.1, read as the reverse complement.
CCTCTAACTACCCTAATACTGAGAAAGGTCTCATGAGTTACAAATAACATCTTTCCATGTAGGAATGTAAACAGTTCAACTTTAATAAGTACCTTATGATTTCTCTTTCCTGTTTACCTCTTCATGCTTCTCTTGAGTCTTGTATTTGACAGTCAAATTTTTCTGTTCAGTTCTGGTCTTTTCAGCAAGAAAAACTTGAAAGTTCTCTATTTCATTGAAGTCCATTTTTACCCTGAAGTATTATACTCAGTTTTGCTGGGTAGCTGATTCTTGGTTTTAATCCTAGCTCCTCCAAACTCTGGAATATCATATTCCAAGTCCTTTGACCCCTTAATGTAGAAGCTGCTAGTTCTTGTGTTATCTTGATTGCATTTCCACAATACTGGAATTGTTACTTTCTAGCTGCTTGCAAATTTTTCTCCTTTACCTGGGAACTCTGGAATTTGGCTACAATACTCCTAGGAGTTTTCCTTTTGGGATCTCTTTCAAGAGGCAATTGATGGATTTTTACAATTTCTATTTAACCTCTGGTTCTAGAATATCTGGGCATTTTTCCTTGATAATTTCTTGAAAGATGATGTCTAGGCTCTTTTTTTGATCATGGCTTTCAGGTAGATCAATAATTTTTAAATGATCTCTCCTGCATCTATTTTCCAAGTCAGTGGTTTTTCCAAGGAGGTATTTCATATTGTCTTTTATTTTTCATTGTTTTAGTTCTCTTTTATGATTTCTTGATTTCTCATAAAGTTATTAATTTCCATTTGCTCCATTCTAATTTTGAAGGAATTATTTTCTTTAGTGAGCATTTAAACCTCCTTTTCCATTTGGTCAGTTCTGCTTTTAAAGGCATTCTTCTATGCATTAACTTTTTGGATCCCCCTTTCTATTTGGATTACTCCATTTTAAGGTGTTATTTTCTTCAGTATTTGGGGGGGGGAGGTTATAAAGCCAAGCATGGGCAGCTTTCCAGAGGACTGTTGCTGTGAACATCTTTCAAGGTTCTGATTACACAGTATAGTGGACTCTATTTATTCAGTAACAAATTAAGGCAAAACATTGACAAAAATTAAAATACAGTATTTACAATATTATGACTTAACAACTTATCACTAAAATGGCCACATATTTCTCACCAAAGTGGTTACATAGTTTTAAACAAAGGCAAGTCTCCTTAATTGATACAAAGTACAGAGGTCAAAAGTTTTCCACCCCTAGGTCACATTGTCTTAATCTCTTCAATCAAAAAGTTTTCTTTCTTCCTAATTAGAGATTAGTTTCCAATCATCCTTAATTAGTAAGTCCTTACCTCAGTCATCTAAATGTAAAAGTCAAAGTTCTCCAACCCTAGTAAATCATGATCCTCTCAGTTTGCATTAAGTACCCAAGAAGAGGTCTTTTCATCTTGATTCAAGGCTGGCTCTCTGCTTCCATGGTTCCCATTCCATGGTCCCAGCTCCTGCCAGCTCCTTGTCCAGTTCCTGTTCCATACTGAAGTTCATAGTGTCTAGTCCACATCAAGTCCTTCACAGTTTCTGTTCCTGGGAAAACAAAGCTTAACAAAGTCACAATAACATTCAAGCACATTGTCAGCATCCTCATCAATTCATGTTCTGCCTGTGAAATCAGCATACACCCAACAACAAGGTCTGAGGAATCAACACAAATAATCAGTATAGTCCCTGGACCTCTGAAAATGTCAGCAAGACCCTCCTCCAGGATTTCTGTAAATCTTCTTTAGCAGCTTCTGAATGAGCAGCAAGGTCCCAGGGCTTCTGTAACAACAGCACTGTCCTCTATTATCAGACAAATCTGACAAAGTAACATCAAAACAAAGTACCAACACCACAGCAATGCCTCCTCCCAGTTCTCCTGTACTCTCATTTCTCATACCTTTTTAGTTTTCAGTTCAGTCCTCAGTTCACTTCTCTCTCTCCAGCAGTAGCAGCCCAGACTATAGATGCTTGCTCTCAGAAGATCTGGCCTCTCTCAGCTTGGATTTCTCCTTATATGTGGTATTAGCTCCTCCCTGTTTCTGTCCTTTCCTGTTATGTCAACAAGTCCATCCCACTATGGGATTCATAAGTTCTGGGTCTTAATGCTTGACACAGTTATTAATTTGAAACTAAGTGCTAAGTACCTGTTAGCTTGCCAATACAAGGGGATCTTCAAATTCCATTACCATTACAGGAGGCTCCTTCAGCATGCTGTTGACTCATTTTCATTATTTTCTTGCATCATTCTCATTTCTTTTCCCACTTTTTTCTCTACTTCTCTTACCTGATTTTCAAAATCCTTTTTGAGCTCTTCCATGTCCTGTGACCAATTCATATTTTTCTTGCAGGCTTTTGAAGTAGGAGCTTTGATTATGTTGTCTTCTTCTGGTTATATGTTTTGATCTTCTTTGTTACTAAAGTAAGATTCTGTAGTCTGATTTTTTTAAGCTCTTTATTCATCTTTGCAGCCAAATATTTTACTTTCTAACTCCTTGTCAAGGTAGGATTCTGCTTCCAGTGGGGGTATGGGTGGGTGTTTAAGGTGCTTAGAACCCCAGGCTTCTGGGGTTTTTTATCAGCCACTGGATGCCCCACCATGTGTGGGCCCAGAACTCTGGAAACCTCCACTGCTGCTGCAACTGCTGCTGCTGCCACTGCTGCCACCACTGCTGCTCTCACCTCCTCCACAGCTCCAGGGCTGGGTCCAGACTGTGCCCTCTCCTTTCACCCAGGTCCTACAGAGTTCACCCACTGACCTCCCATTCTGTTCTTGGTGTTTCTGGATTGAGAAGTCTGGAAATTGCTACAGCTGCCAACAATTTATTCCCCTGAGGTCTACTATGGCCTCCTCTGAGAATGGCTTAACCCATACCAGACTGCATTCTGCTTCCAGCCCAGTGCTATGTATCTTCCCTGGCAGTCTTTCAGACACTTGGACTGGGGATGTGTTTCACTCTGCCATTTTGTGGGTTCTACAGCTCTAGAATTTGCTTAGAGTCATTTTACCAAATGTTTGCCAAGGTTTGGGGATGAATTCAAGCAAGTCCCTGCTTTTACTCTGCCACTTTGTCTCTGCCACCCCAATGGTCTTCTAGTATAGCACCTGCTAGTTCTTGTTTAATTTTGATTATTGCTCTGAATTTGATTTTTTTTTTCTTGTTGCTTGCCTGTAATATTTTCTCCTTAATTAGGGGATTTTGAAACTTGGTGGTGATATTCTGGTAGGTTTTCATTCTGGGATCTCTTTCAGGTACTGATTGGTAGGTGTTTTCTATTATGATTTTCTCCTCTTGTTCTAAAACTTCAGGGAAAGTGTCTTTAATTATTTCTTATAATGTCATATCAATATTCTTTTTTATCAAAACTTTCATGTAGTCCAACTATTCTTAAATTAATTCTCCATGAACTACTCACCAGATCAATTGTTTTTCTTATGAAATGTTTCATATTCTCTTCAAATTTTTTTCATTATTTTGATTTTGTTTTATTGTATTTGTTTCTTATAACATCATTTGCTTCCCCTTGCCCAGTTCTAGTTTTCAAAGTATTGCTTTCTTCCTTAAGATTCTCAATCTCTTCTTTTGGTTGACTTTCTTTTCATAATTTTCTTGATTTTCTTGGATTGTCCCTACTTTTTTTTTTCTAATATTTCCTCAATCTCTCTTATTTGATTTTTAAACTTCTTTTTAAGTTCTTACAAGAACTGTTTTGGGGCATGTGACTATTTGCATTGCTCTTTGGGATGGGAGAGACTTTTTTGCTTAAGTATCCTCCTCTGAATATGAACCCAGGTCTTCTCTATCCCCATAGGAGCTATCTACGGTTGGGTTCTTTCTTCTTTGCTTACTTATTTTTATTTTTATTTATTTATTTTTAGCAGCTTGTTATTATAATCACTTCTAGTCCTTGGGTGTCAGGGATTGGTGCCTGTGGACTCAGGTCCTTCTAATTGTTTTTTTTTTTTTCTGAGTCTGACCTAGGGCCTAATCTCATCACTCCTTTTCCCCTCCAAGTCACATCTAGGATCCCCACAAACATTATGCTCGAAATTCTCTTGCTCCCTGAGGACCCTTCAATGGTTGTAACCTTCAGTTCTCCCCTCTGGCCTGGAACTGAAAGCAGGAGCTCAGCTCTCCTATAAGTGCCCACATCCAGCAGCATTTCCATCCCACTGCTTCTACATTTAACAGGCATGTGCCAGTTCTTTCTCACCTCCAGTCCAGGGACCCTGTCTCAAGTTGAACCTGGAATCCCTCAACATCAGAGGGTCCTTCAGTCTTCCCCTGCTCAGATGTCTGACTACCACCCCCATTGTCTGTGAGGTGAGAATTCCTTTAGCTGAGGCTGAGGCTGCCTCTGGCCCTGCTGCCCCCAAGGCTTATTGTTTGTTATTTAAGTGGAGATAGCCTAGAGGTCTTTACATGTCACTCAGGCCAAACTTCTGTCACTAGGGTCTTTCCTCAGGTCTTTTTCAGTTTTCCCAGGAGGACCCCTTTTCTGCCCCAACTCTTGTTTATTTTTGCTGCTCTAAGTGTTTTTAGAAGTGTTATTTGTCTTGTTTGTGGAGGAAATCTGGAGAGCTTGGAATTTTCTGATCTACTCTATTATCTTCTCCAAAATCTCTGGGGTTTTCTTGGCAAAGATACTGGAGTGGTTTACCATTTCCTTCTTCAATAGATTAAGGCAAAGAGAGGTTAAGTGACTTGCTCAGGGTCACACAGCTGCTGGGAGTCTGAGGCCAGAATTGAACTCAGATGTCCCTAACTCTAGGCCCAGAGCTCTATACATTGAGCCCCTCACTGCCTTCAAGGCAAACAGATGTTAAGCTACTTTCCCAGGACCACACAGCTCATAAATATCTTGGGTTAGATTTGAATTCAGGTCTCCCTGTCTCTAGGCCCAGAGCTCATCCACTCAGTCATCTACCTGCCTCCTGGTGTCCTAAGCAACTCTAAAACTATAGCTTTCAGAGATGTAGTTGACCTATATTAAATAGAGAGATTTTCCTTATCAAGGAGTTTCTTTTAACCATTGAAATCACAGTCCCACATCCTATCCTTAGTAAAATATTAGACTAAAAGATATCATTTTGATATTTGTTCTTCCCTCACTGGGATACTACTTACTAATACCCAGAAAAAATCCAATTAGAATGGCATTTGTAGTTTATCATCCAGTTTCGACTTCCTGACATAACACCTGCTAACTAGCATACTTTGGGGCAAGGGAAGAAAGAGGAGGAAGGAAATAAGCATTTGTCTAGTGTCTGTTATAGCTATGGTTAGCCTTGTAGGTAAGTTTTTGAGTGTGCCAGGCATTGCACTAAACTCTTTGGTCCATAACTTTTTTCCCATTGGCTGAATTCCATATGTTGTAGAGAGAGGGAGTATAGTATAGCAGAATTATCATTGCCCTGGGAGGCAGTTGGAAGACCTGACTTCGAGTTCTGGTTCTGCTGCCTAGTTTATTGTGTTCTGTTGGGAAAATGACTCGAGCTCCCAGCATTTCAGTGCATTTATTTGTAAAATACCAGACTTGGACTCCATCAGTTGTAAGTTCCTTCCTGTTTTCAGATTACTGGTAGGTCTGTAGTCACTGACTATCCTTTGCAAACAGAAACTTTGGGCTGGTCTGAATCATTCCTACTTTAGGTTAGTTGTACTGGTCTTACAACTCCTATCAGTACTCACCCTGCACTAATATATATGCTGTAACTGGAAAACTAGAATCAAGCAGGTTTCTGGCCACAGTTAACTTGGGATGGCAAAGATGGTATCCTACAGAAGAAAGAGCGTTGCCTTTGGAGTCAGAGAACCTGGGTCCATATCCTGTCTCTGACATTCACCACATCTTTGAATTTGAGTAAGTTACACCTCCTCATTGACAGGTGATAGATTTAAGATGCCAAAAGAGACGTTCATTTTTGGACATAGACAACGTGAGAAATTACTTTGTTTGAATGTGAATACTTGTTATGATGGTTGTTTTCTCTTTTTTTTTCCTTCTAAATTGGGAGTGTAATGAGAGGGAGAGAACATATTTATTTGTTAATTGAAAAAATAGGGAATTATAGTACATGGAGAAGAAAAAGGAAAGAGAAGAAACATAATTAAGCATCTATAATGTGTCTGGTGCTATTATTATCCTTATTTTACAATTGAGGAAATTCAGGCAAGTGCCTCTTTGTGCCCAAGTTCACACAGCTAAGTGAATGTCTAAGGCTGGATTTGAACTCATGTCTTCCTGAAGCTAGGCCTGCCACTCTAGCCATTGCACCACTTAGCTTCTCGACCAAGTCTTGACTGAGGATAGAAGATTCACAGTTGTGCTCCTTTCTGCCATAGTCACATAATGGATTTTTGGGTTGGAGTAGATACTGACTCCAAAAGGTATGGCAAAGATTTTGGAACCTGCTCTCTGAAATAGGCAATCCCACCTTATAGAGTACATTGAGGGTCACTTTTAAAGACATGGTAATCCTTTTAGAAGAAAATTTCTAACCAAAAAAAATCTTACAAAGGATAGAAAATATTGATCTAAAGCTAAAAGGAACCACAAAGTCCATTGAGTCCAACTCTGTCATTTGACAGAGGAGAAAAGTAAGGAAGTAAAGTGTTTGTACAAGGTTGCATAGGTTTAGCATCAAAGTCTAGGATTTGAACCAAGGTCCCTTAACTCTAAAGCAAGTGGCCTTTCCATTGCACCTGATGCTTTTTGTTAAAGTGTTAACCTTGTGAAATAAGTGGAAAAGATATTGTGATCTTTGCAGATAACTCTTTGAGCTTAAAATTAATCTAAAAACAAGAATAAGCTGTTCCCCATACTCAAAATAAGGCTAAGGACCTCTGGTATAGAGGGAATAGTTAATATCCCTTAACAAATCTGGAATAACTAGAAAATACCCTACTGATATAACAAGGCAATCATTTATCATAAAATTAATCTGTTCTATTATCCTGTGCTAATTTTTGTCAGGTGATTCCCTAATCCCACTTCGTAATGAATGCCAACTGTTCTATCTCTTTGCAACACAGTGATTTGGAGTGTTTCACTACTATTCCCTTGCTAACAATTCCCTCTACTCCCTTAATGAAAATATAAGCACTTCCCAAATGTGAAACATTTCCTCTGTGCCCCTTTGGTGGCCTATGTCTGCCTCATACTGTCTGTCAATTCAGGGATAACTACTCTTCCAGCACTCAGAAATGGGGTATATAAAATAATGCCTTTAGAATATGTATTTTTTAAAAAGGAAAATCCTCATGCCTGATTTCTGAAACATAAATTATTTTCTTTGACTGGAACATGGCTGGAAACCAAGATAAATCCATCTATCTTCAATTTGACTCTTCTTGGGCATTTAACATTTTTTATGCCATCGTTCCATTATCTGTAAAAGGTTTTGGGTTGTTTTTTTTCTTTTTTTAAATCATTATCCTTCTTGGGTACAGGATAATTAATAGAAATAACCTTTCAAATAAAAATTACTTTAAGAATTCCTAGGGGCTGCTAGGTAGCACAGTGAATAGAGAACTGGCCCTGGAGTCAGGAGGGCCTGAGTTCAAATCCGGCCTCAGACACTTGACACACTTAGTAGCTGTGTGACCTTGGGCAAGTAACCTAACCCCAACTACCCTCCAAAAAAAAGGGAAAAAAAGAATTCCTTATAAAAATAAGAAAATTGGGGGGTAGAGACTTTTAAGCATACTGTTCTTAATGCAGGTATTTTAAAAGCATGTCATCCAAAGTTTTCATTTAGGATTTTTCAGTTACCATGAAATTTTGGAGCAAGAATAGACCTTAGAGTTCAGTTAACTGATGCATCTCATTTTAAATATGAGGAAACCAAACCCTAGAGAGAGGAAGTGACTTTGTCCAAAACCAAATATCAAGGTAGTGGCAAGTCCAGAAGTAGGCAAAAATTCTCAAATGAATATATTTTTCCTGTAGCATATTGTCCCCTCTGTGTAACAGAAAATATAAACTAATAGTATATATTTGAAGGATCACTTTATATAGTAGTCCATTCTTACATACTCTATCTATATCAATCTATCTACCTATTTATATTTGAAGGATTAATTTATAAAATGATTCTTCTTAAATACTATCAAAATTTTAAAAATTGATAAATGTAACCTTATTAGGAAGATCTTCACCTAACAATGTTACCTCTACTAATTAAATAATCTTATTCCCTGAGCAAGGATTTGAGCACCTACTATTTATTGGTGACCACATTGGTAAACATGTTGGTGGTATAAAAAGATGGCAACGGACACTATTCTGTGCTCTAGGTAGGGAGGGAAAAATGTACAGATATGAAATAACTAGAGAACAGTAGTAAGTTTAGTTTATCCCCAAAATACTAATTTTTATTCAATGCATCCACCAGTCATTTATTGGTACTTACTATGTTCAAGACACTGAGGATACACAGACATTTTTTAAATGTGAGAGAATCTACCCTCAAGCAGTTTCCAGTGTAGTAAGTGGATAAGATGGCTATGTATACTAATAACAAGAATAGAAGAATATAATAAGGAAAAAGTAAGGGTCAAACAAAGTAGATTGAGAGATTTTTGGAGATAATGATCAAATCCACTTGGGGGAAGCAGCTAAGGGATCTCAGGGAAAATTTCAGGTAGCACCACAGCTGAGATTATAGGAAGTGAAAAATGGAAGCCAAAACTCATCCAATTACAAATGCAGAAGAGTACAGAACACGGCCAGAGAATAGTTTATAGTTAGCTGACTTTAAGTAGAAAGTTTAGTGCATAAAAGGGGAATGAAATATACAGTAATATAGAAACTTAGAATAATATAGAAATTTAGGTCACACTCTCTTGCAAAAAATGCACATATTTATTTGTATGTATATGCTGTATAAAGTGGGATGAATGGCAGTAGAAATAATTTGAGAAGGCTTCTTGGAGAATTTCAGATTTAAGAAAGGGAGCCAGATTTTGCCAGTCATTATTTCCCAAATGAAATCTTCCTGAGTTTCTACTTAGTGTCCATGTGGATAGCTGAATCATTAATTTAAATACTTGTTTTGAAATAAGTCATAAAAGATGATATTTGGGTATAGGATGGGAAAGCATGGTTTTAACAGCCATTAAATTTTTCCAATAATGCATGCACCCACATTCAAAGTAGAAAAAGGATTTAATTTTTCAAATGAGGTTTAAAGAATCCTTTAAAAGGAATTCTGGGACATGTCCCTTCAATTCTTTAGATCCCAGGTTCTTCATCTTTACATCTTGTCCCCTTTTAGCTCCAAAATTTTTCTTATTAAAATATTACCCAAAGATATTAGAAAGCAAAGTCTGGCTCATTCCATAGAATGTCAGGTGATGATACAGAGATCTAGGGGTTCTTCTAAAATCTTCTATTTACACATGTCAGCTCCAGCTTGTCAGTTAATGTTTCTAGGTAGCAGAGCTACATCTGCCAATGACCTGCAGTAATGTATGCTATGATTTCATCAACAGAAGTCTTCTTTCCTCCAAATATGATGGCTTACCTTAATGGATAGGACCAAAGTCTAGAAATGGAGGAACCTTTGAGGTCAGCCAGTCCAGATTTACAGATGTCCTTTTACAGATGAGGAAACAGAGTCCCAGGGAGATGAAATGATTTGCTCAAGAGTACAGAAGTACACAGGCAATAAGTAGAAAAGCTGTCATTGGAGTACAATCCAAAATAATAATTATAACCATAAATAATGACTAAACTTTACATAGCAGTTTTAGGATTACAGATTGGCTGTATATAATTTGATTTCAAATTCAGTTTTCCACTTATAAATTTAATGAGTTACTTTGCCAATATTAAAATACTACTATTTCTAATAATAATAATCTACCTCTTATTGAACCACCTTGTGATGAGTTCCCCTGAATTTAGGCTCTGCAATCCAAAGAAAAGCCTTTCCTGCTAGGTAGGATCTGCCAGAGTTTTTGCTCTACTGACATTTTGTTCTGCCTTGGAAAACTCAGGGTAACCTTAGCACTTTAGTGTGCCTATTATGCTCTAATCCTATAGAAGTATTTTGACAATGGGTTTTAATATATACATAAAGTAGTTTGATGATTTTATGGAAAAAAAGTTAGATGCTTATACCAAGTTTTGTCTTGGCTTGTTTTTTGGATTTTTTTAACCAGTCCTATGATGTCATAAATCTTCTTCAAGGAAACTTCCTCTACCAATGCAGATCTGAAATTTTTTCAAAATTCATAGCCAGACAGTTGCCTAGGAAACTGAGGAGTTAAGTGGCTTATCCAGGGTCACAGTTAGTTTGTGTTAGTCAAGGACAGTACCTGAACCCAGGTCTTCCTGACTCTTCAACTAGCTCTCTAGCCGTTACATCACACTATAGAACTGAATTAATTATATTATTTTCTCTTGGAATCAATACATAAAGGATAGGAATTTAGGCTACTTCCTCTGCCTCCCCCCAAAAGAAACCACCTCTGACTTCCATTTTGGTTCTATCATCCCTGAATTTTTGTACTGCTCTGTTGACTCTATTTGTATTTAAATTTAATCTCTTGGTATAACAAGTTTTTTGTATAATCCCCACCAATGCAAAGTAGTTCTTACTTTATTATTCTTGCAATTTAGACAATGACCACTTTCATTCTTCAGGAGAGATGATGATGATGATGACAATGACGATGCTATGACCTTTTTATTTATTTAGTGTTTACAGAGCACTTTGTGTAATTTATCTAATTTGACTCTCACAACAACAATAAAAAGGACATGTCACCAGATGATTGTACCATGAGCAGGTCAGTGGCACAGAGTGGATAGAGTGCCAAGTCTATAATCAGGAAGACATCAGTTCAAATCCAGCCTTAGTTACTAGCTATGTGACCCTGGGCAAGTCACTTAACCTCTCTCTGGGCTTCAGTTTCTTTATTTGTAAAATGAGGATAATAATAGCATGGAGTTTTCATGAAGATCAATTTAAATAATATTTGTGAAGTGTTTAGCACAGTTCCTAGCATATTTAGATGCATAACAAATGCTTGCTCCTTCCTATTTTATAGATAAAATTGAAACTAAGTGAGGTTTAGAAGAGTCCTCTGGCTGTACAACTTTGTACAAGCCCTGAGATTCGGTTATTAAGTTCAAATTCATTCTATCTATAACCCTCTGTATATTTTCAAGTCCAATTATGTCTCTTCTTATCTTTCATTTTTATAAACTGAAAAGCCTTGGTCTTTCTTCATATGAAAGTCACTCTGTCCCTTTGATGATACTTCAAGTAAATACAGGGCTACTACCAGGTGGGTGTTTAAACAATGTTTACTTAAATTCCTGTAATCTTGATTCTATTGATCTCCCTTCTCTTCAGGGTTAATTGCTACAGAGAAGTGGCAGTGTGAACCCTCAATCAAATTAAAAATACTAATTCTGTTAAGTAATTGTGTAAGTCACTGTCTTGTCCTCTAAATTTCTGTGGATTTCCGAGCCATTGAGTTTCCTTAATAAGTAAGTACAGGTACAGATGAATTCAACTAGTTCTTGTAATTAATCAGGCAGCATTGTTCAGAGTCTCTGGACATTCCTGGTCATTAAAAGCATTTCAAATTCATTTTAGAATTCCAAAGATAGTCAAAGAGAAGATTAAGGTAAGGACTAATGGCCTGGACCTGTTTCATCTTAGTCAGTCATCTAACAAAACTAACTCTGACATAAGTATGATTTGTGCTACTCTAGAGAGGTCACTGCAGGTGTGAAGAGCACTTTCTTTCACTGTTTTTTTTTTTGATATTGATGTATCCAAGTGCTTGCATGTTTCTGTTCTTCAGAGATCCCAGATTTCACCTGTGTGGGTCTCCCTTCCATCAGTATAGATCACAAAGCTCTCTACACCTTATTAGAAAGTCCTTGTGAGTTGCCAGTGTAGGTAGTAATCACCAAGTAGCAAGCCTTATGAGATCATAGGGTCATAGACCTAAAGATGAGGGATCTTAGAGGGCCCCTAGTCCAATCCCATAATTTTACATATGAGGACACTGAGTCCCAGGAAGATTAAGTGGCTTGCCCAATGTCACATAGGCAAAATTCACCAGATGAGATTTGAATGATAAGCCTTCTGAATTTACATAGTCTTTTCTTAGACAAGAGAAATACAATGCAATCCTCTGTCTATAACATTTAATCTACTCAAAATGAATGTGTGAATAGTATCCATTATTATCAGGACAGTCCCAGCAAAAAACTGGGTCGTCTTTCCTAGGTCCAGCCTAGTTGAGTTCCAAATTGTCCATCACCAGAAGTTTGACCACTAGGTGATAAATCCTTTGATTATGATAACCCACAGTGGTGATTTAAAAAACAAAACACCTCTCATCCTTTGGTGATAGTAGTGAGGTGGAACAAAGGTGGGGGGGTAAAGGTGCTAAGAAGTATATAGTGCATAGATGATATGTAGGCATTAATTTAACTCTTGGTACATTCATACAAGATTCAAATAAATTCATTAACTACTTGTTAAGTATCTTACTATATCCTAGCCCAGACATTTTAGATCTTGGATGAGTTAAACCATAACTCCCTTGATATTACTTGTCTAAATGAAATGAGAAAAAAAAATTAAGGTGAAACTAAATAGAAAGCTAGCTAAAAGTCAGGTTACAATATCCTCAGAGAGGTGAATAAAGGAATGAGCCAAGGTGGTTTCATCATGCCATCGAGAGCAGCAAAAAATATTCCATGATATCCTTGATCACCTCACTTCATAGTGCCCATGATGAACAAAGGGGCCAAAAGTAGGGAAATTCTATGAAGAACTAGACAAAGTCTTCAAAAACAAGTTTGCTACTCATTAATTTCAGTGCAAATGAAAGAACTGAAAAATTTTGCTCAGAAATAAGAAATGAGAAAAATTAAAAGCTGTGACTTTTATTCAGAAGCCATATACATATATAAATACATCCTTACAAAAGAGTCAGAAAGCACCAGAATGAGCAATATTATACATTAATGTAATTGATTATATCTTAAACAAGAAGTTACTACTTCAACTAATGTGAGAAACTGATGTGAGAATCATTTCAAAATAAGCTATCTGTGTGAAGTCATCAAATAGTCAGAATTAAGATATGAACTAAGAGAGTTAAAAGAGAAGACACAGTCAAAAAGTCTCAGTGCAATTGTAATACTTCCAACCGATGATGTGCTGGTAAATGTTTAATGATTGGCTGTCTGGGAGAAGAAAAAAAAGGGCAGGGTACACAAGATATACTTTTAAGGTTAATCTGCATTATTTACATATTAACACTTTCTAAGTCTAAAGTAAAAAAAAAAAAAAAAACCTCAATAACCAAGCCCTAATATGTAGCATTCACCAGTTCTGGAAGTATATGCTTACACTGAAAATGTAACAATTGGCCCTTGCAAGCCAGTAGGAGCTGGTTCCAACATACCCCTGTTTCTAACTCACCCTATTTAGTCAAGCTATGGATTCTACATTAAGCTAGGAGGAATAGTGGATAAAGCGCTAGACCTGGAATTAGGAAGACTTCAGTTAAAATTCAGCTCCAGATACTTAAAAAGTTAAAATGATCCTGGGCAGGAGACTTAAGTGTCTGCCTCAGTTACCTCATTAGTAATTTGGGAGCAATAGCATTTATTTCCCAGGTTACTGTGAGGCTCATACAAGACATAAAACTCTTTGCCGTTCAAGTACCAGTTGTTGCTAGTATTCTGAAAAATTGGAATTGGGTAAAAGCAAAAAAAATAATTATTTCCATTTTTAGAGGAGTTCAAGTGCTATTAAACAGTCACCATAAGGAATCCCCCAAACTTGGAAAATTTCTTAACCAATGAACATTCAGTCTTTCAGCCAAGTAGAAGGTGTGGCAGCCAAGGATAATATATATTCTAAACAAAAGTTTAGAATATAATCTCATTTGCAAAGCACTAAAATGAAATATATCTGAAGGCAATGCACCATACCATTTCAATAAAACAGCAAAGGAAAATATCAGCCTAAAGAAAATTTGCTTTGGAATTCAGGTAAGATAGATCCCTCTGAAAAAAAATTTATAGATGATTCTGGAAAAAAGAAAACAAATAGGTAAAAAATGGAATAGATCTACCAGCATTTCTAAAACTATCTGTATTCATCATTCATGGCAATGGAACTACCAAGCACAGAATCTTAACATCTAGAAAAGTAGAAATGGCAGTCAGGAAATGGTAATTGGAAAGAATAGCTGGTCATGATCAAATATATACTGAGAATAGCTGTGCTGGAGATTTGTAATCTTGAAAATATGAAGGGACGAATTCAAAGCCATCTCAAGGAGGGTAGAGTTCTGAAAGAATGAAAGATCACATATTGCATTTTTACTCTAAAATGTTATAGAGAAAGAATCAGTATTACCAATATGCCTATTTTTTCATCTCTATAAAATCTTGATGAAAATCTTCTATACATGAAATGAGGGTATAATTGAAAATATGAGAAGAGAACAGATAGACTTTCACAGAAAATTCTCTATAGCAGAACACATCTTAATAGCACTTTACACATTATTTAAATGTTTAATGTGTTTTGAGTTCGGATAATCACACAGCTGACTGTGAGATATACAGAATGTAAGATTCCATGCATCATAAGTGATTTAAAAAAAGAATTTTACTCTATTAGAGCAAAATGATACCATAAAGAAACTCTTCCACAAGACACTCATCATGAGTAGATCCAAATAATAAAAAAAATTTCTTGATTAATGGAAGATTCATTCAAACATCTGAGTATCAGTTTCATGAAGGGCATAAATCAAGGATATTTAAAAATGCTTTCAAGAATGTCCACCATAGAGTCCAGAAAAGAGATTATAAGATTCTTTAGAAGCTCCAATTTCTGGATAGCATTGTGTCCAGGAATATTTCAGAGTTTCATTAGTGTCATTCACTCAAAATAAAGCCTTTTAATAATTAGCAGTAAAAACAAATGCATGAAAAATTCATTGTCACCTTTCTTCTTAACCTTTTATGTGTGTGTGTATTTGTTTCATGGACCCCACTGGCAAAGCCCATTCTCAAAGACCCTTTCTCAAAACAATATAGTTAAATATAGAGAATAAAATACATAAGGTGATAAAGGAAGATAATTAAATTTAAATACAAAAATCTATTTCTTTTCAGATAGATGCATTTGTATATAGATAGCTCTCTACATATATATAATCTGTATAAACATATTTTGTATGTATGTGTATATGTATCTGTATATATGCATATGTGTGTGTGTATGATTGTGTGTGGGTGTGTGTATATATATAAAAAGTTCATGGATCCCAAGTTAAGAATGATGGGCCTAGATATACAAGTGGTTAAATTGACTTTTCAGTCAATTCTTTACTACATGTGTATCAGAAAAACAGTGTAAATGGGCAATTAAAATGGGCCCAGGATTGAGTAAGAGAGAAGAGAATGGAATAGATCACATTTAGGATTTCAAATTGCTTACTTACTTCTTCGAAACTTAATCCCACATTAATATACTTCCAGCAATATTATGTAGCTAAGTATCATGATACATAATATAAAAACAAATCAAAATTGCAGACAACCTAAGGAGTAATATAGACACATTGTAGATATTATATATACATAGACATATATGTATGTATATTTATGTGTATATGTATATAAGTGATATAAAAGACAATATCAAGGACATTTATGAGTGGATATGGAGGTAGAGAGAGATATAACAGATACCCCAGGTATACATCAGTATCAGTATATAGGAAGTTTGCTTTGGAATTCTAGTAAGATAGATCTTCCTGAAAACATTTATAGATAAATATGATGGAGGAAAACATACATATGCATTGGAAAGGGGCAATTGACATTGTGAATAGTTTTGGGGACACCTAGTACAATGTAAGCTCCACAAAGGCAGGGATTTTGTTACTTTTATATTAGTTGACTTAGGTGTTAGAGAAGAATCTGATACCTAGTAAATGCTTGTAATGGTAATTAATTTGAACTTGAAGATCCCTTTGTGTTGGCAAAGGTAGCAGGTACTTAGCACTTAGTAATTGATCAAGCCTCTGTTGGGGAAACAGAAGGTATGGACTCCTGTCTCCTGTTGCTGATATAACAGGAAGGGGTTGACTGAAACAGGATGCTAATGTGTATATAAAGAAAAGCACCAGGAAGGGACAGTCAGAATTTCTTGGGACCAAAATCTGGAGGCAGAGCAGCTACAGAAGAGAAATGAGAATCAAGAACTGAGTCAGAATTTCCTGAGAACTTGTGGTGGAAGTGTTTCTTCTGAAGAGGAGCCCAGGTGGCCAGAAGCCCAGGAGTCCAGGAACCCCCACCCCCACCACACCCCCTACCCCTAGGCTGGATAAGGTCATTCTGATTTTTGGAAAGAGCTACAGAAGACTGAGGAAGCATGACCAGGATGCTAAGACTTTGTCTGTGTGTGGATTGGTTGAGCTTTGAATTCCTGGGAACAGAAATTGTGAAGGATTTGAGATGGATTGGACCCTGTGAACTTCAGTGTGGAGCAGGACCTACCCAGGGAGCTGGACAAGGAACTGGCAGCTGTCTGCCACTGAACCCAGGTGACAGTCTGGTGAATCCAGGTAGAATCTTGAACCATGGAAGGGGATCCAGGGAATCTGAGAACTGGCCCCAAGTCAAGATGAAAAGACCTCTCTGTGGGTACTGAATAATGATGAAACTGTAGTTTACTAGTGACCTAGGAGTGGAGGATTTGTGTATTCTCTAATAATTATACTTAGTGATTGATGATACTTAGTAATTGATTGCTGAAAAAGTGACTTAGTTAACTTAGTGTGCCCCATGAGTGGAAGACTTTGACTATTTTACTTTGAGACGATTGTTCTTTGTTCAAAACTTTGTGGCCACTATGGTGGAAACTATGTAGCCATTTTAATGATAAGCTGTTGTGAATACTATATTGTGATTTTCTGTGACAAGTTATAATATTGTGAATGCTGTACCTTGATTTTCTGTGAATGTTTTATTTTGATTTGTTATGGAATTAATAGAGTGTTCACTATACTGTGTAATCAGAATCTTAAAAGCTATTCACAGTAGCATTCTTCTGGAAAGCTGCTTGTGCATGGCTTTACAATGCTTAATATATGTATGTTGATTGATATACAAAATCATTCATTAGTAACTCCCTCAACTTCCATCCATTCATCCTTCTCACACTCTGCAAAAGAAAATGAAAACATTTTTCAGAAATATTTATCTGTAAGACCAAAATGTCTTAAATTTTAACTATCTTAAAATGATAGCTCTTTATTTTACTTCAGGAAGAGAACAGTACTCAGTACTATTAATTTTAAATAAAGGCATAACCATAGGGAAATTTTCATCCTTCTTGCTGTTTCTCTCCTGGTATCATTTTCTCCCTTGATTCCAAGTGCTGGTAGAGAACCACTTTGTTTAAGTGACCTGTTCCATGATTTAAGGAAAGATGGGTTCTCCTCCCTGTCGCAACAGAGTATATGATTTATATGTTATTTTATCCATAAGGATAGAGCATTAACTAAGCAGAGTCCTGCATAATCAGACTGGTTTGGAGTTCACTAACTGTAGTCATGTGCTATATATCTCAATTAATCTCACAAACTGTGGCTAATCACATCCCCACCAGGCAGGATCACATATCTCACAGAGCTAGGATTATTAAAATCCATATTTCACGTTAACAGCCGTGTGTGTGAGATTAGTTCCTAAGTAGTAATGCACCTGCCATAAATACCTCATATCTGTTATCTTCTGAAATACTGTTCCTGTCAAAGATGGGAAAAACCACACAGAACAAGTTGATGTTGCTGGGTTTTATTGGTCAGGTAGTTATACACACACACACACACACACACACACACACACACACATATATATATTATATATATATATATATATATATGTATGTATGTATGTATTTTCCTCTTGGTACCTTAAAACATTATTTATGTTGTTAGTAGTCTTATTTAGCTTTGAAATATTTTAGGTGTATTGGGGTCTAAGGGAGAGGCTTGGTCAGGGGTTTTCTTTCTCTTTTTGTTGCTTGTGCTAAACAGAACAAAATTGAAATTTATAGGATATATTTCATATGAGCTGTTCATTTTACTATTTTCAGACTTGTGTTGGGAAATAGTGTTCTTTGATTGTAAGCTCCTTGAGGTCAGGGACATTTTTCCTCTTTTTGTTCCCCCAGTGCTTAACATAGTTCCTGGCACAAAGTAGGCACCTGATATATTTTCATTGATTGAAAATAAAAAGAAGAATCCTTCATAGTACAAATATAATATTATCATACTTCTATTACCAAATCCTTTTTTTTAAACTTGGTTATGCTTCACTACTTATACCATTGATGTGGGAATTCCCTCTAATGATGCAGATGCCTTCCTATCTATGCCTACACGTCCTGGGCTACTTTTGTCCATGCCCTCCAATAAGTTGTCCACAGGTGGTTTACCTATGTAGTAGGTCTACATTGTCATAGCTTCCTAATGATAATAATAATTTTTTTTTCTGTTCTACTATGTTATGAAAATGCTTATTTTATTTCTTAAGTTCAGAATAAAATTTCAAAAAAGAAAGAATGAAATATTCAAGTTTTGTATTGAATATACTGCTATTCTGAACATAGAAAAGTGCTGTGATTTAGTCCTTTTGGGGAACTCCTTCTGCCAATATCAAAATAATCTACCAGATTTTAGATAAGCTCTCCGAAGTCTCCTGAGGCATATAACTCGTTTGGGGTCATATGGATATCAAATTATTTTCAGAGACCTACTACCTGCAACACTTGAACCCAATTCTCACTGATCCCAAACTAAATACTCTGTCCTCTAAGGCCTTCTCCACCTAATTTTACTCTACCTTTCCTGAATTATTAACTATTTCTTCCCTTGATACACTCTATAATTCTGCCAAAATGGACTTTCTTACTGTTTCTTAACTGTGGTACTTCATCTCCCATCTCATGCCTACAATGCTTTCCTTCCTCAGCTATGCCTCTGTGAATGCCCAATACCCTTCAAAATTCAAATCAAGTTCTACCTTCTGATTGAAGCCTTTCCTTATCCCCATAATTGATGTTGTCTTTCCTCCTCTCATAATTTATCTTGTACTTAACTTGTTTTATATTTTGGATATAACTTTAGATTTACATGTTGTTTGGTCTGATGGAGTTCAAGTTCCTTGAGAACAAGAAGAACTTCATTTTTTTTTTTATCTCCATTTCCTAGCAGCCTTGTGCCTGGCACATAGAGACACTTAAGAAATGCTTACAGTGCAAATTGTTTATGCCAGTAGGAGGGAACCTGTGGCCTATAGGTCACATGTGGCCTCCCTACCCCTGTGGCAACAGTAAAAGTAAGTTGGAAACATTAAAAGGTTTCTGAATGATCAACAACCAAAAATTAATTCAAAATCAAATACAATGAATCCAAAGTGTTTCTGGTAACCCCGACCCATATCGCATCACATGACTTTACTGTAGCCTTGGTCCTGAACACAGCACTGACGATTATAAAATCAAAATATCAATCAACTCTGAAAAACGTTGAAGATGCTCTACATCATTCAGTGTCAGATATTCTGCCAAGATTTAATTCTTTATGTGAAAATAAACAAGCACATCCATCTCATTAGTATGCAAATTTGCTTTCCTCTTTAATAAATGCTAAGCTTATATGTATACCAAAGAATTGTTTTAAAATAACTTTCATTATGATTTATTACCAGTAAATGTTTGAGTTTACATACCTGTATACCCAAGGCTGCAAAAAATTTCTGAGGCAAAAAGGGGTCTCAGGTTGGAAAAGTTGAAGAAGCCCTGTTCTAGACTCTAAGTTCACTAAGACTCATTACCTTATTTAGTTATGCTGCCTTTAGATTGTTTTTGAAAGAAACAAAGCTTTTGGAGTTGGTGACTTTATACTGTAATTGGAATTGCTTTTTCACTTCTTTTTCTTGCTCATTTATCGTTATTCAACCAAAACACTGAACAATAATGTCAGCTTTTTAGACCTTAAGGCCATAGGTTAAAATCTTGAAAGACAGGAAAAGAAAATGTCAAACCTGATCTGAGTTAAATTTTATCAATTAATAAGCGTTATAAGTGCCTACTGTGGGGACAGCTAGGTGGTGCAATGGATAAAGTGCCAGGCCTGGGGTCAGGAAGACCTCTGACTCTGGGCCAAGTCACTTAATTTCTATTTGTATCAGTTTCTTCATCTGTAATTGGGGGATAATTATATCACCTTCTGTAATAAGAATGTAAATTTTGAAGATCTTCCCTGCCCCTAGGCTAATGTGCACCTGAAGCCTGGGGTGGGAGGCTTGTTTTTCAGTAGATACTTCTTGATTGGCCAGTGAGTCAATAAGGTTGTTACATTCTCTGAGCCAGGAGAAGGCTATATAAGCCCTGATGTGTAGCTTTGTTTTGGGACTCACTTTGAGAAGTGTTCTGTGATTTGATCTGAATTCTGAGAAGCCATTGTTGAGAGTCCCCCGGCTTTGAAAAACCCAGAATGTGGAAACCCAGATGTTGACTGGGTGTGGATGTAATGGTTGGACAGTTTGGAAATCTGTCTTCTTGATGTTTCTGTCTTGATAATTATGCCTGTGTATTTTGAGGTTCAGGGTGCTGACCTTTTCTCCTGAACAAGGTAACAGATATATGTCTGACTGATTAAAGTAAGCTTGTTAACCCATTTTGAGTTGCTTTCCTTTAACAAAGCAGATCCAAGAACCTGTGTGAGCAGGCACCCTGGGGACACTGGGGTGCTTGCTGCAACACCTTCCTCCCAAGGTTATTTAGAGGATCAAATGAGATTATAATTGTAAAGCACTTAGCATAATCCCTAGTGCATTAAGCACTAAATTAACTGTTATTATTTTTATGT
The DNA here is from genome assembly GCF_028583685.1 of Petaurus breviceps papuanus. Taxonomy (NCBI): domain Eukaryota; kingdom Metazoa; phylum Chordata; class Mammalia; order Diprotodontia; family Petauridae; genus Petaurus; species Petaurus breviceps. The sequence goes on along the minus strand of NW_027187419.1, from coordinate 23,166,081 downwards.
TAAATATATTATGTTAAATTATGTTTTATGATAAACTATGTTTTATGATCATTATTATTATTATGTTCCAGGCACTTATATAATTAAAAATAATGCATTTGGGCATTAAATTTGGGGCAGCTAGGTGGTAGAGTAGTTAGAGTGCTGGACCTGGAGTCAGGAAGATTCACCTATATGAGTTCAATCCAGCCTCTGACACTATCTGTGTGACCCTCGACAAGTCACTTGACTGGTTTGCCTCAGTTTCCTCATCTGTAAAATGAGTTGGAGAAGGAAATGGCAAACCACTTCAGTATCTTTACCAAGAAAAATCTCAAAGAATGTGGACATGAAGAATTGGATGTGACTGAAAAATGACTGAATAAGTATTATATTTAATGAATTTATTTTGACCTTCACTAAGAAATATCAGATATACTTCTCTATAAAAGCACTATTATTCTCCCTGCTTTCTTTGCAATCTTGTCACAAAATAATCTTTATACCTTGATTAAGTAAACATCGTTTACTTGAATTTTCATTTTTAGTTTTGTGCTATGATTTATCAGTGAAGAACTCATCTAGTTGTATGGAGCTGCTGGAGAGTATTGATGAGAACCAGTGACTTGTTTACATTTGAAATGATGCAGGCCCGGATGTGTTTCAGGAACCACAATAACCAGGGTCCCCAAAATCAGTCTGGAATGAATTCGCAGACCCAAGCAATCTTTAAGTCAAGATTGTAAAAGTTTATTGTTATGCTTTACAGTGGGCAAGAGTTCTTAGGGAGAACTTATCAACCTTAAAGAATCATAGTTAAAGTTTATAAAGGGTTACCATAGTAAATCAGATATCAACTATGCTAACTAGGTGAATCTGGGTAGGGGTTAGGGAGGAGTTAAGGAATGGTCAATGCTTAAACGAACATGCAGTTTTAATATCTTCTGTGCGAGCATATTGCCCATAATTCACTGGGAAATAGCCCATAGGGGGAAGGGATGGAGGGTGGGGGAGGTCAGGTGGGGGTGGTGGGAGGCACTGTATGAAGGCTTGAAACATCACTAAGTCAGCTAGTGGTCAAGGCTGACTGAGAAGTGACTAGTCTGCCACCCATCAATGTCATATTTGACAAGGTGGATGTTGGGAACCCAGGTTAAGGAGGGATTCACGATGTTTATAATTGGCTAGAGAGTTATTTATAGATAGTGTATCAAAGGATTCATAAGTGCAGCTGGTCATTATACTAAGGGGAGATAAACATTTGTCTAAGCTAGAGAGTTACTTATAGATATTTTAGTGAAGGATTCATAGATGCAGCTTGTTATTGTACCAAAGGGAGATAAGCAGTTCATGAATGGTTGCTAGGCAGAATGCTGGTAGGGGGAAGGGGCAGAGTTAATGCTCTGAGACTGGGGAGAGATGTGATCATACAAACTGATGTTAAAGCCCGGGCACCGAAGCATCCCATCAACACCACTCCTATGTGTCTGAGGAAGGATCTGAACCTGGGACTTCCTGACTCCTCTCAATTTAAGAGAATCAAATTGGCCCCAGCTGAGGGGCACTTTTGTTTACTGTTCTTTTCTATCTGAGAAATTTCTTGGAACTTGCATAATCTAAAGATCCAAAGCACTATTAGCACACTAGTCCTAGTTGCCAAATATCCAGAGCTCTCTTTTCAAAAAGAATTTCAAGTATAACAGAACCCTTCTGAATCCAACTACTCAAAGAATAGGTTAATAGGTCAAAGGTCAATGGAATCAAACACTAAACTAAAGCCTAGGCTGTTATTGCTGAAGAGTCACAGTGCGGTCTGGTCTCAAGTGTTAATTATGCCCTACTATGTGAAAAGAAGAAAAAAAAAACAAAATTGGAAAGAAAAAAATTTTTTGTGGAACTTACATAATATAACTCTTCCTTTAAAATTGAATGAATTTTAAGTCTTGAAATTGAATTAATGAATTTTGTATCTGTTCATATATAAATACTTTTCATAATTACATTCAAAGAAGTTATCTTAGGGCTAATAAATCACATGTGTTTGACATTTACAAAATGCATACAAATACACATGTAGAAATATTCAGAAATTTCATAGTGAGTAGCCAAAATTCAAATGGAGGGATTAATACCCTAAAGAAATGAGAAATGTAACTGTTGACACCTATATTAACTTCTTCCTGAACATATTGTTTATATTAAGATGCTTTTAAGCAGGCTAACCAGATATCACAAAACGCAAATCTCTGATTTACTAGGGATTAAGCATTGCTAAGCAGTTAATGTAGACTTTAAGGATTACTTCTTTCTTAGTTCATCTTTGCATCTTCTCTTTCACAATTTCTGTGAGGTAAAAGCTTCTTATACTTGGGACCAAAGGAAGAAGAGATGGATTTTATCTACATGTAGCTGCACATTTCTTTCTTTTCTTTTTTCCCTTTAAATTGAAACACAACTTTTAAAGGCTTCCAGAATGGATTCTTAAGATCACTTTTAGTATGCTGTTCTGTCCCCTATGTCATCTGCATCAAGTATGTGATTGTGTTGTTGTTCACTAATTCAGTTATGTCTGACTCTTCATGACCCCATATTGGGGTTTCCTTGGCAAAGATACCAGAGAGGATTTTCATTTCCTTCTCCAGTAGATTAAGACAAACAAAGGTTAAGTAATTTGCCCAGAGTCACACAGTGAGTAAGTGTCTGAGGTAGGATTTGAACTTGGGTCTTTTTGACTCCCTATCCACTGGGACACTCAGCTGCCATCTATGGTAGTTTAAAACAATGTATATACTAATGATACTTTCAGAGAGGCACTGTAGTACGGTTTAAAGGCATTGCCTTTGGAGTCAGATCACTTGGGTTCAAATATGAAATCTGCCACTTAATACCTCTGTGACCTTCAGCAAGTCATTTTACTTCTCTGGGCCGTAGTTTCCCTATATTGTAAAATAAGGGGATGAAGGTGAACCACATGAACTCTGAGGTCCCATTCAACACTAAATCTATGCCCCTATAAGGACTCTCATGTTCATCCCTTTCTTACCATTACCACTGTTGCTAATTCAGGCTTTCACCACCCCAGACTTGGATTATTACAACAACCCCCAACCTAAACTCACCTCACTAACACTTTTTCTCTCTTATTCAAAGCTAACTAGTTAAAGCTATTCTACCAAAACCATTCCAACCATCCAGCCTTGCATCTCCAGTTGTCAGTCAGACTTCTTGAAATGAAAGCCCCTTAAACCCAACATGTCCAAAACTGAACTCATTATTTTTCCCCCAAAATATTTCCCTGTTCCTAATTTCCTTGTTAGTGTTGAGGGTACATTTATCCTTCCAGTCACTCAGGCTTGAAACTTCAGTATCAAATTTGACTCTTCACTCTCACCTCCTTGATCCACTCTACTTACCAAGTCCTTTTTCACCTTCATAGTATATCTTCTATATGTCCCCTTCCCAGCTACCCCAGTGCAGGTCCTCATTACCTCAGTCCTGGACTGTTACAATAGCCTGCTGACTAGTCTGTCTACCATAATCCTTGACTCTCTCCTATCCATCCTCCATTCAGCAAAGTGATATAAATATAGTCAAAGATTTGTTGATAGATGCTGTTGCCCATCATACTTACATCAGCAGGAAGGATGCAGTTCAAATTTTACAAAGGGCAAAGAGAAAGGTAAAGATTTAAAAATCAAAAAGTCAGTTAGCAAAAGGGGAAGATCTACATCAGGTAAAATAATAAACTGATTAACAAACAGCTGAACTGCTATCTCAAGCTAAAAGTTTGCAGATAGAACAAATACTGACCAGGTTTCACTAGGGTTGTCTCCCCTTAATTAAACAGAGCTAATAATACTGAGCCAGACATTCTTAGATCACTAACATGAGCTAAAGTTTGAAGTCTCAGCTAAATTCTGCAAGCTCTAGCCTATGATGTGACCAGCTGTCCTGCAATATAGTAGCAATACTAAAGTTCTCTTACCACAGATCATCTTCCTAAGGTGCAAGTCTGACAATGTCACTCTTCCCTGCCCATCCTCCCACTCAATAATCTCCACTGGATCCCTAATTACCTCCAGGATTAAATAAAAAATTGTCTGTTAAGACTTTCACACCCTGCTCCCTCCCACCAAAACCTAATTTTCTTTCGAGCGCTGGGCACACACATACACAAATATGCTCATACACCATATTCTGTAATACAGTAATATTGACCTCCTTGCTATTGCTGGAATATGACACTTCATCTCCTGATTGCAGGCACTGACTATCCCCCATGCCTAGATTATTCTCCCTCTTTATCTCAACCTCCTACCTTTCCTGGATTCCTTCAAGTTCCAGCTAATATCCCACCTTATACAGAAAGCCTTTCCTGATCCCTCTTAATTCTAGTGATTTCCTTCTGTTGTTTATCCCCAATTTGTCCTGTATATATCTTATTTAAGTAGTTGTTTGCAGGCGGCCTCCCCCATTAGACAAAGAATTCCTTAATGAAAGCAGAGACTATCTTTTTCCTTTCATTGTATGCCCAGAATTTAGCAAGGTGCCTAGAAGGAAGGGCTTAATGATTATTTATTGACTGACTGAAAATCACATTTGATGAAAACCCAATTTCCCCATGGTCAGCAGTCTTCTTTACAATGATCTCCTTCTGAAAGTATACTTACCCAATCTTCCTTAATGATAATGACTTCATTCAGAAACTACCCCCAATTTATTATGAATGTATATACACAGTGATTTGAAATTTGTCTCTCTTGTTAGATTGTGAATTCCCTAAAGTAAGGATTATGTTTTTGTTGTATTTTGTTTTGCCTTTGTATCCCCAGCACTTAACCCAGTGTCTGGTCCATAGTAGATATTAAATAAATGCAAGTTGACTGACAGTGTGCATATATTCTATATATAGCTTCCAACATAATCTTTTGTTCTTATTTGCCTCTGCTTACAAATCTATAATAGCTTCCCTCCTACAAGCTTTCCTACCTAACTTCAAAGGTTCTCTATAGGTTCGTCCTAGCCTCTATTCTCAAACTTATTTTCCCTCTTGCCCCCTTGATGATATGATGAAACTAGCTTTCACTTATTTAGCACTTTCAGGTTTTCAAAGTACCTATTTGTTTTATTTCATTTGATTCCTACTATACGCTTTCAGGTAATTATGATTATTATTTCCACTTTATAGCTGAGGAAACCGAGATATATTGAAATTAAGTGACTTTTTTTGGATCAAATACCTAGTAAGTATTTGAGGCAGAATTTGAACCCAATTTTTTTGTGTGTACTCTGCTAAAGTCAGGATAAAGTTTTATTTGCACCTCTATTTAGTGTTATGGCAGCTAGATGGCAGAGTAGATAGATCATTAGAGTTGGTATCAGAAAAAAAAGTCATCTTCATAAGTTCAGATCTAGTCTCAGACATTAGCTATGTGACCCTGGGCAAGTCACTTAACCCTCTTTGCCTTAGTTTCTCATTTGCGAAATGATCTGGAGAAGGAAATGACAAACCACTTTAGTATCTTTGCCAAGAAAACCCCAAATGGAGTCACAAAGAGGCAGACAGGACTGAAAAACAATTGAACTGAAACTGAGCTGAATTAGTATTACTGTTTGGGGTGCTGGGAACCCCAAAATAGAGTGAGTCTGCCTGGAAAGAATTCAAGCACTCAAGCCTTCTTTTAGTCAAGGTAGTGAGGTTTATTATAACTTCAGTAGAGCAGTCAAAATTCCTAGTAAATCTGCTATTGTAATTCCAGTAGGAGTGGGCAGAGATTCCTAGAGAGTTTGCAATTTATTGGGGGTGAGATTAATACTTACACACATACACACACACACACACACACACACACACACACACACAAGACAGTGAGAAGATCTGGATGGGAATTAAAGAGTGGTAAAAAAAAAGCCTGGGGTGGGCCAGATATAGACAATTAAAGGAGTTATGTGGTCTGAGAGCCACAGTGAAATGGCTATTAAAAGGCCTCTGGAGTATGTAGGTGGGATAGACTGGGCCAGATGCCTCCAGGGAGCCACCAGGGACTAAGTTGTAGGAGAAAATTCAGGACCTGACCTAGGTCCCATCACCCCCATCATTACCTCTGAACGTTGTTCATTTAGTTGTGGCTTGGAATTCTTCTCTCTACTTATCAGAACCCTACCAATCCTATAGTTGACTATAGGCTCAAGTACAACCTTCTCATTGAAACCTGCAGGAAGAAATATTATTGTGTGCCCTAAGGTATCCCTATTACTTATTCTCAAAGCAGAAACTACTATTTTTCTCCAAAAAAAAATTTTAAATTACAGTTTTCATACATCTTAGTGCTTTCTTGTAATAGTCCATATTACATTTATTAGTTATAATCTGTGGCTTCCCCAACTCTGTTAGTAAGTATTCAAGGTTATTAACCCAGACTTGTAACTTCTAACATCCTGTGGCACATACCATTTTTCAAAAAATATTTAGTAATTCATTGATTTATTTGAAGTGATTTGAAAGATTCTCTCTATATAAATATCTACACCACTAGTCTTGTCACAGATTCTAAAATCCCCACATCACTCTTTCCTTTGAGGTAAGATATTAAAAGAATCCTATTAAAATGCAAATGTTAGCTGGGAAGAGTAACACCCTAAGCTATTACTAGGCATTAACATTTTAGCCTGACAAAGAGGTTTTTGTTTTGTTTTATTTTGTTTAAAATCATTTTACCTTTTTAGCTCTGGCTAGTGATCTGGGAAGAGCTGGTAAGATTTAGAGATTCAGGGGATGGGGTAGATCATTTACTTTAAGACCCTCATTTGTTAGATATGGAAATGGAGACCTTGAAATGGAAAGTGGATTCTCCAAGGTCACCTAGGGAGCAAATAGCAGATTGTTGCTTTTTAGTTGTGTCTAATTCCTGGTGACCCCATTTGCAGTTTTCTTGGCAAAGATACTGGAATGGTTTACCATTTTCTGCAGCTCATCTTACAGATGAGGAGACTGGGGCAAACAGGGTTAAGTGACTTGTCCAAGGTGACACAGCTAGTAGGTTCCTGAGGCAGATTCCAACTCATGAAGACTAGTCTTCCTTACTCCAGACCCAGTGCTCTATCCAGTGTGACAACAGAACTGAGGTTTAAAATCTAGACATCCTGACTCCATGTACAAAGGACCTTTTCACTATAGCTTGTTGGTGGGCATTGCATTTTATCTCATGGCCACTAGGTGGTGCACAGCTTAAAGCACCAGACCTGGGTTTAGGAAGAACTGAGTTGAAATTTGACCTCAGACTTCTATGAGCTTTCTGACCCTGGGCTGCTCACTTTGCTTTTGTCTGCCTCTTTTCCCACAAATGCAAAATGTGGATAGTAATAATACGTAGCTCCAAGGGTTGTTTTGAGGCTCAAATGGGATAATATTTGTAATGCACTGAAGTACAATGCCTGGTACAACAAAAAGCACATAATAAATGCCCATTTCCTTCCTTCCTTCCTTCCTTTCTCCCTCCCTCCCTCCCTCCCTTCCTCCCTCCCTTCTTTCCTTCCTTCCTTCCTTCCTTCCTTCCTTCCTTCCTTCCTTCCTTCCTTCCTTCCTTCCTTCCTTCCTTCCGTCCCTCCTTCCCTCCTTACAAGATATCCTATGTGAGAGAACCAGCCCTCTGGTTCTTTTCCCCTCTTAATTATGCAACTTCACTCCTGGCTTGGTATAAATTACTTCAGATCAATCTCATCCACCTCTTCCTTTTTCTCTGCCTCCATCTTTTGCTATCTCTTTTCTACTCATTTTCTTTTCTTCCCAATCTTCTTGATGTCCCCAAAAACCATAACAGAGAGCATGAAAGGTTCATGGACTCATAGATCTAGAGCAGAAGAGAACTCAGGAACTGTTCAACCCAATTCACCCATTTTATTTAAAAAAAAAAAAGGAAGATGCTATACATGTTCTTTAGGATAACAAACCACAATAATGTGTGATAAGCTCAAAAATATTGGGTGGATTTATATCAATGTAATGTTAAAATATACCGCATAATCCATGTATTATTTGGCCCTGGTCTGTGATATAACCTACTTAGGTACAATTTGGAATCTCACAAAATTTCCCTGGCTTGTGCCTGAGAGGAATCTTGGGAATATCAGTACCGGGCTCATTTTGCTCTCCCCAAAGACCACCTCGGTGCAGATTTGAGAACTGAAGCTAAGAAAGTATCAAATATAGGATATATTTTATTGAACACAACAGTCCTTTTCTGTGTTTTCCAAACTAAGGCCTATGGAGATTAAGTGACTTGACTAAAACCACATAGGTAGCAAGCATCAGAAGAGATATTTACACCCAAATCTTTTCTTCCAAAGCTGGTGCTTTTTCCTCTGTACTATGTTGGCCGTGTAGGGCCTGGGAATTATTTATCCCATTGTTTTCCACCCTCAAAGACTGGTTACATTATATAGAAAAGACAAATGTTGGAAATAGAATTGGGTCACAGAGGTAGGGCAGAGGGGGGAAGTTAGTGACATTGAATTTGGAAAGCTGGTAGAATTATGTAAGAAAAGTTTAAATGTTTATACTGTCAGAGATGTTATAAACAGGGAGTGATAAGTAAGTTGGAAGGCTGACTGGGGACGTTTAGAAGGTTGGTGCAGGAGTATACTTTTCAGTCATATTAGCAGTGAAATATTGGAAATGTTGGGAAAGAATCCTGAAGACAGACATGCTGGTCAAGATCTGCATGTTTATATTCTAAACTGGGCCTCATTTGCTACTGGAGCTCAATCAGGATTCTATATGATAGAAATGAATTACAATATGCAAAAACATCCTCTCCAATGCTATGGAGGTTTAATGACCGTGACTGTGAGAAACCTACTGTGCCCAATTTATAATATTTCACCTAAAACCAAGCCTACAGGCACTCTCTAACAGCATAATTATTTTTCTTGTCCACTTGACCTATGGGCTTGCATTGTTTGTTTGAGGGTACCTTATTGCTCTTGTGGAAAAGAATATAGGTTTGAGAATAAACTTTAATTGAAGTTTATATTGCTTATTAACAGAAGTATGGAATATTCTTAGTTTCTATAGACTGTCTTTTGGGCCAAGAGCGGTTTGCCCCAGTTTACATCAAGGGGAAAGCATAAGACTTGGAAAATGTTTTAAAAAAATATAGCAAGAGGGTTTTTTTTTTGTTTATTTGTTTTTTGGCTCTGCAATAATTGGAGAATTGGAATGGTAAATACTTAAGCTAGAGTTTGGTGCTAGTTAGGCACACTATAAAAAACAGCTAAGCTTAGGATTTAAATAGATAGAATTTTCAACTTTGTCATTTTTCTCACTAACAAAATCAAAATGGGTTTGTTTTTTTTTTGTTGTTGTTGTTGCTATTGTAAGTTGTATATTATATGGGACCCAATGTCTGATGTTGCAGACAAGGTTCATACTTGGAAGTTTTTCTTAATTCAAGTGAAGAAACATTTTTGAAGCACTTTCTCCGTACCAGACATTTTGTTAAATGCTGGTGAAACAAAGATAAGCCCTTGACCTCAAGAAGCTCACATTCTAATGGAAGCAATGCCTCAAAATTAAAAACAACACCTTTTCTCCCCATTTCTGAGGAGTAGGTGCAGTAGGCAGAACATTGCACTTGGAGTCAGGAAGACCTGAATTCAAATTTGGCCTCAGAGACATCCTAGCTGAGCGACTCTGGACAAATCATTCAATCATTGCCTCAGTTTCTTCATCTGTGAAATGGAGATAATAATAACATCTACCTCACATGGTTGTGAGGATAAAAAAAATGATTTAATATTTCTAAAGCACTTTGAAAACCCTAACACATTACAAAAAATGCTGATTACTGTTGTCATTGTTATACAACTTTACTTTATGGTGGATCTCACTTTACTTTTGAACTGCCTAATTCAAGCCTACCAGCCAAAGAATTCATCTTGATTTGCTCTAATGTGCCCATTGTTCTCTTTTGTACTAATTCACCTTCTCCTTTGGGGTTACAGAGTTTGTGCAGCCTGAAGACTGATCACTGCTACAAGAGAGACTGAATACCTCCATCTGTATATCCACATTCTCTTGTTTTAGTTACAAGTCTTTTTCCTTTCTCTTTCCCAGGGCTCCCCATCTTCTGCCACAATTCCATATCCTTAGGTACATGGTTGTTTTTATAGAGGTCATGTGGATATTTAGGTCTCTTTCCAGGTTCACATGAGGCCTTTTGTCTTTATGAAACCATCACTTTTTTCATTTCATCTAGCATATTACTTACTATTCCATCTCATTCATATGCTATAATCTATTTAGCCATCCTTCAATTGATAGACATCCTTTTACTTTTCAGTTTTTTGCCACCACAAAATGAGCAACTATAAATATGTCTTAGTACATAAGGGACCTTTTGCCTCTTTCTTTATTTCTGGAGTTTGGAATTGCTAAGGAAAGTTGGCTATTATACAAGTGATCAGTTCATAGGATTAAAGGAGGAAGAAATAAAGGAAATGTATATATTTGCCACATTTTCATCTTAGGTACTGTCATTCTCAAATTCCTGCTTTCCTGCAACAGTGTCTGTCTCAGATTCTATCATTGTTAAAGTATTTATTGGAAGCAGCTAGGTAGTGGATAGGGTGCTGAAATTGGAGTAAGGAAGACCTGAGTTCAAATGCTGCCTAAGGCACTTACCAGCTATATGCTGCTGGGAAAGTCACCTTGTTTGCTTCAGTCTCCTCAACTGTAAAATGAGTATTATAATACCACTTACCTCCCAGGCTTGTTGTGAAGATCAAATCTCATTAAATGAGATAACATATGTAAAAACATTTAGCACAGTTTCTAGCATATAATAATGGAGTGAAACAAGGCTGTATACTTGTTCCCATGCTTTTTAGCATGTTTTCTGCCGTGTTGTCAAATGCTTTCAATAAGAATGAATATGGCCTCAAGGTCAGCTACCACATCAATGGTAAATTCTTTAATCTGAAAAGGTTACAAGCCAAGAAAGTGGAGCAAGTGTTGGTGCATGATTTTCTGTTTTATGGATGATTGTGCACTCAGTGCAGGCTCTGAAGCTGAGATGCAATAAAGTATGGATCAATTCTCTTCTATCTGTGCCAATTTTGGCCTAACAACAACAAGAAAACACAGGTGCTCCTTCAGCTACCACCACACCATCCATAAGTGGAACCATTGGTTTCAGCAAATGGAGAAGTTTTGAACATTGTAGATAAGTTCACTTACCTTGGCAGAGTACTTTCCAGGGACATACACATTGATAATGAGATTAACATTGAAATGGACGTGCCGACAGAAATGACCCAAGCCAAGCCAATAGTTCTGAGCATCAGTTTATTGAGCTGGCCAGCGACAGTCTCCCAAGGAAACCTTAGGAGAGCTGCCCCAACCATCGGGAGGGGAGGAATATTTAAAGCCAAAAACCACAAAACAGGTGTGGGGAGTGAAGATAATTTGGCAATGGCAGATAAACATGTTTGTTGCAGCCAGGCCTTGAACTGGACAGTTGTATAGTACTACCCTGATTTATCGAGGGACCCAGATGTCCTTCCCTGGGTCATTCTGACATCTTATCAGGAAGTACAGCAAGGTAGGTCTTTCTATTGTGTCCCAAGAGAGGGGCCCTTGACTAGGCACCTACGAGTTCGGGAAGAGTTCTGTAACTTTCCAAACTTGTTACATATGGGGGCTTGGTATATGAGGCCATGGTCATTTCAACATATGCATTGCCAGAGCTAGCTCAGTGTTTGGGAGGTTTTGAAGGAAAATATGGGAAAGAAGTATTAAATTGACTACAAAACTGTAGGTCTACAGAGCCATTGTACCGTCCTCATTGTTGTATACTTGTGAAACTTGGACAATCTACCAACACCATTTCAGGAAACTGAATCGTTTCCATTTGAATAGTCTTAGGAAGATTTTGAAGATCACCTGACAGGATGAGGTACCAGACACTAAGGTCATTACTTGAACTAAACTGCCAAGCATTCAAGCTATACTTAAGAGAGTGCAACTCCAGTGACCTGGTGGCCATGTTGTTCGATTATATAAAATATATGCTCGCCACAAAAGCTATTTTATAGAGAACTCACACAGGGAAAGCATTCACATGGTGGTCAGAAGAAGCAATACAAGCACACTCTCAAGGTCTCTCTGAAGAATCTTGGAACTGATTGTGTGACATGGGAGACACTGGCACAGGACCCATAAGCATGGTGAGCCCAAGTCAGAGAAGGTGCTGTGCTCTATGAGAAAAGTGAAACAGCTCAAAGGGAATTCAGGATATGTAAAAGAATACACCCCAAATGTTCACATGGACTATTCGTGCCCGACCTGTGGTAGAGCCTTCTGAGCTCATGCTGCTCTGATCAGCCACAGTTGGACACACTGAAACTTGACTCTAGCATAGTGGTGTCATTTTGGTCCTCTTTGAGAGTGAAGGACAACAGCCAACCATTTAATGCTTATTCCCTTTTTCTTCCCCTTTTTGTGCCTGTGTGGGGTACAGGGACCCCAAAAATCCCCTACCCAGAAAAATTAAAATCAGAGGTATCTTGAGGAAGGAACAGGAAGTTTATTCAGTTCTCGGAGAAGAGAGTGTCCCTTCCACCAGTATAAACCAGCATAATGAGGCATATTACAAAGACAAAACAGTCAAGCCCTCCCCCCCATCCCTTCTCCCATTGGCTGGGAGGCAGGCTCTCAGTTTGGCAAAATCTAACCCAATGGTGGGTAACAAAGAAGCCTGCCACTATCTTCTATTGACTGAGAGGTAGGACAGGGAGCCAAGGTATTATTCATGTCCTTATTTGGTAAAAGCTAAAGCAAGTAAGGGAGAAAGGTCACAAGAAAGGGTGGAAATCAAAAACCTCTGAAAGGGCCTAATGCTGATAAAACAAGAAAAGACCCTTGAAGGGGGCCTAATGCTGATGTGGCAGTTGTAAAGAGGGGGAAAGGGTAAAACTGAAATTCTGGCTTGCTCCCACAAACCTTCTGGGCTGAAAAGTTTTCATCTTTCTTATTCATGTCAATAGGCAAAATGATTAAAAAATAAAAACAACAAAAAAAAAAACTTCTGTTTTGAACCCAGGCACATGCATAGTGAACATTATCCAAGAGGGGCAAACAAGTTGATAAATAATGAGGACTGATCCACAGAATTGTTTTAATCAAGGGACCTGCCCCTAAAATTGGGGCATTAACCCTGAAAATGTTCAAATCAAATCTAGATATTGAACTTAAAAAAGTATGAAGGGAAAATAATATAAGCAACAAGATAAACAAGAATACAAACAGAACATTCTGTACACCTCTAGGTCAAACAGTTCTAAGGCAACATTGTTCAAAAGTAACAGATCTTCCTATTGATACCATCAACCCAGATGCTACTTCTGTATTCTCTGTGAGTGCTCTAACACCATTGGTATTTTCAGTGGATAAGCAGCAAGCTACCATGCCTTCAAGTATAATCTCTTGGCAATTGATTCTTTATGGAGGCCTAACATCTAGTTTCCCATCAAAAACTGCCTCTTGGATGTCTTGAATTGGATGTCCCATAAATATCTGAAACTCAACACGTACAAAACAGAACTCATATTTCTCCCCAAACCCTCCTTGGCTTCCAAATATTCCTATCACACTAATCTCATGTTTCCACTCCGTTGCCTGTTTTGTTTTTGTTTTTGGTGTGAGTCTGTGTTTGTGTGTGTGTGTGTGTTTGTGATGGTTTCTACCATCACAACATCCTTTATATACTTTTCTCTCTACCTATACAACTATGTTCCTTGTGCAGCCCCTCATCACCTCATACCTATACTATTGCAATAGTTTTGTGACTGAATCTTTTTTGCCTCAAATCTTTCTCCACTCCAATTCATCCTTTACTCAGCTGCCAAAGTGATCTTTCTAAAGAACAGATCTGACAGTGTTATAACTTTGCCCCACCATCCATACAATTTTACGAAATCTTACTCAATAAACTTCTATTACCCATAGATCAAATATAAAATCCTATTTGGCTTTTAAAGTAAAAAAAAAAAGTTAATGTTTGGGAGGTTCCAAAAGAAAATTTGGGAAACAAGTATTAAACTGACTGCCATACTGTAGGTCTACAGAGCCATTGTACTATCCTCATTGTTGTATACCTGTGACAACTGGACAGTATAATAGCACTATGCCAGGAAACTGAATCGCTTCCATTTGAATGGTCTTAGGAATATTTTAAAACTTAACCTCTTCTTTTTACATTCCTGGTCTTTTTATGCTTTCCTCTCCTCCCCTTTACGTTCTGATCCAGCCACACTAGCCTTCTTCCAGTTGTATGCACAGTATACTCACCTTACTCTGCCTTTACACTGGTTACCTCTCATGTCTCAAAGATTCCCCCCTTCACCTCTAACTCTTTGCTTTCTTCAAGACTGCGCTCATATTCTACCTTCTTTTTAAATTTTTTTAAATTATTTTATTTTAGACTCAAACACCAGAACACAAATACAGAATAGAGACAAGAAATAATAGCATATCACAAACTTAAATATTGGAACAAAATACAAAGTAAGAAAGGGGGGAAAAAAGCATGTCATGTACATAGCAGAACACAAGAGAGGATCCAAAATAGGTAAGAATAAATTTTCATTTCAAGAAAGCCTGTATGACAAATAATTACACATTGTATTGAGGACTGTCCATCTTTTCATTGCTTCCTTATAAGATTTCTTTTGGTCTCTAGTGTGCACTTTTTTACTTTGTTCCTTTCCTTTTTTTTCCCCTTCCTCTTACCCCCCCCCCCAAGAGGGCTACAATTAAGTTTGGATATATTTCTCTGTAACTTTAAATATATACCTACACATATACATATATAGACACATACTTTCCCAAACGAACTCTACTCCTGGTCTTTGTTTTTATGTTTGTGCATATCTTTTGTTTCTGATAATATCCTTCCTGCCTCCTCTACTTTACTTCTACCTTATATCTTGCTCTCCTATTACCTGCTTACTCTGATCCAAGGATCCTTTCCCTATCCTCCCATTCCCATAAATCTAAAGATCCTTCTATACCCCCCTTTTACCTATTCCCTCACCCTCCCTGCTAAAGATCCCTTCCTTGCCCTTTCTTTCCTCCCCACGACCCTACCATTTTATTTCTTCTCAATTTAGAAAACTTGTATACTCTTCTAATGATATATGTATTGTTCCCTCTTAAACCCATTCCCCATGAAAGTAGGTCACCAGAATTACTAGCTCTCCTCCTCCATATAATTCCTCTCTATCAATTCTACCTCTTGCACCTAATTTGGATAAAATAATTACTCTTTTTAGCTATTCCTAAATCATTTTACATTTTAAATTCATATCATATTCAGGTTTACCCCAATCTTTTTTTTTGAGGGGGGAAGGCAGGGCAATTGGGGTTAATTGACTTGCCCAAGGTCATACAGATAGTAAGTGTTAAGTGTCTGAGTCCAGATTTGATCTTGGGTCCTCCTGACTCCAGGGCCAGTGCTCTGTTCACTGTGTCACCTAGTAGCCCCTACCCCAGTTTTTCTTATGAACTACTCAATTATTAATAAGAATCTTAGACATATATTATATATATTTACATATACATAAATACATATATGTGTGTGTGTGTATATATATATATATATATATACATTTTACATAATCTGTCCTTATGAATACCTTATAATCAGTCTTTGGTAAGTACCTTATATTTCTCTTGGCTCTTGTATGTCAAATCTTTTATTAAATTCAATTATTTTGCTGTTGTTATTTTAACAAAGTCTTGAAAGTCTGAGAGTTAATCAAATGTCCATTTTTTTTCATTCAGAATAATGCTTAACTTTGCAGGTAAAGAGCCCCAGTTCTTTTTCTCTTTGATATGTTATGTTCTAAGACCTGCGGTCCTTTAATATCTCTGCTGCTAGGTCTTATGTGAATCTAATTGTGGCACCACCATATTTAAATTGTTTCAATCTTGATACTTTTAATATTTTATCTTTGAACTGGAAGATGGCAGTTTGACTACAATATTCCTAGAGTTTTCATCATAGGATTAGATCTCTTTTAAGTGGTGACTGATGGATTTTTTCTATTTCTATGCATCCCCTCCCCTGCCTTGTTCTACTGCTTCAGGACAATTTTCTTTAATGATTTCTTGTATAATTGTATCGAGATTCTTTTTTTATCGTAACTTTCAGTTAGTCCTATTATTTTTATGTTTTCTCTTCTTGATCTATTCTTCAAATCTATTGGTTTTCTTATAAAATGTTTCACTTTCTCTTCTATTTTTTCATTATTCATATTTTGTTTAATTATTAATTATTTCTTGATCTCTTATAATTTTCCTGACTTTACTTTGCCCAGTTCTAATTTTCAAGGTGTCATTTTGTTCCTTAAGATTCTGGATATCCTTTTCTAATTGGTTTACTTTCCTTTCATAATCTTCCTGGTTTTCTTGGATTATTCTTTTTTTTTTTTTAGATTTTTCCTCCATCTCTGTCATTTTATTTTTAAAATATATTTTAAGATCTTCTATGAATTTGTTTTTAGGGAAGTGGCCATTTGACATTACTCTTTGGGTTTTTGTTTGTTTTGTTTTTTTTACTTCAATATCCTCCTCTGAAGATGAACCCAGGTCTTCTCTGTTCCCATAATAGCTTTCTATGGTTGTATTCTTTCTCCTTTGCCTGTTCAGTGTGTGTGGGTGTGTGGGTGTGTGTGTGTGCGCGAGTGTGGTAATAGCTTTATTTTTGTAATCACCTCTAGCCTTGGGGTATGGTAGATGGTGCTTCTTGCCCCAGATCTTCAGTTCTCCCCTCCAGTCTGGAACCAAAGCAAAACCTCCAACCTCCTGTAAAGTACCCACAGCCAGGGGCTTTCTGCCCCACTTCTGTACTCACTGGCATGTGCTCTTTCCTTCTCTCCCCTGCCACTCTTTGCAGCACAGTTGGGTCTACCTTTTTACTTGTCAAAAGAGATTCCCTCAATCTTCCTGACTCAAATGACCAACTCTCCTTACTGTCCCCAGTATAAAAGTTCCTGTGGCCAGGGCAAATGCAGCCTCTCAAACCAACTAACCCTAGGGCTTGCCTCTTGTTATTTAAGTAGAACTTGGCCTGGAGGTATTTACTCTTTACCAGGACTAAAACTAGTCCTAGTATTTTTCTTCTTATCTTCTCAAATTGTCTCAGGAAGGCCAGGGTTATGCTCCTATTCCTATGTCTTTTTACCTATACTTTGTTTGCCCTAAGATGCTATAGTAACTCTTTTGTGGGAGAAAGTCTTGAGAGCTTGGAATTTTCTGACCTACTCTGCCATCTTCCCAGGCTCCTCTCCCTCTATATTCTACCTTCTGCAAAAGGCCTTTCCTGCCCCCTCCTTTCTCTTTTCCCACCTTTACTACTATCTTTCTTCTGAGACTATGTCCCATTTATACTACATATATTTTATATGTACACAGTTATTTATATGTTGTGAGTCCTTTGAGAGTAGGGACAGGATTTTTACTTTTGTTTGCATCCCTGGAGCTAGCTTTGTACAGTGTCTGGCAAATAGTAAGTGCTTGATAAATATTGGTTGATTAACTGGTTGATTGATTTTAAAATTTATACAATAACTTACAATAACTTTGTGAGATAGGTTATATAAGAGTCATTTCCCCCATTTTATAGATGAGAAAACAGACTGAGAGGTTGTGTGACTTGCCTAGGGTTGCATAACCAGAAAGCAACTGGGGAAGGATTTGAACTGAGGTTTCCTGACATAAAATTCAGGAGTCCTTCCCCTGTGCCATGCTACCTTGCATGGTGTGGATAGCATGTGACGATGGTAGATCTGATATTACCAAACATCCCTGTGTGTATACAGGCAAGGAATCTGTTTCCAGCTGTGGCATTCAGCATTTGCAAGCCACCTCAATGAAGTAACTGAAGTTGCTTCTGAGCTACTCTGTAAATAGGTGGAATGAAAATTGTTCCATGTATCATAACTGCTCTGAACCCAGCAGGGTAGAATTCATCATAGTGGTAACTATTAAGATCTGTTCTCTCTTGTCCAAAGGCATAAAGAATATATTTCCAGTCCTAGGAAAACAATTCTGTTATTCATGCCATGAGTTTGAATGCAGCCAAACCTAGGGCATTTTATTTAAGAAAATAAACAATCTATTTTCTCCCACCATTTACAGAATGTGTTACTGAAGGAATGATTCTTGCTACTTGCATACATTGTGAAAGGACAAAAGCTGCAACTTCCAGAGAATTGAATTATCTGCACGGCCAAGCAAAAAATAGCTTTTTTGTGTTTGACACGAATCAAAGATTTTTTAAATAGAATAACTTATCATTTGTGAACAGATTTATGATCATGCATGGCTATGGAATTTCTCCTAAATGTAGAATTACTTGTCTTGTGTTTGACCCATGACTTGGTTGGGCAGGTTTCTTTCTTTTTTTTTTCCCCTTAGAGTACAATAGTCAGGCACTAAATTACCTCTTTAAAAATATACATATTTGAAAGAAGATAAAAGAAAGAATTTGCACTTCAGAATTTCAAATGAAGATTTGGACTAGAATATTATAGAGTCTGAAAGTTAACTAGTTAAGCTACAACACAGAAATGAGGTAACTAGTCTTTTGCATTTGCTGCAAGTACAATGAACTGTGTGTCTCAGGCAAGCAGCACAACCCAACTTCAGTTGAAACTGGGACTAGACAGTGACCTGGAAGAAGGCTACCACTGGGAAAGCCACAGTGCAGCATGGGAGCAGGTCAAGGAAAATGAAGAACTTGAAACATACATGCCATCTGTTAACTTAACTATTTACCTAACTACTCTTGTTGCCTAAGTGATGAGCTCCGTATTTTCTGTATTTCTGTATTGCTAGTGCTGTAAGGGCCCCTAAATTCTGTGCCCTCAAAATTTAGCTCTCCACCCTAGATACTTCTCTGTAAAAATTCTAAGAATTTTAATTAAACACCCAAACTGACCACAGCATTTTGGATTTCACTCTCCAAATAGTGGTTCACACAAATGCTAAATAAAGACTTCATTGGTTTGATCAGCCTCTCATAAATCTGCTGCAATACTAACCAGAATTGCTCAACAAATTACTCATAATCATACAATGCCCCACCCACCTACCCCCACCCCCATGGGGAAGTAAAGGAAAGGGAGAGAGGGAGAGTATTTCAAACAGTACAGCATGGTCTGAACCTTCATCTGACACACAACATCTCTATATAAAAGCTTTGTAACATGTCCAGAAGCTAGGTGCTTGAGGAATGCAGTGTTCATGTCCTCACCTCTAAAATGAGAGAGTAGTTTGCCTTGCTTTTATTCAATAGAAATGTGTAATCAGAGGTTTTTGTGTCATATCAATTGGAAGACCAATGGATTCGGGTGAGATGAATGTTAACTATTAATTAAATGTGTGTTTATGCATTTGTGGGACTCGTAGTTGTTATTACATCAAAGAGTCGACTAGATGGTTCAGTGGATAGAGCCCTGGACTTAGAGTCAGTGAGACCTGAGTTCAAATCCAGCCTCAGACACTTACTAGCTATGTGACCCTGGGCAATTCACTTAACTTCTGTTTGCCTTAATCAACTGCAAAAGGAAAATGGCAAACCACTCCAGTATCTTTACCAAGAAAATCCCATAAACAGCATTGATGTACTATGGTCGACAGGGTCATAAAGAAGTGGACACAAATGAACAATGACAAATGTTTTGTTGACTGAATCTTTAAACACAAAAATTCCACTTAGTGGTAACCACACCCTACATCATTATTTATCTATATGATGTAATAGACAAATATAGCATACATAGATGCTTGTTAAATATTACATATCATATGAATTTTCATGTATATTTGTCACATGTTGTTATATGTAAAATATCAGTTATACCAGAGTTTAAAAATAAGGCTTCTTACAATAAGAACTCTTGCTGGAACCAATGTACATGCTGATTTTTACAAATTTATGGACTAACAACTCTGAGGTATCACCTCATACTCATAAAACTAGGAAAGATAAAACAAGCTGGGAATAATCGATTTTGGAGGGTGACATTAATATGGTGTTGGTGGAACTGTGAATGGGTACAACCATTTTGAACATCAATCTAGAATTATGCTAAGAAAGTGGCTAATGACCCAGAGATTCCACTGTTAGCCATATATGTAAAGGAGAGCAAAAAACGGGGGACAAAAAGTTCCATATATACCAAAATATAATTAGTAACACCTTAACAGTAGCAGAAAACGGTAAACAAAGTAGGTTCTCATTAAATGGGGAATTACTAAATACATTGTATATGGAGGTTAATAGAGTATTATTGCATTCTAAGAAACAATGAAGAATTTGTAACAGGAAAGCATGTGAATTAATACAAAATGGAGTAAAAAGAATCAGTTTAGTTCTCCTAACTCTTAGTCCACAATTCTTTCTAATACAGCAAGCAAATCATGTCTCACGTCCCCATCTAGCACAATGCCATTTATTATCGGACCACACATCACTCACCAATTCAATAGCAAAAGTATTTAAAACATTTTTTAACAGAGGTAAATAATAGAGGAGGCAATCAAGTGGAAGCATTCTCTGTCACTACATGCCAATGGGAACTACTGAGGTAATTGATGGGAAAGAAACCTCCTGAGAGAAAATTATGGGGGAGTAGGGAAATTGTACCTTAGAGCATGGAAGGAAGACTAAGGAAACTGTCAGTCATTCCCATCTCTTACCCAGATGCTCTCAATGGTTAGCATGGGCATCTGCTAACCTCTCAGGAAAGGATGGAATATGTTTTTGGCTTGACTTTAAGATACCAGGATTCTACCCCAGTATTCCTGGATTTGGGGGACACTGTGGTGGTACTATTCAATATTATCCTTCTATTAGCCTGCTCTGACTTCATCCTACAGTTTGAATGTCTATCTCTGCTCACTCCCATGGCCCTGGAAGCCATGTTTGTCACCTCTCTATGTAGGTCTCTGCTCACAACTGTTGAAGAACACCACATTATCTCTCATTTATTTGTAGCACTCTGGCTCTCCTCCTACCCTTTTTTTTTAAACAAGTTTGTGCCAGACAGTTCAATCCTTGCGTTCTGCACTAATCCACTGTGGACAGTGATGCATAGCTTCCTCCCTATCTCATCACTGTAGTCTCCTTAAGCTGAGTTGGAGAGCCCCTAGTAAAGGCAGCTTACCCTTAGATGATGATTTTATTGTCTGATCATTAATTTTTGTTGTGCTGGGCTCGTTCCCCCAATTAGAATTTAAATTTCTTTAAATAATTTACATGCCTTCTGTATGATTCACAATGTATAGAATTCTTGGATATATTATAATTGCAGAATGGCCATGATAGATTGGAATGGTTAAATTTTATATTAATAAAATGTTGATAATATTGGATAGGAACGAATGACTTCATTTTTGTAACTATCTGAATTGTTAATATCAACATTGAAGTTCAATTGATATTTTAATAGAGTAGAAAATGCAAAAAAAATCTTTCAATCATTAAATAAGCAAACATTTATTAAGTGCCTACTACATACCAACCAGTTTGCTTGGTGCTGCTATGAAAATTAAAAGAAAATAAAAGTTCCTGCAAATATAAAACAATCATATATAAATAAAACATAAATACCAAATAAATCCAAAGTAAATATAGAGTAGAGAAGGTATTAGCAACTAGAGGAATAAGGAAAGGGCACAGGGAAAAGCTCATGTTTAAGCTGAGTTTTAAAGGATGATGGAGATTCTTAACAGCGGAGCTGATAAGAGAAGTTCCATCTAGGAATGGAGAACAATTGTGAACAGGCAAAAAAGTGGAACAAGAAGGGGCAAACATAATATTTTGTCTGGACCACGGAAAGTATGGAGTAGTGTGGAATACTTCAAGAAAGGTCAACTGAAGCAAGAATGGGAAATGCTTTAAAAAACAGTAGTCTGCTTCTTTTCCTCATGGCACTAGGGAGCCACTGGAGTATTTTTTTTTAACTAGGAGAGGAGCATGGCCAGACCATGGTTTTGTAAGGCCACTTTGACAACTATGTGGAGTACCAACTGAGAGGGAAAAGAAATGAAACAATGCATTGTAGACGAATAGGGACGAGGACCTGAACCAGTGCTGTGGCTATGTGAGTGAAAGAAACAGAATGGATTGATTCCTGACTATGGAAAGTGAGCATGCAGTGAGGAAAAGATTTTTTTCTTTCTTGGTGAGGCAATCGGCATAAAGTTACTTCATCAGAGTAGTAAGTGTCAACTGTCTGAGATTGGATTTGAACTCAGTTCTTCCTGACTCTATGACCAGTGCTCTATCCACTGTGCCACCTAGCTGCCCATGAAAGGAGTTAAAAAAAATAAATTAGGAACACTCTGGAAAGTGGCCATATGGAATATCCATTCGTGCTGTAAACATTTGAGTACCTTGAATTTATAATGGCCTGTTTTAGGAGCTATGGAAGACACAAAAAAAGCGATGTATGTATGCGTGTGTGTGTGTATATATTATTTCAAGGTACTTTTACCCTATCTGCATAATAGAGAGTTCATTTGTGGTTAATAGTCATCAATATTTCTATTCTTTTTCTTCATTTTCTCTGTTGTTATTCTTTTTATTTTTCTTGCCTACTACCTTGGGGCACTTTCTGTCAATGAAATAAGAAAGTTCACAAACTATAAGACTAGGGGGTTTGTTTTTCTTTATGTGATCTTCTAAATATTCTCTTGTCCTTTGTCTATAAAAACCTAATAAATTCAAATAAGCAAATAAAACCCCTGTAGGACTGAGAACTTTTATTGCTGTTATGCTGACGATCCTGTCCTTTTCATAGCACTAGTACAGTCAAATAAATTTTGTCACAAAAAGAATACAGACAATTAAGTCAAAGGCAGGTACACAGTTTTAACAGCTAAACACATGCACTGTTTGTTTCTTGTCATTTAATATGTCACGTTTAATTTGCAGAAAGACCACACTTGATTTAAAGGAAACTGCTGACAAGTTGCAGTGAGAAGTGATGGTTATATACTACTAGTACAAGTGTAAGCTTTCTTGGTATACTTCATAATGGTATCAAAGACAGAAACAGTGCCAGAACTGGAGAATGGTGGTAATGTATAGCTTTTCCATTGAGTCTCTTGCATTAAAACAAAACAAAACAAAAGCAGGTTTCCTAAAATAATAGATAACCTAAATTAAACTTTCTTGGATGTAATTTGGGGCTCATGTAACACTGATCCAATTAAATAAAAATAAATCAGAAATAACATACAGATACAGTCTAAATCTGGTTCTAGTAATGGATAATAGTAGGATAAAAAAACTAGTTCTGTGTCCAGATGTTCTCAGGATATATTTACAGAAATGATATATCCAAAATTGTAGGGGCATTAGTGTCCATCTATTATTCTGATCAGGTTGCATCTGGAATTTATATTCAGATAGACCATGAAACTTGCTCATCTCATTACCATGCAATTGTCCAAAGAGTTCCAGTTGGAGAAGTTCTTAGAAGAGCTACAAAAATAATTTGGAGAATTAAGTGATTTGGGTTCTGGGGAGATTAAAAAGATTGATCTAATTTGAGTTTACAACAGGCAAACAAGGACATTCTAGTAACATCCCTTACATTTGTAGCCTATTAAGAAGGGATCATAAGGGGATAATTAGGTCTAATAGGATGAAATTAAGAAAGAATTTACATTGACTATCAGAAGGAAAACATTTATCTGCCTCAGGGAAACGTGGAACCATGGAACAGTCTATCAAGACAGGTGGTAGAGCCTAACACATTGAGTGATATCAAAGACACTTTACAGAAAAACAAACCAGTACAATTTTATTTATTTGAAATCTCCAGTGTAAAGTTATACATTCCTTGTCTAATTCCCCTACCTCCACCTTTTGCACTGATGTCAGTTCACTAGAAGTTGTCCATATTTCCTGCATTATCAGCCATATTAGAAGTACCAAACAGAGCTGTGAGGTGCTTTCTTTACTTGGGAAAAGATGAAAATGAGTAGTAAAAAGTGAGATGGAGGCAAAGCAGTACAAACAATTAATCATATCATAGATTTATAGCTAGAGAGAACCTTAGTGCTACCTTGTATTATTAGCTGTTTTTCTGTTTATGGTTATATTGTCAAGCTAGCCTCTATGTCCCTTGGGGATAGGCTTCTTTAAACTTCTGTTTTGCCAATATGATACCCACAGTAGCTGCTGTGAATATGCTGGCGTATTCCCAAGTTTGAATTGCAAGATATAACAGACTCTCTTCCTTTAAGAGGTAACCAAGACATTTATTCGGACACCAGTAGCCAGATCCATCATAGTAACAACAAAGTCTATGAACATTGACAAAGCAGAGAGCACCAACACCCCAAGTGTTCTTTTTAAGACAAAGTCCATACGTGTCACCAATGTAGGGAACACAAACATCCCAAGCCTTCCCTCCATTCGGCTTCCACACAAAACAAGTTCTGCCAGGCAAAAATCCTCCCCTTCTCACTCAGCCTAGCTGTTCTGCCTGCTCTCTCTCTCTCTCTCTCTCTCTCTCTCTCTCTCTCTCTCTCTCTCTCTCTCTCTCTCTCTCTCTCTCTTTCTCTCTCTTATTCTCTCTCTCAGCTCTGTCTCACTCTCACTTCTTGATCCCCCCTTCCTGCTCTCTGCTCATGCTGTTAGTTAGACTCCTCCCACACAGAGTTCCATGTGACTCATAGGCCTATTAAGGGGCAGAAAAGATCTTTAAATTCCCTTAACAATACAACTTCTTGGTATGTTTATTACCTAGGTCAATCAATCTGAAAGTGTTAAGTGCCAATTAAGTGTCAGGCACTGTGCAGTAATAAATAGTAGGGTTAGGATTAGTTGGTTATCAATTGTCAAGGAAGAGGAAGAGAAAGAGGAAGATTTTACACACATAAAATCAGTAGAATGCGGTATTAAGTTGACAGCTTCTTTAACTTGAGCAGACTATAACAAATGTTTCTGTAGGTAACTGGCAGGTATATGAAAGAAAAGAGGAAAATAAGGGAAAGGTAAAAAAAGGAAAGGAAGAGTAAAAGTGGCTTATATATAGGGTGAGGTTGATGATTCACTTTAACAACTTTCTTTACTCATAATACCCTTGTTTTATAGATTAAAAAATAGAAGCTCATATAGCAAAGTAACTTCTTTAAGGTTGTACAGCTAGCAACTGGTAGAGCAAAAAGTTGAACCTAGGTCTTGTAACTCTATCCAACTTTTATCTGCACCATGCTTTCTCTAGAACCAAAGTTTCAATGAGTCATAGACTAATCAGATTCTACACTTTTAAAAACACTTTTATTGATAAGATTTATTTTTATATCATCTGTATTTTCAAATAGATCCTTCCCTCTCATTCCAGAGAATCATCCCTCAATAATGGAGATTTTTTAAAGAGAAAGAAAAAAGCCATTTATCAAAATTAATTGACATAACCAACTCTGACAATAAATCAGTGTTTCATATGCATTGACCTCTACCTCTTCTAAGGAGAAGAGATACATTTTCTCTTCTCTTTTGTGTTAAGCTTTACTGAATAAAGTTTTGTTATTATTATTGTTCTTTCCTTATAACATTGTTGTAGTCATTGTGTATATTGTTTTCTTTATTTTGCTTTGCATCAGTTTATGTAAGTTCCTGTGCTTCTCTAGATCTTCCTACTCATCATTTCTTAGAGAAATGTAAAATGCTATTATATTCATGTACCATAATTTCTTTATCCATTCCTCAAAATATGGCCATCAACTTAATTTCTATTCCTTTATTACTACAAAAAGTACTACCACAAAAAATTTTATGTCTATAATACTTTGGTATCAATCATTGACTTTCTTGGTCTACATGTCTGCCAATGGGATCTTTGACTCAAAGGGTATAAATATTTTAATCACTTTCATAGCAGAACTAATGTCAGTCATATTGCACAAACATTATTCATGTTTTCTTAAATATTCACATGGAAAATGCTATTTCAGCATAACACCAAGTGTTTTTAATAACCGTTATTATACAGACAAAATGATGTGTGATCATTCTATAATACAATAATTTAAATGTTTGGTATCCCTATTTGTCTCATTTATTAGACATATTCTTTTCTTCCTGCCTACTTCTTTGTTTTTTTTACTTTTTTTTTTGGAGGGCAATTGGGGTTAAATAACTTGCCCAAGGTCACATGACTAGTTTTTGTGTTAAGTATCTGAGGCCGAATTTGAATTCAGAACCTCCTGACTCCAGGGCCGTTGCTCTATTCACTGTGCCACCTAACCACCCCCTGCCTACTTCTTGGTTATAGTGCAATGCAGTACTCAATGTTTTCTATTTCTCCCCTCTCTCAATCTCTCCTGTCTTCTTATTCCCTGCTCTTTAGGTTTTCAGTATTCAGAAGTTTTAGTAATTCAAATTTTTTTCCTTAGCTATTTCTGGAGATCTATCAAAAGTATTTATATTCAGATTTTACAAGGTTATATTCTTCTTTCTTAGAAATGATATTAAGAATTTCCATTGGGTTAAGAGATGTAAAAAAAAGTTATTTAAGAGTTCATTTCAGTAGCATTTTGGTGAGCTATATAATTGGAAGTGGTATGCATCTTATATTATTGAAAGTGGGAATAGTCCTCTATTGTATTTGTTCCTTCAGATGTAGTTATGGGCCTTACTACCAATATATACTGTAACAGATTGGAGAAATAGTTCTTTCATTGAAGTAAATGATCAAAAATATCTGTGGTTGGTGAGAACAGGTCCAAGTATCTACTGACACAATAGTTTTTTTTTTCTTTCTTCACAAAAACATGAAACAGAATTTAATTTCCCTATTCATGAACTTACATTGGGTTCTAATAATGTAATAATAATAACATTATTAATGAAGCAGAGCAGGCCAATGTTGAAGAAAAAAAGCACTAAGCCTCTATCATTCATCAGTTCAAATACAAGGTTGCCAATTAGACTCATGATTCAATGTTTAATTTCTGTCTTGTACACCAATTTTTTAAAAAATGAAGTAAAATTCTAGTCAGTATACAGTAAGACATATTTTTTTTTGCTTTTTGGAGGGGCAATTGGGGTTAAGTGACTTGCCCAAAGTCACACAGCTAGTTAAGTGTTAAGTGTCTGAGGCTGAATCCTAACTCAAGTCCTCCTCGCTCCAGGGCGGGTGCTCTACTCACTGCATGACCTAGCCACCCCAAGATATCGTTTCTAATATATCAAGGGAGGATTAGCTAAATTCCTTCCCTGATCTGATAATTTATTCATTTTTAGGTTATTTAAGCTTATTTTTTTTATCAATGATTTAAAAAAAATTAACCATTTTGGATGGAATTTATTTTAACATTTCAATTTACTGCAGCATGGCATGGTGACTAGATAACTGGATTTGGAATTAAGGTGACTTAAATTTAGGTCTAGCTTTGTGACCCTGAAGAAGTCACTTGAACTTTGAGATTCAGTTTCAATACATGTAAAATAGGAATAATAATAGCTTCACAAATTTACTGTGGAAATGTAATGACATGCTTGTACATAAGTGTTTATCAAACCAAGAAGTCTTAAATAGGGGTGGCTAGGTGGCACAGTGAGTAAAGTGACTGCCCCAGAGTCAGGAGGACCTGAGTTCGGTTCCTGCCTCAGACACTTTAACACTCATTCACACACACACACACACACACACACACACACACACACACAACTAGCCGTGTAACCTTGGGCAAGTTACTTAACCACAATTGCCCTCCAAAAGGCAAAAAAAAAAAAAGAAAGAAAAAAATGTCTTGAATACATGTGAACAATCCTATTATCATCTAGGGAACACCATACTCAACAATACTATTGTTGCTGTTTTGGTTATTGTTGAAATAACTAGATTATTGGCCCCTTCTATGAGTTTTTAGCTTCTGTTGTGATTGTATTTTTCCCATATACATTCTACCATTCCTTGAATTCTTAAACATGTAACACTGAACATAATATGTTCATTTCTTGATGATTTAGTAATATGTTACATATGTCATTTATTATACTATACTGGAAGTATAGTTAAGGCTTCAGTACCTGTTAGGGTGGGAAGCTTTACTTGACCCTATTGTAAATTAATCCAGATTGCTGTGTTTTTTTGAGTTTTGATTACTTTCTGTTATTTTTTCTGTCTGCTTTTTATTTCTCACAGTTGTCATTTTACCTGCCTGCTCCTACTAGCCCTCCCCTCATTGCTAGTAAATTAAATTCATCAAGTGTTTATTAAACTTTTTGTATGTGCAAAGCATTTTTCTGGTATCATTGTACAAAATTATAAAATGTTGTAATACCTGCTTTCAAAGAGTTTATATTCTAATGTGGATATCAGCCATTTTAAGGATATTAAAAATGAGATGAATATTCAGGGAAAGCTAAATATCTAACATGAGAGATTCAGCACACTTGTAGGTAGAAAGAAGATTGTGTGTTTTGTCCTTTGTTCTTGAGGAAAACCGTTACATCAGCAAGATAATGACATGACTTGCAATTGACTTTGATTTGAATGAGGGAAGGTTGTGCAAAGTCACCAACCTCACTTTCTTCTCCAGAGACACCTGGGTCCAGTGGCCAGACATTGATCAAAAGGACTGGATATGGCCCAGGATGCAATGGGAGACCTTAGCCCTTTTAGGGCAGGTTTCATGGAAGAGTCAACCTTAGACCCTAAGTGAAGATGGGGATTTCAAAAAGAAGACATGTAGAATGAGTCAATTTCAGGCATGAAGAATAGGGGTTAGTAGATTCTTAGTAGAAGAGTCAAAGACGAGCAGAAAAAAAATGCTAGTAGTCTAATTTGGCTAGAACATAGAGGAAATGAAGAAGATAATGAAAAGCAAGATATGAGGACCTTGAATTCAAGAATAAACTTTTATTTTATCTTTACCCTGTTTTGTTTTATTTTATCCTATCCTTGGCAGTCACAAAAGGTTTATTGAAAGAAAAATGCCAGGATCAAACAACTGCATTAGGGAGAATAGATTGACAACAGTATGGAAGATGTATTGGATCAGGAAAGCAGTTGAGAGGCTATTTTGGTAGCTCTGGTGAGGGTTAATGATTGCCTGAAGTAGGGTAGTAGTGGTGAGGTGATAGAGGAGGGCATAGATATGAGAGATTGGGATAGTAGAATTGATACAACTTGTCCCTTTATTAAATGCAGAAAGTGAGGGATGGTGAAGAGTCAAAGATGAGCCTGAGATTTCAACATTGAGTACTGGAGAAAATGATAAGGCCAATATGAGAAATAGAAAAAGTTAAGTAGAACAGATTTAAAGTGCAAAGTAATGATTTCAATCTTGGCTATGTTTGGATTTGAAGGGTCCTCAAAATACCAGGAAAAGATGTCCCAAAAGAGAGTTAGAAATCAGAAGATTCAAGAGATCTAGCAAGACTTGTGGAATAAATATGGAAGTCTTTTGCATAGGGGTAAATGACAGTCATGAGAGTTGATGTAATTGTCATGGGACACAGAAGGAGAAAGGCCCTAGGAGAGAAACCCAGGGGAATGACTATAATTCAGTACTGGAATGAGGAAGATGAACCAGCAAAGAATGAAATGGAACAGTAACAAATATAAAGGAAAGTCAAAATGAAAGCCTAAAAGCAAAAAGGATTAAGAAAGAGATGGTTGACAGCATCAGCTCTTTCTCAAACATCAGGAAAGATGAGAACAGAGGTCTCTGCCCATTGAATTTGGCAGTCAAGAGGTTGTTGGTGATCTTGAAGATAGAAGTTTCATAGAAGTGCAACAAGTAGAAGCTAAACAGCAAGGAACTGCAAGAAGGATGTAGTAAATTGAAGATAGTGAATATAGATTATTCTTTCTAGACTTGAATATAGGCAAAGAAAGAGAATTACAGTTTGAAGGAATAGTGGAGACTAGCTATGGATTTTTGTTTGTTTTGTTTTGTTTTAAGAATACAAGAGAATAGAGAGTAGAAGTAGAAGTGAAAGAACTGAGAGGCAGAGTCTGAAGATGAAAGAGAGTGGAATAATCAAAGACTCAAGGACAGAACAAAAGAGAGAGGATGGAATAAAAATAATAGAGATGCCAGGGTTAGCTCTAGCCATGTGAAAGCCTGCTTTTACTCTTTGAGACTAGAGGAAAAGAGTGAAAATTGGGTAAAGAATAGGAAATAAAAAAGTTTAGAAGTATGGAGGAGGGGAGATGATGGTGTCTGCTTCATAAAATGTCAACCATAACAATAGAAGAGAAAGTAAGTAAACTTGAAAAAAAAAAAGAAGAAAATGGGGATATGAAAGATGTGTTTCAAACTTCTAGGATCAGTTTGGGATTGAAGATGAGGGTCTGAACTTAGGTTTACAAGATGATACTGTAGTTAAATATTATTCCCTTTGAGTCCTGTACAGTTTTCTTTTCAAATAAAGTCAGTTAAATGTCAAAGTTGAATGTTGGTTTTAGAGTAGTTTCTACAGTTTCAGACTATGATAATATTGAAGGTTTCCTCATTCATTGCTTGCTACTGATCACACAGTAACCATTGTTAGCCTCCCAAACCTCTACCAAAGATATTTAATCAGGTAAAATGAGGACATTTAGACACCCGAAAGCAAAGAGGTCTTCCATGATTCGCAGCCGCCTAGGATCATAAAGGACAATATCATTGATAAAGATAAGAACAATTTAAGAGAATGAGCAGTCAAGGAAGAGAGGATATCCTGTGACGTTTCCAAATTGCAATGTAGCCCAATCACCTCTGCCTCTATCTACATCACCTTGTCAAAGTTTACATATTGACAAGCTAAGTCTGTTTGCCATATATTCCTCTTCTACATGTCACAGTCTCCATTTTTATCTATTTGTTTTTCTCAGGCAGATATTGCAGACAGTCTCATCTCCAGTGAGGAGACTGCCAAGAAAAACCACTCAGTCTCTGGTCTCTTTCACTTAAGGTATATCCTCTTAAATCTTACTCCTTAGACTTCTAAGGGCTATATGTTGAGGTTGCTCTAGGATAAAGGTTAGGGTATTTAATACCCTGAGTCTAGTGACATGCTGGAAGCTGGACACTGAATGAGATAACAAGGAACAATAACTTTTATTTCTCTCTATGTCCCCCTAGGGTACATTGGTTCCATACTGTGTTGTTCTAATGTTATGATATAAATAAAACAATTATGACTCATAATAACTCTTAAAAGCTTTTTCAGCTTCTGATGTGACAAGATTAAAACAGAAGAAATATCTAACTCTGTTATTTACAATCTATAATAGGGAGCTTCATCTCTGAAACTATTTTTAAAGCTATATGCATTTAATGTTAAAGGAAAACAAATTTCTACATCTATTGGGGGTTTTAAATATCACTGCCTCCAAATGAGAGGGATTATTTAAACAGGTCTTTTTGGAAGCACCCTTTATTTAGTACACTTTTGAGGAACAGTGCCACCATAAAATCTATGTATACCTTTTTCTTAGTAGTTATTTAACAGATGTTTGTTGAATGAGTTTCTATGTAAATGACAAGTCTGGAAACTAGAATAGCCTCAAATGTCTTTTTTTTAAAATAAAGCTCTATTAGGACCCTGAATGACATAGATACTAACATGAAATACAATTAAGCTACTTCTCTTCAGAATTAGATCATCTTTGCCAATTTGAGAGTTGTCTTTCTTAAATAGCACAGTCAATTGACTCAGTCATGCTTCATTCTGAATTAGTCATGACAACAGTAGGAGACACATAATCAGTTGCTTTTGAGCTAATGTTTTTTAGTTGTAGAGATAACTCTACTCCACAGTATCATTGAATTACGACATCCCAAATATTAGAAGAATGTTCAGAGGCTCACAGATCTCACCTCTTAGGTGTAGGACTAGAAGCAACACTAAAGGTCCGTCTAGTCCCATTTGTACCTGATGACATGCCTTGACAATCCCAAACAAGTACTTGACGATTCCAGCTTTCACGAGTTTACAAAATAAGAAAAAAATGTTTTTGCAAAGAATTTACTGTCATAGATTGTCACATTCTAAATTAAGAATGAAAGCCAAATCATTAGACCACAGAATGAATGACTTTTCTACATGAAAGACACTTGATTGACTGGCCATTGGCCACAGCAGTCAGGTTGCGAGGTCACTTCTCACCTTTAACAACACATTTACTCAAGCTAAATCATGCAAAGTATTTTAAATATTGGCTTGATCAAGCTTTTTCATCAAATACCATATGTCACTGCATTTTAATAATTGCACCCTGATTTTTTTTTTCAGTCCAGAATTGGTTTATGGTATAATTCTGTCTGCCAAGTTGCCTAAAAGGTAAACAGAGCAGCCGTGTATTCACCAATGGCGTCTGGATACACATTTATTTCTCATGTATTGCATTGTGAGTCCCCGAGCCCGGAATTCTCAGTGCATGCACATTGTCAATGTTCAATGTTAATGTATAATCACAAGTATTCCATGCATTCTAACGTTGCACCAAAGACAGGTTAGTAATAAATGATTTTTAAGAAAGATCAGCAATTTTAAAAAAGTTTCACATAATGGCCACACCCCACTTTTTTGCAAAAAAAGTATTTGGCATAAAATCTGTAACAATTATGTAGTAAAATACGATAATTGGAGTGCCTGCTATATATGAAGCACTAGGCAAGGCACCATGGAGTTTAGGAGAGCGCCTATTCCTTATCCTTTTATTTCCTACTTGGGAAATAAAAATATACATTTCTTTTTTTTTTTTTTTGCTTTTTTTTTGGAGGGCAATTGGGGTTAAGTGACTTGCCCAAGGTCACATGGCTAGTTTTTGTGTTAAGTGTCTGAGGCTGGATTTGAACTCCGGTACTCCTGATTCCAGGGCAGGTGCTTTATTCACTGAGGCACCTAGCCACCCCAAAAACATACATTTCTGAAAAGATACATAATAATTCATAGTCACCTAGGTACTATTCTATGTATGTATTCTAGCTATATAGATGTGTGTCTTATCCTCTTATTTAACTATAAATTATTCATCACTGGAGGTCTCACCTGATCACCACTTGCTGAGTATGTAAGTTAGAGTGGGGACTCCTTTGGGATATGGGTTGGAGAAGAAGGCCACTGAGGTCCCTTCCAACAAAATTCTATGAGTTTGTGATTCCATGAGGTCAAGGATTATTTCTTATCTAAACTTTTATTCAGTATTTAATAGCAGAAAATGTTTTCTAAATGAACAAAAGAGTGAATACCTAAATAACACAAATTAGAATTTAAAAAAAAAGAATTACCTGATTTAATCATGAGTGAGAAAAAGAGTTAAGTGCTTAAGTTTATACAGGCTAATGGCTTTTGAACCTAATTCTTTAGATAATAGCTATAGAAGGTTTAGAAGTTAAAGAGGGGAAAAATTAAAAGTGTTTTAGGAAGATTGATCTGACTGATATAAAGGATGAATGAGAGAATGGAAAATTTAGATTTTTACAGTGCCTAATTGATATGCTATTACAGTGACCACATTGTGAGGACTTGATATGAGGTACCGTTCAGAAGGCACTACTTGTCAGGGAATAGAAATTAAATGGTCTTTCTTTTTTTTATGGGTATGTTTATTTTTAGGGAAAGAGGAATAATTAAGAAAAAATGTTAAAGAAATTTAATCACAGAATCATGACTCCTGGTATGGAAAAGGACTTTAGAAATAATCTAGTCCAAGTGCCTCATTTTACTAATTAAGAAATTTACACAAGAGGTTAAGTGTTTTACCAAAGATCAAGCAGTCAGTGGCAGAATTAAGAGTAGACACTCAAGTCCTATGACTTCTTATCTAGTACTCATTCTACTCTACTATATTGGCTTTGCTTTAAAGACAAAAAAGCCTCCTTCCTGTTATGTTAATGTTTGTGTGGCCTTGGGTAAATCATTTATATGATCTGGGTCTCAGTTTCATTATCTACAAAATGAAGGGGTTGAAATAGATGACCTCAAAAATTCTTTCCAACTCTAAATTTATTATCCTATGAACCTTATTCTATGACACCTATAATCCATATAAACAATTTCTATAAGCATAATTGGGTTCTTAATGACTTCGCAAATAAGGGTGAATAGTGAAAACATCACCTTTATTTAATAACTCAAATGATAAAAGGAATTATGCTGATAAATGGAATTATCTAAAAGTCCTATGAAATAGGTGTATCCGGATATTGATTATTGAATTACTAAATGAGCAACTAGGCAACCACTCATGTTAAAGAACTCAGCATTCCCCCAAGTCACCAAAGGGGATAAAAAAAGGTGTTTTCAACATTGCTTGTCTCCAATCCGATGAGTGTTTCCATATGAAACTGTCTGGTGGGGTCATCCTGCTTTAAAACATTTTGAGAAGGTCATAGTGGCACAGATAATACAGAAGTAGAATTGATATTTATCCTATTTGTGAATTTCAGCTCCCTCCAAAAAATGGCAATAAATTATTCTGCAGTTGTCTCTCATCTTTTGAAAAACAGTATTTAAGCTAATACATTATCAATTAGATGCTTATTGCTGGTATAAAATCTCTCTAATCTTCCCAAAATACATAAGTGCCCATC
The DNA here is from genome assembly GCF_028583685.1 of Petaurus breviceps papuanus. Lineage (NCBI taxonomy): Eukaryota > Metazoa > Chordata > Mammalia > Diprotodontia > Petauridae > Petaurus > Petaurus breviceps. Next base: position 23,131,481 of record NW_027187419.1, on the reverse strand, counting down.
TGATTGAGAGACTCTTTAGGAAGAAGTATGCTGCCACACACAAACTATTACAATTACAAAAGAAAAAAAAAAGGGATCCACGGGCTCAGTCTAGAAATGTCACTATCTAAAAAGAGGACTACAAAGGATTGTTATTGTATTTATTTATAATAATGTATATATATGGAAGAAATTATTTGGGGTACATGGAAGTAGAACACTCAGCAGCATTGGTTTATTTGGTGTCCTCTGGTCTTCATTTCTATCTTTAGTTTTTAATTCAACTTCTGCAAATTTCCTAGCCTGTCAAGTGTATTCTTGACTTTATTTTTTTTTCCTTCCATGCCCTTTTCATTGGGCTCCTCCTATTCAACTCCTACCAATCATTCAACAAACACTGATTAAGAGTTGATTAAGCATTGCCTATATTCCGGGCAGTGTCAAGCTCTGGGGATACAAATAAAAGTAAAAATAGTCCCTATCCTCAATCACCTTATAGTCTAATGAGGTAAGAACAAGTATATAAATTGGTACATCCAAGTACATATAGAGAAAACAGAAAGTAATCTTAGAGAGAGCCTGCAGCAAGTAGAGTAAGGAGAGTTCAAACTAAGGCCAAGGTCTTTCATCAAGTTTGAGTATCATGTGTGCGTGTGTGTGTGAGCTTTTTCTGATCACTCCAGCTCAAATTAATATATTAACCTAGTCAGCTTTCCTGAGGGATGACAAAGAAAAATAGCACACAGTTCCTCTCTTATGAATCTTCATTGGAAAGAACACAGAATTTGGAGTCAAAGGACCTAGGATCAGGTCCCACCTTTGTCACTTAATACCTTTGTGACCCTGAGCAAGTCACTTAGCTACTGTATGGGCCTCAGTTTTCTCATCTGTAAAATGAAGAGCCAAGATTGTATATCCTATAAGGGTTCTCCAAATTCTGAATCCTATAAATCCTCGTAATTGACTTCTTACCATTTACTTACAAATAAGAGTCAGCAACTGTTTACTATGTTTATTTACAGTTGCATGTTATATAGGTTCAATAAACATTCACTGAAAGAATTATTTTGTCTCATTAATTTAAAGTGCTGTTAAAAATGATGAGCCAGGTTCTCTTAAAGTGAAGCAAGTAGAGTATTCTCTGAGGATGGAGGTTGGTCTGTGGCCTTTTAATAACCTTTCATATACAAACCAGACAATGCATAAGACATTTCTTAGTTTTATTGTTGCTGGGCAATCCTGCTCTTTATAACCTTACATCATGGGTCTCCTTTTCCAACTTCCTGATAATATGGAGTTACTTTCCTGAGTTCCTGATTGGAATTTTACTGAGAATGCAAAAATAATAAAGATGATCAAACATTTATCCTTTTTTAGTTTAATCAAATGTTACATAATTTTGATTAGATTGAAATCATTTTCAGAAGCTTACCCTAGCTCCATATAATATCCTTAAATAATATAGCTTCATTGAAGTATCATTCTAATCAGTGGTGTCAAACACAAACAGAAACTGGGGGCGGGGGGTCATAGCTTACATAAGGATCCTTGCAGGGAGCATATTGACTTAGAAAACCACATATTCACATCAGCTAGGTTCATTGTATTTTTATTTATTTTGTTAATATTTCCCAATTATACTTTTCTCTTTTTCAACAGCACTAGGGAGTGTTGTTGGCTGTATGCTGACCATGGGCCCCATTGGACCTTTGGTCCTAATTATTTTAAAAATAATTTTAAGTGATTTTTAGTTGCTCACAAATATATACATATATAAACTATGTATGTGTGTGCATATACACACACCCACACCCATACACACACACACACACATAAATCTCTGTACTTCCAATTATGAGACAGATTAATCTTATGGATAGAGATCTTGAAGTCAAGATGTTCTAGGACTAAGAATTAATAAAAAAGATTTGTACTGTAAAACTTGGACTCAGTCAAATAGCCATACCCAAGGACCTAGAAGGCCATATGTGTCCTCAGAGGCCACAGGTTCCCCACTCCTGGTCTAAGTCATGCTACTTGGCTATATGGTGACAGGAACAGAGGCAAAGCACTTAATCTCTCAGTTTACCAGGTGACTTTTTATTTATGTAAGGTAGAGATGGATTATTAACATGCACCTATATGGTAAATTCTACATACAGATGAAATCACTATTCTATGACAACAAAATAATACAAGAATTTATTTCAAACATGTAAATGGCACATAAATTCTGTCACGATAATAAAATTCAATTTATTAGTGCCAGACAAAAGTTGTGTGTGTGTGTATGTGTAGGGAGAGGAGATATTTGAAATTCAAAACATTGTGTTTCCTAGTATAACTTTACATTAAAAAAGAAAGATTTATACATTGTCAAAGATGCTGAGATAGATACTGTCATAAATGTCAAAGCATTTATTTCAATTTGCTTGCTATTCAAATAAATAAAAACACCATTTTTGATAAAATTTTGGGTTTCTTTTATGTTTGGACATGTATAAATAAGAACAGACCCATGAAATAACAGATGCAAAGAATCTCAGAGCTGGGCCTCAGAAGGCATTTACTTTAAGAGTGACCATTCAAGGGGTGGCTAGGTGGCGCAGTGAACAGAACACCCATCCTGGAGTCAGGAGGACCTGAGTTCAAATCCAGATTTTACACATAAAACACTAGAATTTAGATATAAGGAATTAAAGCACTGTCTTTTAAAAGGAACCAAATTTAAGTACTAAGTGAATTGGGAAACAAATATTAAATATATCACTTTTTAAACAAATTGCTCTCATGGCAATTAAACACATATTTTAACTTCTGTATAATTAATGATATTTATTATTAATAATAATTCACATTTAAATGACACTTTATGATTTAAAGTATTTTTTCTCTTAAAACAACCCTTTAAGGAAGTCAATATAGATATAATTATTCCTATTTTTATAAATGTGGGAACTGAAGTGCTTATAAGTGGAAACATTTGTCCAAAGTCACACAGCCAGAAAATGTCAAAAACAAATCAATTACTTATTGCCTTACTCCCAAGTCCAGGCTTAGATAGGGATTTTCTATATATTTATATATGCACATGCATCATTAAATACATTTATTAATATTTAAATACATTTGTTAAATATATCGGTTATTAAATATATTTAATTGATAAATACATTTTCTATATGTAAAGGTACATAATATATGAGTATATTTATTTATTCTGTACTTACTGCATTCCAAACACTGGGCTTGGGAGACAAACAAAAAGAAAAATCAGCACCTTCCTTCAAGGAGTTTGCATTCTAATGCAGGCAACAATACAAATAAATACCTACAGAATATATACAGATAAAATACATTGGTATCCAATTAGATTCGATTTCTCATTTTTTTAAGTGCCAGTTATGTGCTTGGAACTGTCCTAGGTTCTGAAGATAGAAAGCTTTAAAACAAGAGTTCCTCTCTCTCTCATCCAATAACTTCTGTTCTAACTGATTCAAAGGCCAACAGGACACTTAACCTTGGTGGGAGAGTTGCACATATACACAAATGACCTCCCTTTAGAATAAAGTCACTTTGCTCCATAAAGAGTATAATCTCTTGTTACAGAATCAAACAACATATTAAGGGAATTGAAAAGCTCAGACAGGAAATGATGTATTTATGGATGTGGTTATTACTGATCATATTATGTACACAGCAATGGAAATGGTCAGAACACTTCATGGTAATTACCATACAGATAAGAGAAACCTCACTCTGAAGAGCTAGGAATCTATAATCATAAACTAAATACAGAACTCACTGTACCTTAGGTGGAAATGAATAGACTTTGCCCATGTCAAGGACACATTTTAAAATCTAAATTGCAAAACTTTAATAGGTCTTCTCATTTTCTGCTCAGTCTTCCTTTATTTCTTTTACTATCCCACTTAGTAATTACAGAAATCAATCCTTCCAAGTAGTTGATTGATTGCCATGATTGATCTTGTGTACAGAAGGTTAAAAAAAAAAAGGAACCATCCTATAGCCTTTGCTTGGCATTTCAGCAAATTTCCTTCATTAAGTGCTCATATTGGCAGGCTAAGAATGTATCATCTTAAGTAAGAAATGGTTCCCTGATGAGAATGAATTGCAACCTTATTCATATAAATGCCTCAATTAGGACAGAACCAAGGAACAGGAGATATAATTTCCTAATTAATTTGAGAAAACAAAGAAGTGACTTCATCAGAATACATTCAAGTGAAAAGCAAAACATTCAAAAAGAAGTAAAAAATACATTTTTTTTTCACAGATAATACCTTGTGGTGAGATTTTTACTAGTCACAGAGTACCTGTAGACTTTTAACCATAAAGAGATTAATGTCTGAACTCTTTATCTACTTTGGGCATTAGCAGTATTGTTTTGTACCTTCTTTATCTCAGTTAAAACCTTTTAAATTTGCAAGTGTCTTCATACATTCTTGGAGAGACATTTTGAAAATGCATTCATTTAAGCACCTTTAATTTGCCAACTTCTGTAGTAGGAACCACGAGACTAACCTTGAGTTGTGACTCTGCAAGCAACTATCTCCAAAAATAATAATAATAATGAATATTCATATAGCACTTTAAGATTTCTAAAGTGCTCATCTTAATGTAGGCTATTTTAATCATTACCCATTTAAAAGTTGGGAAAATTGAGGGTAAGAGTTGTTAGATGACTTATTCCAGGTCACAAAACAAGTAAGATTAGAACCAAGATTCAAACTTAGATATTTCTTGATCCCAGACCCAATATTATTTCCACCATGCAATATTACCTTTCAGTATGTAGAATGTGAAAGTAAGGAACAACAGAAGATCTTTTAAGTAATATTTGCATAGGAACAAAACTTCAAAGGATCTTTAAAATTTAAAAATAAAGGTTTGCTGCTGCCTTAATATTTAATTCGATTCAACAAACATGTACTAAGAGTCTACCATTGACATCCACTGACATCCAATTCACCTTGATACAGATTAACAAACACTTATTAAGCCCCTATTATGTGTCTGGTTCTGTTCTAGACTTTGAACATACAAAGACATAAACAAAGTCTCTGCCATCAAGAAACTTATGTTCTACTGATATTAGAGTGGATATTAAGATGTTAAATGTCTTTGGATACTTAATCCCCAATAGCAGAGTTGCACATACACACAAATGACTTCCCGTTGGAATAAAGTTATTTTACTCTATAAAGACTCCAATCCCTAGTCATAAAATCAAACAACATATTAATGGAATTACACAGCTCACAAAGGAAATTTGCAACGGAATCTTCCAGGTTCTAGGGATGGAAACATATACATGCATATATGCATATGAACAAGATATTAATGCCTTATATGATATGTTATATTAACATTATCTTATGTTACATGTTATAATATGTCCTGTAGTAATATATACCATGATATGTAGAATAGTGTATATTATAGTGGGTTCAAAATATATCTAAAACATGTATTTTGATTATATTTGTCATTTTCAAATGACATAGTAATTCATCAATTAAATTCTGAGCTATAACTCATAATCTATTGCTTTTTCATTTTTTAAAATATATTTTCATTGGACTAACATATCTCTGATTTTATAATGTATATAAATTACTTGGATTAAATCTTCCTTCTTTCTCTTATTGCCCACCTTCATGACTGAAAACATATGTATAATTTTCATATATCTTTTAAAATGTGTCCCATTCCCAAAGAGACATTTTTTTAATAAAGGGAAATGGAAAGTCTTACTTCTTCCCCCTTTATTACCAATATTACCATCTAGAATCTATCACATACATTTACTAACATGTATTATGGTGTCATCCTACCACTCTATAGGATTTGAATTAGTTATTGTAACCTTTTGTTGGGTGTTCCAAGTTCTAAGTTTATACATTTCTAATTCTTCACAAGTGATAATAAAAAGGTTTCCAGGCTCCTAAAAAGGCACTCATGAGATCAATACACACCTGGAATAAGACAGCTTTTATTTCACCCCACAGGAAAAAAACAAACCACATAATGGACTCATAATTCATAAACATTCAATACAATTCTCCTACCTACTGAGTCACACCTTACTACTTACTCCCTATATAGTCTTCTGTGTGTTGCCCTACAGTTTAGACTGCCTTTGGAAGAGAATAAAATTTGTGATAGCTAAGGATATAACTCCCTGATATTCCATTGTATCCCAATATCTGCCCAAGAAGACATATAAGGCATCTAACATTATAGAACTATTCCCTATGGCATGGCTCAGTCCTTTCTAGCTACTAGGTATACATGGATAGCCATTGCTATTATAAAATAAAACCAAACTTATTTCTTATTGTAAATGATTCCCATGTGTACTGCTGTAAACATTTTTTTTCAACCTCAGGCAAAAATTATCTAATGAGAATTTGGGGAGCTAGGTAGAAGAGAAGGTTAATAGTTCAACCACTCATTTACTAATGCTGGAAATACTGCTCATGTTCCATCAAAAATTTTATGGGGAAAGACAGGCTTGAGAGGAAGAGTGTCATGATCTGAGAACTCTGGGAATTGTGCTGTACAAATCCAGCCATAGGTACAGAGGTTACAACAAGGAAGAGACACCTTAGAAAGAAAGCCCACACCTTCCTCCCCAGAGATTAGCACATGAAGAAACAGCCCCATTTCTTCCATAGAGGTTATATTTAGGTTGTAAAAATGATTGTTCCTGCTAACTACAGTTGTTGGCAAATGAACATTTTTATCTTATAAACTTTTCCCAAATACCTTAGACTAATACCCTTATACACATAAAGATAGTAACTGCTCTTACAGAATTCTTGTTTCTCTGGTTTTTCAGGTCTAACAGGGAGAAATCTAGATAGTGCCTAGAAGCATAATATGCCTCAGGTTCAGTCTTCAGTAGCTTCTTCCCTCTCTATTTTCCCTTCCTTTATGCAGGAATGAACTACTTAACAGTTGCCTTTAGCACACTGCCAATCAAAGTTGCACACTATAGCCCCAACTGACTTTCCATTTGACATGTGCATTTTTTTAGGTTCTTATAGCTAAAAGATATTTCAACTTATAAGACAGTTGCATTAGTTGAACAGTGCATTTTTATATAGGTATAACATAAAAATAACCTGTTTTTTAATAAAATGATGGGTTTTGCCCTTTTAAAATGTTATTTATTTATTTTTAACATTTTTGAGTAAGAAATTCTCTCCTACCCCTCCCTCACCCATTGTGAAGGCAAGAAATGTAGTATCAACTATACATATGAAATCATGCAAAATATATCTCCATATTGCCCATGGTGCAAAAAAGAGCAATAAAATAAAGATAGTGAAAATATTGGGCTTCAATCTGTATTCAGAGATCATCAGTTCTTTCTCTGGAAGTAGAATAGCTAAGTCATTCATGGTAGATCTTTATATAGTATCACTGTTACTATGTACAATGATGTCTCTCTGCTTATTCCACTTTTATTCAGTTCACAGGAGTCTTTCCACGTTATCCTGAAACCATTCTGTTTGACATTTCTTATAGCACAATGGTGTTTGTCACAATCATATACTACCATTTGTTCAGTTGTTCCCCAATTGATGGGCACCCCCCCACACACACAATTTCCAGTTCCTTACAAATTCCCAATCTTTGCCACCACAAAAAGAACTCCTATGAATATTTTTGTACCTATAGGTTTGTTTCCTTTTTCTTTGATATCTTTGGGGTACAGATTTAGTCGTGATATTGCTGGGCCAAAAAGTAGGCACAGTTTCATAGTACTTTGGACTTGGTTTCAAATTGCTCTCCAGAATGGTCAGATAAGTTTACAACTCCAGCAACAGTGCATTAGTGTCCTCATTTACAAAATGATAATGTTAATCATTAGAACAACTGTTTTCATTTTTGGGTCCAAGTTCATGTCAAATCATGTCAAATCTCTCAGATATGCCTCTGTTTACTCATTACTCCCTGCCATGTAACTACTGGCACATGTATTTTAAGATTATTAGCCAGAGTCAAGAGTCAAGACTGTGCTCCTGGGAATGAGTTCATCTTTATTCAAGAATTATGGGGAGCCAACCAACAAATTTAGCTTCAGTATCAAGATGCTCTATAAACTGTTTATTTATAGCTAAAGACTTATATAACATAATGATGAATTACTATTGAGTATAAGGATGAAATAAACTATCAAAAACAAGCATTAAATTTTATCAGAACAGGGATGATTTTCTTTGAAAATTGGAGTTTTTAATTTTTGCAAATATCCTGAAACAAAGACTATCTTTGTAACATGAGTTAGTCAGCCAATCAAAAAGCTTTTTTTAAGTTGAATACTATATTCCAGGAGGTGTGTAAGCACTAGGGGGAAAAATAAGGAAAAAATAATCTGCTTTCAGGGAACTGACATTCTAATGGAGGAGATCACACGAAAACTAGGTACAAATGATATATACAAGACAATTTGGAGATAATCCCAGAGTGAAATCACTAGTATTAAAGGGGATCAAGAAAGCCTTTTTGTAAAATGTAGGACTTTAGCTGGAAGTCAAAGGAACCCAGGGAATCTAGGAGGTGGAGATGAGAAGGAAGAGATTCCAGGAATAGACAACAAGCAATGGAAATGCCCAGAGTTAGGAGATGGAATGTATTTTTCAAGGGACAACAGTTGATTTTAAAACTTTGAATTCCAGATTCATTCCCTTCCTCCCTTGTCACCCACCCTTACTGGGAAGATAAGCAGTTCAGTATAGGTTGTACATGTGTGGCTAATGCAAAACAATAACATAGTTGTTATACTGTAAAAGACTGACTATATTTCCCTCCCTCCTATCCCACCTCCAATTTGTTCTATTCTCTATTTTGATCCTGTCCCTTTTCAAAAATGGGTGCTTCCAACTTCCCTCCCCCTCAGCCTGCCCTCCCTTCCATCATCCCTCCTCTCATCCCTTTCCCCCCTACTCTCCTGGAGGGTGAGATACCCTATTTTGTGTGTAATTCATTCCCTCCTCAAGCCAAATTCAATGGGAATAAGGTTGATCCATTCCCTTTTGCCTTCCTATTCTTCCCCTCCATTGTAACCATTTTCCCTTGCCTCTTCTATATGAGATAGTTTACCTCATTCTGTCTCTCCCCATCTCCTTTCATTATATTCCCCTCTCACCCCTTAATTTTACCTTTTAAGTATCATCCCTTCCTCTTAAATTGGTCCTGTGCCCTATATCTATGTATATCTGTAAACATATATACACACATTCACATATGTATTCATATGCCCATATACCCTCATATATATATATATATATATATATATATATATATATATATATATTTCTATTCCCTTCAACTACTGAGAAAACTTTCATAAGTTACAATTATTGTTTTTCCATGTAAGAATGTTAATAGTTCCACTTTGATAAGTTCCTTATGATTTCTTTTCCGTGTTTACCTTCTCATGCTTCTCTTGCTTAATGTATCTGAATGTCAAATTTTCTATTCAACTCTGGTTTTTTCATCAAGAATGCTTGAAAGTCCTCTATTCCACTGAATAACCATATTTTCCCCAAAACATGATACTCAGTTTTGCTGGGTTGGTGACTCTTGGTTTTAATTCCAGCTCCTTTGCCCTCTGGAATATCATATTCCAAGCCCTTCGATCCCTCAGTGTAGAAGCTGCCAGATCCTGGCTTATCCTGATTGTGTTTCCACAATATTCAAATTGTTTCTTCCTGGCTGCTTATAATATTCTCTCCTTAATCTGAGAATTCCAGAACCTGGCTATAATATTCCTAGGAGTTTTCTTTTGGGGATCTTTTTCAGGAGGTGATCAGTGGATTCTTTCAACCTCTATTTTGCCCTCTGGTTCTAAAACATCAGGGCAGTTTTCTTTGAGAACTTCCTGGAGGATGTTTTCTAGGTTCTTACTTTGATCATAGCTTTCAGGTAGTCCAATAATTTTTAAATTCTCTCTCCTGGATCTATTTTCTAGGTCAGTGGTTTTTCCCATGACATATTTCACATTGCCTTCTATTCTTTCATTTCTTTGGATCTGTTTAACTGCATCTTGATTTCTCATAAAGTCATTGGCTTCCATTTGCTCCAGTCTAATTCTTAAGCAATGATTCTCCTCATTGAGCTTTTGAGATTCTTTTTCCGTCTGGCAAATTTGGCTTTTTAAGGCATTCTTCTCCTCATTGCATTTTTGAGTCTCTTTTGCCATTTGAGTTGTATATATTTAAGGCATTATTTTCCTCAGTCAGGCTATTGACTCTCATTTTGCAATTTTCTTTCATTGTTCTCATTTCTCTTCCCAGTTTTTCCTCTACTTCTCTTATCTGCTTCTTAAGTTCCTCTATGGCCTGTAACCAGCTTGTATTTTCCTTTGAAGCTTTTGGTGCAGGATTTCTGACTTCACTGTCTTCCTCCTATTCCATGCTTTGCTCCTTTTCATCCCCAAAATAGGAGTCTAATATTGGAATCTTCTGTCTGCTTTGTTTTGTTTGCCTGGTCATGTCGCCCCTCTGTCACTTGACCCCTGGGCATTTTGCCACAGTAGGACTCTGACACCAGACAGGGGATCTTTCGTCCCTAATGCTGGGGTTTTCTCAGCTGCTGCAGGTATTAGATTGGTGCCTTCTCTGAGGTCTCCACATGCTCTGGCAAGCTGGACACACACCCCAGGACCTCCACCCTAGACTGCAATCCAGATCCAAGCAGGTTAAAGCAAGAGTGATTACCCCTCAGACTGGTGCTTGGTCCCCCTACACTCTGTAGGTGAGGAGCTGAAGCTGCCACGTGGTGCTGGCTGGCTGTGCAGGTGACTCAGCGGCTTTTCACACCAGGGGGCAAAAGCCACATACTCCCACTTACTGGTCCCTAAATCCAGACTGCACTGACTTCTCACTTTGTCTTTTGCATCTATGTGTTGATAAATCTGGAATCAACCACAGCTGCTGCTAATCTGGAGTCCCTCTGGCTGGTGGCTGGTCAGGCCTGCCCTGGGGCTAAAGCCTTGGTGTGGGGCTGGGCTCAGCTTCCAGAGCTCTGCGCTGGCCTATTCCTGCCAGCCTGCTGGGCTGTTCTCAGCAGGAGGTTAGCTTCTCTGTGTCATTTTGTGGGTTCTGCAGCTCCAAAATTTGTTTAGAATTCCCTTTTACATGGATTGGGGAAGGTGGAAGCCAGAGCAGAGGGGAGGTCCTGCTTGTACTTTGTCATCTTGACTCCACCTCCCCCCCTCTCACCTCTTAATTTTATTTTTTAGATATTATCCCTTCATCTTCAACTCATCCTGTGCCCTCTGTCTATGTATACATAAACATACATATGCCCACACTTACATATATATTTATATACACATGCACTCCTATACATATATATGTATCTATACATATATATTCCCTTCAACTATCTTCATACAGAGAAAAGCCTTATAAGTTACAATTATTGTTTTTCCATGTAGGAATGTAAATAATTCAACTTTAATAAGTTCCTTATGCTTTCTTTTTCCTGTTTACTTCTCATGCTTCTCTTGCTTCTTGTATTTGAAAGTCAAATTTTCTGTTCAGCTCTGGCTTTTTCATTAATAAAACTTGAAAATCTTCTATTTCATTGAATGACCATATTTTCCACTGAATTATTATATTCAGTTTTTCTGGGTAGGTGCTTCTTTGTTTTAGTCCTAGCTCCTTTGACCTCCAGAATATTATATTCCAAGCCCTCAGTCCCTTAATGTAGAAGTAGCTAGGTCTTGGGTTATCCTGGTTGTGTTTCTGCAATATTCAAATTATTTCTTCCTGACACTTTGAAGTATTTTCTTCTTGACCTGGTAACTTTGGAATTTGGCTATAATATTCCTAGAAGTTTTCTTTTTGGGATCTTTTTCAAGAGGCAACCATAGATTCTTTCGATTTCTATTCTGCCCTCTGGTTCTAGACTATCAGGGCAATTTTGCTTGATAATTTGTTGAAAGATGGCGTCTAGAATCTTTTTTTGATCATGGCTTTCAGGTAGTCCAACAATGTTTAAATTATCTCTCCTAGATCTATTTTCCAGGTCAGTGGTTTGTTGCCTTCTATAATTTCATTTGTTTGGATCTGTTTAATAGTATCTTGATTTCTCATAAAGTCATTAGCTTCCATTTGCTCCAATCTAATTTTGAAGGAATTATTCTCTTCAGTGAGTTTTTGAAATTCCTTTTCCATCAGGTAAATTTGGCTTTTTAAGGCATTCTTCTTCTCATTGTCTTTTTGGCCCTCTTTTGCCATTTGAATTAGTCTATTTTTAAAGTGTTATTTTCTTTAGTGTATTTTTGGGTCTGCTTTAGCAGTCTGTTGACTTGCTTTTCATGATTTTCTTACATCATTCTCATTTCTTTTCCAAATTTTGCCTCCACTTCTCTTACTTGATTTTCAGAATCCTGCTTGACCTCCTCTATGGCCTATAACCAGTTCATATTTTTCTTGGAGGCATTTGATGCACAAATTCTGATTTCTCTGTCTTCCTCCCACTCATTGCCTTGATCCTTTTTGTCCCCAAAAAAGGATTCTATGATCTGTTTGTGCTTCTTGGCTTGTTCATATCGGCGCCCAATTACTTGATTTTGGAGCTCTTTACCTCAGTAGAACTCTGCTTTCAAAATGGATAGAGCATTGTCCCAAATTGCTGGGGTTTTCGCAGCTGCAGGAGCTATTAGGAGTGTGCCCTCTCTACAGCCCCCACAAGCTCTGGTGCCTGGCCACACACCCCAGGACCACCACCCAATACTGTGATCCAGATGCAAGCAGGTTAAAGCAAAAGTGATTACCCTCTGAATGATCTCTTGGTCCCCCTACAATCTGCAGGCCAGGAGCTCCTGAGGCAGCCATGCAGTGGCTGCACAACCTCTGGACCTCTGCTTCTTTTTGCCCCTGGGGCAGGGGCCAGACTGTGCTCTTCCATCCCCACCTCTTCCAGCAGAGTTCTACACTGACCTTTAACTTTGTCTTTAGTGTTTATGGTTTGAGAAGTCTGGAGACTGCCACAGCTGCTGTGCTTCACTTTCCTGAAGTCGGCTCTGGTCACTGCTGGTCGGGGTCACCCTGGGACAAGAACCCTGTGGCTCACATGGGGCTACACCTGGCTCCTAGCGTGCTGTGATAGATCCTCCCTGTCTACCTGCCAGGCTATCTTCAGCAGAAGATTTGTTTCTCTCTGTCACCCTGTGGGTTCTGTAGCTTGAAAATTTGTTTAGAGTCATTTTTTATAGGTATTGGAAATGGTGGGAGCTGGAGCCCATGCCAAATTTGTGCTTTTGTTCTGCCATCTTGACCCCATCCCCCATTCCCCCAGTGATCATTTAAATAATGAATCTAAAGGTCTTTTTTTTTTTCAGTTCCCGTCCTTCTCCAACTTTCTTTTTAAACTGACATGCTTTCCTTTCTGAGCTTTCATGACACTATTCCCCCTTTGTTCTCTTAATTATCTATTACTAATAGTCTCTCTCTTCTCTGTTTATACAGATAGATGATATAGAATATATGCTTATATCTATTTTTATATAACATATGTGCAGATGTATAGATATATGCATATTGATCTCCCATGTTTCTCCCATGATCTTTATTTCCATATTACAGTTACCTAGTGAACAACCCAAATTTGAGGATCTAGAGATATCTCCAACATAACATGTCAAAAACTGAATTCATTATTTCCCTCCCACTTTCCTGCTACCCTCCAAAAAGCCCAACCTTATCTCTTTCCTAAATTTCCCTGTTCCTGTTAAGGGCATCACCATTCTTCTAGTATTCTGTATTTTAAACATTGTCATTATCTTCTATTCATTATTTTCTGTTACACCACATATCTAATCAGTTGCCAAATCTTCCTGCTTCAACTTCCACAACAACAACATTTCCATTATCATCATAGCTAACATTAACATGGTGCCTATTATGTGCCAGTCATGATACTAAACATTTTACAATTACTATCTCATTGAATCTTCACAACAGCCCTGGAAGTAGGTATTATTATTATCCCCATTTAACAGTTGAGGTAACTGAGACATACAAAGAGAAGTTAAGTGAATTCCCCGGGGTTGCTGTTATCTTTGGCTTTGAACTCAGATCTTCCTAATTCTAGGCCCAGGCATCTCTCCACTGTGTTCTTGAATACAGTCCCTTCTCTCTACTCACATAACTACTATCGAATCAGACAGGCCTTTATCCTATATGATCTAGATTATTCCAAGAGTCTCCTAATTGGTCTCCATGACTCATTTTTACCCACTTCTGCTTATCTTCCACACTGCTTCCAAAGTGATTTTCCTTAAGCACAGGTTGTATTCAAGAGCTTTCCATTGCCTCTGAAATAAAATATGAATTCTTCTGTTTAATTTATGAAGTCCTTCACATCCTTACCCCAACCTAGTTTTTCAGCTTCCTTGTACATTCATCTCCCTCCTAACACTCTGCATCTCTCCAATCTGCCCTTTTCTCTAGTCCTCTCACATACACTCCATCTACCATTTGAGTGTCTTTGTACTAACTGTTCACCCTCCCTGTAAAGCCTTCCTTCCCTTTTCCCCCTTTCTCGGCCCCCTATTCACCTTGGTTGAGAAGGAAAGCACCTTTGAATTTATCTCCTTGGAATATAAACTTTTAGAAGACAGGGATTGCAGAGTGAAGATATTCCCAGTACTGTGCCAAGTAGCTACTCAAAAGATACTAAATAAACCCCATGGTATTTGCAAAATCATCTGAGATCCTCCGACAGCTTCTGTAAAATCAAAGCCAGTATTTCTCTTGACTTTTGCCTTTTGCTACATTAGTTGTCAATTTTTGCAAGTCTGTAAGGGAAGAACAGAGAGGGAAAGTAGCTGGCACATGAATTACACTGTAATTCAACAGCAAAATAGCAGAGACATTTTTTTTCCAAAGTGGCATTTTGACACACACAAAAGGACTGTTCACAGAATGCAGAGATATGAATAAAGGCTAACAAATTGTAAATTTCAAAATGTGTTCAATGAGAGACATCTGAATTTGTTTAGTTTCTTATTTTAACTGAGGAACAAAACACTTATCTCTTAATTGTGATGAAGGCACTCCTACATCCTAGTGTGCAATTAGCTATAATGTGCAAAAGTCGACTAACAAGAACAGCCTGGACTAAAGAGAAATTGTGCTTTGACAGCCTGTTAGCTTCTAAGAATGTCATTATTACACAGGGAGAGACAAGGGTAGGCTAGGAATAGAAGCAGTTTAGCCTGTTTTGATTCTTGACTGTTTTTTTTGCAATTGAGTGTGAGTAGGTTTTATCCAAGACTTGCCAGACAGTCTCCTAACAGAGGTCACCCTGGGAAATCTAGGCAAGTTGACTGATTATATCCATTCATATATGTATTTGATATGCACCTTTAAACTAAGTTCTGAATTCAAGCTCCTACAGGACCTGGAGAGTAGTATTCTGTTCTTTATATGATCAAAACCTAACACAGTGCCTGGAACAAAGTAACATTTAATGAATTCTTGTTGAAATACAAATAATTGACTTGGGACTTGCCTGAGGGCAGGGCACTCATGTTAAGAGCACATGTGTATTCCCATGCACTGTGTATAATCTGCTTGGTTTAGTCTCAGATATTTTTCCATTATTTCTCTAGATATTATAGATATTAGAGACCATTAAATTAAGGGAAGACTTAAGGGAATTGTCTAACAACTTGTCCTAAATAGAACCAGAGGGTGCTACAGATCTTTCCTTTAAGCTAAGATTACTATATATTGGGGTGGTCCCATTAAACAAACACACCAGGTATGGTTTACTCACTAGTCTTGCTGTGAGGAACCTTTGAACATTTACACAGCAGCTTAGGTAAATTTCAGCTTTGTCACCCCCTTCGGAGGGATTTAAACTTTGAGATTCCTCAGGCTTTCTGAGGCTGCTTCCATTAACTCCTTGAAGTAGATGTCTGCTCACTTAATAGCAAGATGATGCTTAAAATGACAATCTCAGGGAAACAGATGATCTTATAACCACCTTAACTGAATGGGAAGCAAAGTTTCTGTTGTTTTTTTATCTAAGCCAGCAAACAAATATTAGGTGCCTCAGGTATGTCAAAGTGCTAGGTGCTCAGGACACAAAGGGGAAATGACTAGTAACTGCCCTCAAAGAGCTTACAAGCTTTTTCTGGGACAAAAGGAATTTTACCTCACCATTTCAATGATTCATTTAAAATTTTTAAAGCAATGTTTAGCTGTTCATAAAGACAGTAGTATTTAATAGGAATAGGGTTTATGGCAATGACAATTCCACTATTTCTTTCCTTCCTTGCAAAAAATTTAACTTGATAAGATGGATAAAGTTGTGACATTATAACTGTAAAGTAATTATTGTTGCAGTATGAAAAAAGTCAAAATAATTGCTCAGTAGACTTCCTTTATAGAAATCCTAATACTACTTCCTCCTGGAAATGTTTCTAGATGCCCTAACTAGAGTTAATCTCTTCCTCCCTTGTACTCTTATAGCTTTTTATACATCTTTCATATATTTATGTATATTTTGGATTATACTTAGTTGCATAAATGTCCAAAGGGATAATGTGTACAGAGTATTTATACATATCAAAAGTGTTACATTAGTGTTAACTATTGTCATCATTCCACATTCAAGTTAAGTTTTCTTACAGGTCTTTAGGGGATGATTTTTTCCTACATTTTTGTCCCCACAATCTTTCATATAGTAAGCATTTACTAAATCTTTCTTTACTTGAATTGTGCTGTCTCTCTTACTTGACACAAGTTCCTTGAAAGCAATGACTTTCATTTATTTTCTTCTTGGCTTTTATATTACTATCAGGGCATAGTAGATGTTGATAAAAGTGTTGAATTATGTTAGCTAACGTGTACTTATTATTTCCCTTCATGGAATGTAAGGTCCTTGAGGGAAAAGATTAATTAATTTTTGCATTTGTATCTAACCCTAATATATCCTTTGAGCCATTACCAGTTCCACATTTCTAACCTTCTGGGTCACCTCCATTCGAATGTTCTACCTCAAACTCAAAAAATCTGAAAGTGAACTTGTCATGTCTCACCCCATACTTTACCACCTACTTGTCTTATCTGTTTGTGCACTCTTTCTTTTGAGGGAAGGGGAAGTGAATTTTATCCTTAGCATACTTTCTGGCACTAAGTAGGGTGCTTAGTAAACACTTGTTCAGTGATTGAATAATAAGAAAAAAATATAGTATTGGATGATTGTCTAGCAAGCAGGCAGACAAGGGATGGGTAAAAGGTTTCTAGACTTGGTAAATGGTAAATGTTAAGAGAGAAATGAAAGGTAGGAAGAGGAACTGGTTTAGTAGGGAAAAGAGATCAGGTTCATTTTAGATATTTTGAATTTGAAATGATGAGACCCCCAAATACAATAAGCATGAAGATGTAGAACTCAAGCTTCAATCTAACCCAAATATATTGTTAATATTAATTAGAAGTTGCAGAACTAAAGGGAAGAGGGCACTCATGAATGAAGGTTTCCATTTTGCTGGCAGATCATTTCCTTAAGCATCAAAGATGTTAATATGTGGTGATGAACACTGACTAAATGGGTAAGGGGAAGTACAAAGAAGAATTGGATTTATTTTTTAATAGAGTGGTCAAAAGAGTGTTTAAAATAAATACTTGGTTTATGGAAGATTCCTTGCTTCTCCTACTTTCACAAGATTCTCTCTAGGCTTTTTGAGCAGTGAAGTTCTTATGTGAGATTTGTATGACAGTCCTCAAGGCCAAGGGATGTCAGCCAGATTACAAAGATGGTCCTTATTCTGGGACTATGGAGGATGATCTGAAAACAACAAGATCATACATATTAATATTGCCTATTCCATGGTGACAAAATTAATAATAGCTCTAGTTAAGTTTGATTAGATGCTTTCCTTGTATTCCCAATTCTGACTATTAATTGTTTATAAGCAAACTAAGGTCATAAATTAATTTGAGGCCACACATTAATATTCCTTCTGTTGTGTCTGAGTAGAAGCAGCTTGGCAGCAGACAGCTAGATAAAAGTATCAGATGAGATTACTCCTACACACATACACACATACATTCTACGATTAGAATACCAAATGTATTTCAGTACTTGTTTACTTTTTTTCTTATGTCAAATGAACATTTTATGCGCTATTAGAAACTAGTATTAAGGGGATTCCTACTTCAGCTGGGATCTAACCTAGATGACTTCCAAGACCCCTACCAACGTAGGGTAGTCTGGGTTAATATTACTTTGATAATGTCTCTGGCTAAAAAAAGCTCACTTCAATTTTGCAAATATTTATTAAGCACTTGTTTTATACAAGGCATGCTGGCAGGTGCTAGGGATACAAAGATAAAACCGAAACAGTTCTTATGCTATGGTAGGACTAAATTTGGGCCACTCACAACAACAGTCAGAATGAGGACTTACTAAGTGAGTTTAAGGAGTTTTAGGGGCAGCTAGGTGGCACAGTGGATAGGGTTTGGGGCCTGGAGTCAGGAAGATCCATCTTCCTACATGAAAATCCAGCTTCAGACACTTAATAGCTGTGTGATGCTGGGCAAATCACTTAACCCTGTTTGCCTCATTTTCCTCATCTTTAAAAAGAGCTAGAGAAGGAAATGGCAAATCACTCCAGTATCTTTGCCAAGAAAACCCTAAATAGGGTAATGAAGAGTTCAACACAACTCATCAGAACCAAGGAGTTTTTAAATGAGTAAGTGACTTGATCAGTTTCACCTCCCCATTTCAATTTCTACATTTGGTGGCACATGTCTTTCCAAGTGAGTGATTATTTGGTAATATAGCATCTGCCTCTGAAAGAGAAAAGGAAGAAAGCACACACCTAAAATTTATGCAGGCAAAAGAGATTTATTAGAGAATATTCTTTACAGCCTGCTGAAGATGCTAGGGGAGTTCTGTGGTGTTCCAGATCTGTATCCAGAGTGGAGTGATGCTGGGACAACACCTATGAAGGTATCTTCCTTTAAGATAGGAGAAGTCCCATTTCTAGTGTGTGTTGGAGGTGTTTCTCCTTTGTAGGGGTTTCCAGGATGGTGACTGATGGGGGAATTCAAGCTTATCTGTTACCTCTGCTTCCAGATCTGCACTTTGGATTTATGTGCACAGTAATTAGTTGAATAGCATGAGAATATGGTATTCGAATAGTTCTAATTTATTTGAAGTCAACTAATAAGGCGAATGTGGAGGATCTTATCTATGATCTCCTGTCTTATCAGGCTATTTTGAGCCCAGATGGATACTTCCCTTTGAAGTTATAATTGAGGGGAAGAACTGTTCAGCTGGTTTCAAAGGTGAAAGTAAGGGATGGAAATAATAAATGAAAATTAAATAGGCATAAAGAACTGTAACCAATTAATGCAGACATGGGTCTAGCCAGGGAGTTCTGCCCCTTAAATTGCCTGAACCTTAAAGTGCCCAGAGAATGGTTTTGGGATATTCTTTCAAAAGTTGCTTATGTCTTTTCCCCTCCTGATTCTATATATGAATGCAAACAGATTCCATAAAAGAGGAAGAATAAACTTCCAGTACACACACACACACACACACACACACACACATGCACAGCCTAATGAGGGGAGAAAGGCCATAGTTACTAATAAAATGATTTTAGAAAACTATATAAATTCATTTCTGTTCCACAGAGCAAAGGATGGTGCTTTTTGCAATTACAAAATTCTACAAAGCAAACACATTCTTATATCTGTAATAAAGATAGAAGAAACCACAAAACATTCTGAAATGTATTGCTGCCATCATAGTTGAAGGGTACCTGCAACAGTAGTTAGGTTGGATTACATCAGAGACGAACAGCCAGGATAATAAAAAAGGGAAACCAAGTCATGAGAGAATTGGTTGAAGAGACTAGAGGTTTTTGTGCAGGAGGAGAGAAGCCTTTAAACAGATGTAATTTCAGTATTCAAGATATTTGAAGGGATGCCATATATAAGAAGGATTACAATTATGTTCATCTTGGTCTGAGGTGAGAACTAGGATTAATGGAAATAACAGAGAGAGATTTCAGTTCAATGGAAGGAGTTACCAATTGCAATGTATGTTAGATCTTTTTTTTTAAATTAAGGTTATTTCTCTTCATGTATGAATTAGATTAAATGAAAGGGTCTAAGGACACTTTCACCTCGGAGGTAATGTGAAAGGCTATCTAAAAGTAGAATTGACTGCTTTAAAAGATAAAGAGCTCACTCTTATTGAATTTCTTGCAGTATTAATCCCATATTACTGACATAGTATCATAGTTCTAGAGTTGGAAGTCTCCTCAGAGGTGATCATGCCCCTTATTTGACCAATGAGGAAACTGAGACTCAGAGTAAATGACTTGCCTAGTCATTCATAAGGCAAATGTCATAGAGTAATTAAAAATTAATTAGGTTTCCATCATGATTTAGATGTGGATGGTCTTCTCTACTATATTAAATATTGCATTTAATTATCTGCTGTAAATTAAATAACATTCATTATAGCTATGAAGGTTATTTAATTTAGAATAGAATAGGTACTTTCTTCCAGTTAGTAGAATTCCATTTCTCCTTGTTGATTGGTCTTGTTTTTTAAAAGAAAATATTTTTCCTTCTTTTCAATTCAACAGGTATTGGCTTTGTCATATATTCCAAATGGTTAGAAATTAATATTGTAATATTGCGGGAAGAATGAAAAATTTTTTAATCCTTTTGCCCCCTGTCCAATAAATGTATGAATGAACATCACTGGTTATATATAGTTTTACACCAGCTCCAAGCTCCCCAGGAAATTATCTTTTAAATTAAATGGTCTTAAAGCTATTGATTAAGACATTTCAGATTAGAATTCAGCTGCCTTGCTTGTATTTATAAGCTGTAAAGATTTGCAAGTCAAATATCCTAAGGTTATTTTCTTTTATACTTTGTTCATATATAATAGTTGTTAAAAATTCCTTCCTGGGGCATCATCAAATTCCTTGGTTGGTTAAGGTCATTTGGACTATATAGTTTTATGTCTTGTAATAACACCCTAGGGTACTTTAGAATCGAAATTAATTTTGTGAAGTATTTTTCATGCAAACTATATCCCCAAACACTTTGCCTCATAAATACAAAAGAAAAAAGAAAATAGAGGAAGTGAAATATTAATGGGTATTAGGAAAAATTCATTTTCATAGAAAAACTGAAGCCAGCAAAATAGTAGAAAAACCACAGAAATTTATATTTTAAAACAATTTTCATTTCTATATTCTATAATATATATTATACATTCAGGAAAATAATCATTTTAAAGTAGACTTAATTTATTTTGCAGGTTAGATTTATTTGGCAATAAAAGTAAACTAGACAATTATAAATTGTTTCTCTTAATTAATGTTGTCATTTGTAAAATTCTCTTTGTCCAACTGAATCTGCCTCATTGCTCTAATTTTAAATCCCTAATATTATTAATTTGGTAAATGTGAAGAGAAAACACTACCTGAAAGAAAAAAATATAACTCAATTTTCTCTTTCCTCAACTACTTTATATATATACATATATATATACACACACATATATATATATAATAACTATCTTTTAGTGTTTTTTCTTCCTGAATATATTTTAATAATTTAAATAATCATCTTAGTTCAATCCTGTCAATAGATCTGAAATAAAGTGATCATGACATGACTGATCCAACTGAATGTGAACAAATCCCTTAATCTCTCCTTATACTCTGACATGTAATAGTAAGTCAGTCAATAAACATTTTTAAGCACCTACTTTACACAAGGCACTCTGCTAAACACTGGAGACACTAGCTGTGAGAGCATGGAAAAATTATTTTACCTTTCAGTACCCTAGATAAGGCTCTAAGACTATGAGTTATAAATGTCTTAGAAAATTGTCTGCCTGCAACAGTGGAGGAAATCCCTAAAATGAAGAAATCACAAAATCCCAGGTGTAAATGCTCTTGCCTCCCCAATGCCCCTCCCCCCAAATCTCCAAGAGCTCCCAATTTTACCATGTGTCTATAAAAATAAAATATTCTGTGGATATAATGAATGGTCTTACTGATCTATGTTCTAGAAGTTTGAACATTAATAAACTTGCCCTTTGAAAGAATACCTTTTCATATTTTCTATTTGCATGTTTTTCCATTGCTTGTCATATTAAGAAATAAAACACCTTGCTTTTTTAATGTAGTCATTTTAATTTGTGATTTCCATTGTCATTTAATGATGCAAAAATCTTACAAGCTAATGTAAAACCTGAGAAGTCTTATATTCCTGTAGCATGTGACTGGGTGGATTGATACATTATCAACTTACCAGGCTTTTCAGAACTCTTTTCCTTAAAAAAAAAAAAAAATTCAAAATGAAGGTTACCATCCAGTACTTAAAGAAGTATGTTTTGATGAATGTTTAATCTACCCAAGAGTCTTTACACACTAAACTATAGGACATTACATTTGTAGTGAGAGAAGGAATAATCATTCTTTACATGATGAGTATTATATCTACTGGAATCTCATAGCCTTTTAGATTCAGTCTCCCTTGAGATAGCTACATGAATTTTAAATAGTTTCATTTTACAATTAGAACCTGAACACTCTAGCTTCTCTTTATGGTAATGAGCAGTACTGCCAACGGTCTACTGCCCACTGGAAAAGAAGGATTTTTATTTTAGGAATGGCCTTGATGTACTCTAGAGTCTTGTTTCTTTGGATTTCCTATATAATTAAAAAAAAAGTAAAAAGAGGGACATAGCAGGTCTTCATAGCAAAATACTTTCTTTCGTTAGTTTTCCTCTACATTCATATGAAAAACTATTCAGATAAATTGCAATCAGTTACTAGAAGGATAAAAAAAATTATGGTCATTTTTCTTCATACCACTGACATTCCCCACTGTTATGTTGCTAATTTGATACTCTGGATAAAGACTTTCATAGGTCTTGGTGTGCTTGTATAGTTGTACTGTATTCATTTTTGTATTACCCCCTGGGTCTTTATGTTTGCCAGATCCTGCAAGTATGTGTGAAAGTATCTCTTATTAAAGGTTATATTGTATTTGTCCATGTTCTTCAAATCCTTGTTATGCAAATTTACAGGGGAAATGCTTTTAGAGTTTTTTGCATTGCTCTTGTTAAACTAAGAGGCTTTAGAAATATTCTCTGAGGCTATTGTCCAAAAAAGCTTACATAATTTTTAACTGTTTTTGACTTTTTTTTTCCCCTTCAGTGATAGAAACTATTACTTTTGCTGTATAATCTTTCATAGCTTTAGCCTGCATTTGGGACTTGTAGAAATATGCTGCACTGCCCTCTACTGGACAGAAGCAGATACACTCATGGGGAATGTGGGTTTGAAGGTTTATATAAAGCTGATAAATCTAATTAAAAAAAAATATATATATATATATGACTGCCATAATAGAAAGCACATTCATTTGAGTCTCACTGTACTTCTAGAATCTTAATATCACGTAACCCAGGGTGTTCTTCCCTGACCAGGAACAAGAAATAATGACTAGCCTACCATGTGGTGACTACCAAAGCTGATTTCTTAATTACATTTACTCAATAAACACTGTTTTCCTTTCTTTTCTTACATAATGAGGAGGTTTTAGAAACTGGCCACTTCATCTAGCTAATGATCTTTTTTAAAAATCTCTGTTTTATTTTTAGCTAAGTATATTATTCTTTTCATTTGCTCTTTTAAAAATAAGCAATCAAAAAAGCATTAAACACTAAAACTCTAAACCAGAAGACCTAGTTTCATGTTCCACATGTAATATTTACTATTTGTGTGACTTTGAGTGATTAACTTAACCTCTCTGAGCCTCAATTTGCTCATCTGTAAAAATGAGGGGGAGAATCATGCATAAAACAATTTACAGTTGTGATTCTGATTGAATGATATATATGCATATATACACACATAAAATAATTCTAATAATAAGATATGTAAATGTGAACTATTATGCTATCACAAGTCATAAAATCTTTACTTTTTGTTGATAAAAATATTGAGATTTTCATGAGGACTTAGAGATCCTTTACTTCTTTAGCTTGAATGAAAAGCATTATTCATTATTATTGGTTGATATTTTTATTATTATTCATTCTATTCATTGGAGTTTTTTGGATCATTTTTCAATTTCACACTGTTGTGTGGAGATGCTGACAGTGAGACATTATGAAGTTTACTGCATTCTTTAAATAGCACATTTGCATATCCTCCATAGAGATTTGTGCCTTTATACATGGTGTAAAAAGCTTTCCACCCCTTTTCATGGCTATAATAATCCTGTTTTCCTGTTTTGTTGTTTATTTCCCACATGTCTAGAGGACTGTAAATATCAAGAGGTCAACTAGTCTAAATCAATCAATCAATTACAGATAAATCCAGTCTGTACACAGCAAATTATGTGAATCCAAAACTGAGACTTTGATGGTGGCTGTAAATTCCAGATGTGTCAGTCACTCCACTTCCACTAAATGGCAATGGTGAAATAAATGTACAGCCTTCCAAGTGATGGAAATATAAGACCAATAGTATGCATGTATTTGTGTTGTGACAAATATTGGAAAGAAGAATGAGGAAATTGTCCTGGTTTGATCATGCAGGAATATTGAGGAATATTGAATAGGAGGTAGGTTTGGATAAATAAAATGGGTTTACTTGATGGAGGCTCTTCAATGTTAGACTGAAGAGTCTGCATTTGCTACAAAATAGAGAGCCATTGGAGTTTCTTTTTTATTATCGTGAATGATTTCAACCAAAATTCCTACCTTATTACAATCATATTGAATACAGTAATTCAAGCAAATATCATTTTAGGGAACTAAATTATTTTGGTCATTTATAACATTTTTGTAATAATGATGGACTAAAATATAAATCTCAATGTTTTAATACAAATATTATTTTTGAATGGCAACATGGGAATATGGCCAGAAATTGACCTCAGAGTTAGGAAGACCAAGGCTCAGATACTATCTCTGACATATCCTAGCTAGGTGACTATGGGCAAACCACCCAACAGTAAACAAGACTGTCTTACATATGAATTTAACCTGGATCTCACAGACCATTGGTATGGGACTCTTTCCTCGTTGGTGGAAATCAATGCCCCATGCCACCAATGAGGAGAGATTCCCCCGAAAGACTTTGGTTAAATGAGTTTCTGATCTGATTATTTATTGTAGCTAGTTTCCATGCCAAGAATTTTCCTGCACTGATGAAATCACCCCCCCCAAATCAGCTCTATTGTATAATAGGACATGTACTTTTTCTTAAATGTATGGGGACTCCCAGGTGAGGAAATTCCCTTCACCAATGCAGGTCATTGCCTCAGTTACCTGATAGCATTAGAAGGTACCTGTAGACCTTGAAACTGGCTATTAGATGTTCTTTAACATTATTACTCGATGAGTATTTTTAGAAAGATTAAATATACCGTAGATGCAACCTGCTCTAGTGGGTACTCAGTCTGGAGTCAGGACAATCTAGGTTCAAATCTCTGTTACTACTAGTTGTGTGAGTTTTGGCAAATGACTTAACCTTCCTTAGCCTCAAGTATCTCTTTATGATTTAAAGGGAGGTCCTACTTGGCAAAAAAAAAGGCAAAACAAAACACAGACACTTCAAAACTAAATTTTTATTAAAATAAACTTTTATTTTATTTTACTCAACTACTGCACTACAGCAAATATTAAGGGGTTGCTAAAAAAAACAAAGAGAAATTCAATCAACTTTTTCAAATTCAAAAATTTGCTTAGGGTCTGGCAAAACAATTTCTTAGTTAAGTCAACACACTCAATCTGTGCTTAATCTACACAGTAAAATCTACCTTCTGTTGTTTTTAAGAATGTAATAAAAATTCATTAGTTTCTCCATTTTCTTTGAACTTCAAGAGAAAGTTGTTTTAAGTTGCTAATAACGTCTCTATCCAGCCCACATTATATGTTCTTCATATTCAATAAGTATTTATTAATTGCTTGCTATATGCAAAGGCACTGTGAGAGGAACTAGAAAAATCAAATGAAAATAAAAACAAATAATTAGAAGTCCCTGCCCTCAAAGAGTTTATTTTCAATTGGGAGGATACAACATGTGCACATTTATCCACTAGGTGGTGCTGAGATCTCCTATGGCCATTCTGTTAAATACAAAACCTTAGATACTAAAGTAATCTCAAGTTCATCCTGGTGGACTTGTGCCTCATCCCCTTAACAGAAATGCTAAAGGAATACCAAATATTTTATGTGGTTTGTAAAAAGTGGAGAGCCTCCTATGCACAAGTTAAAATTTGGTATCTATTAGTTGTCTCAGAGGTCCAGATTCCTGTAGATTTGTTGTGATAGTAATGGCAATTAAAGATTCCCCTGTATTGGCTTGGTTTT
>NW_027187419.1:23071973-23105065 GCF_028583685.1 Petaurus breviceps papuanus | reverse complement strand
CTGGGGTAGATTCAATTGTGATCCAGGGGTGGGGAACTTTTGACCTTTTTGTGTTCTATGGTTGAGCAAATGAATGTATTTTACTTATGTTTGGAAACTAATCTCCATTTGAGAAGAGGGGCTTTGTGGTGGACTTAATTAAGGTATAGCCTAGGGGTGGAGAAGTATTTGGAACAGAGACTTTGTAATTGATTGAATGATTGGAAAGTCCTGGGGTGGGGTAGGCCTTGGAGATGATTTAATCACACTTAGTAAATGCTGTATTTTGAATGATGTCATGTTTTGATCTTCTCTGTTCTGGGTTTGTTACTGAATAAAATAGAGAGCACCTATGCTGGTATTTTGAACCTGGGAAGTTGCCTTTGCTTGGTATTACATTACATTTGTCCAATCAGAATCAGATATTGAGCACTCACTTCTGGTCAGTCATATCTATGCTCTCAATTTCCTGTATTTCATTAAACCCTAGTCATGTGACTTTAGTAAAAAGGAGTCTCTCCACATGGAAACAAAAAAGAACATGCTAATATGTATAAAGTTGGATTACTCTTATTTACTGTCTCCCCCATAACTTCTACAGTAGAACTCTACAAAAGTAGCTCAAAACCTGGAATTCTAGGAAATTCATAGATCATTCTCAACAACACACTGAAGTTAGCAAACATTTGTTTGTCTCAATGTTTATCTAGTGCTATTGTCGGAGACAGCAGGAGGCCAACCTCCAGTTCAGTACCCTCTATCTATCAGGGGTCACTAAGTACTTGAAAATGCTATTTAATGATACAGATCATGCTAGCAGGCTAAAAACAATGTGAAAATCAGTTGTTACACATCTTGACAGGTAAATCCTCAATGAATTTGTTCTTTGGAAACAACAGAAATGCACAGTGATGAGGTTGCTGACTTAGGACTGAGGGAAGATTGTTTTGCAAAATGATATTCGGCATTTACTTGGGTTTCATCTTTGTTTTTATATTTCTCTGAGGAAGGAAGATAACTACAAAATTTGCTCCTTAAAAACACAACAAAAATACTAGTTTTTAAGGGCAAAGAAGGAAGAAAGTTAGAGGAGATGTATTTAGTAGGGTGAGTATAAAAAAGGATTATCCTGCTTTGGAAGAGAATGTGTTACACTGAATCCAAATAAGTATTTTACATATACACCTGGAAGTAGTGACCCTGAACTTGGAATCTTAAAGGGAAAGAACAATTTCTGCTCAAGTAGACCATTCACATATTTTATAAGGCCCTTTTACTGTGCACTTACATTTATTTTCCATGTCAAGTTATTATTATTATTATTATTATTATTTTACCATGGAAGATGGACTTTCTAGAAAGTAATTTATAAGGCATCCTTTTAAAGTTCCATCATTCTCATAAAGATTGCATATCAGGTTATGACCTTAAGTTTGAATTGTAAACACAAAATAGTTGGTTGCATGAAAAATGACTAAGGAATTATTTAATTTTGCAATATGACTAAAAGTCAACCCTAATAATTAAGGCTCATAATTTCTGGAGAACTAAGGGGAAAGTGCTTCAGGTGAATTTGCAATGTGTTCAGAAATTACATGAAAATTTTAAAAGGCAAATTTGTGGAAATCATACTTTTGTCTAAAAGAAAAACATAGCTCACATAACATCCAAGCTATCCCTTTAAGTAACTAGTCTACAGCAATCAAGATTTCTAGTGGATAATGCAATTATATCTCTAGAGAGGAAACCACAATATCAAAATATGACATCTTTTCTGAGTGGTTTGATTTTCTTGGGAAGGTTTATAATGATCATAAATCTTAGATCTGGAGCCGGAAGTCACTTCAGTCATCTATTTCAATGCCTTTATTTTGCAGAGGGGGAAAATAAGGCCCCAGATATATTAAGTGATTTATCCAGTCACAGATATTTTTAAGTCAGAATTTGAATTCATGCCTGTTACTCCTCCTTTAATGGAATTTTTTTTTCCATTTCTCAATCTATAGGGAAAAAGTTACTTTCTTAAGGTTACACAGGTAATAAGCAGCAAAGCTGACTGGAAACTTGTATAAAGTGTGACTTTAAAGTAACATAAGTTATCTGTTTAAATGCCTAACCACATAGCCAGAATAGTACTGTTGTTTCCAAATTAGTTACTCTAGAAGGCTAGACATTTTTCTATGCTACTCAATGCAAGAACATGGGACTGAACCTGTGACTTCGTGACTATAAGAAAGTCTTGGGCAAGGAACCTCCCTTTCCCAGTGCAAGTCAACACCTTCTCTGTGATTAAGAATACTTAAGATTTAGGGGCAGCCAGGTGGCTCAGGGAGTAAGAGCACTGGCTCCAGTGTTGGGATGACCTGGTGATCTAATCCGGGCTAAGACACTTAGTACCACACCCAGAAATAACTGGCTGTGTAACCTAGAGCAAGTTACTTAACCCCAATTGCTTAAAAGAAAAAAAATACTTAAGATTTGTCAAGGGTGTTGAGAGGTTGTGACTTGACCAGTCACAACCAATGACACAGATTTTTCACAGACAGTGTGTATCAGAATCTGGATATGAACCAAGATCTTTTTGACTTTGAAGTTAGCTTTCTATCCGCTACACCTATCTTCAGGTAGCAAGTATTTGTCTTTTCTGGATCTAATTTATCTCTACCAAATGACCCTTCACTCACTTCTTCAAGAAGTCTATTCACTGGATGGGCATTATCTCACTCTAATTAAGTACTTGAAAAGGCCTAGGCCTAAAGGGGCCTTCTTTCCCATTGCATCCTGAGTCATCCCCTGTTATCCTGATGAATAGCTGGCCATTGGATCCAGATAGCTCTGGAGGAGAAAGTGAGGCTGGTGACCTTGTACAGCCCTCCCTCACTCAAATCAAAATCAGCTGGACGTCATGTCATCATTCCCCTGATGCTATGATCCTCTTTGAAAATGAAGGACAAACACAACAACGAAATGATCAAATGTGTGTTACTAGGGAGCCAGAAGTAAGCTTTGATCAGGGGCACAGTTAGAATCAAGTAGGACATAACAAGGGAAACAGAAGTCAAATCAAGGTTCATGGGATTGTAATGAATGTCAAAAATTTCTAGGTCAAGTCTAAGTTATGGTGCCAAGTATACACTTTAGCAGATTCATCTGCCTCTGAGATGAAGAGATCCTGTGTGGAAAGAAACATAGTCTCATTCTTACCCTTCTTGAAGAGTAGCTGTGCCTACCTTTAGCTCTAATAGCTGGATTTTAGTTCTTTAGCACTGTTCTCTGAAGTCTATGAAATTCATTCATTTCCTATCCAAAAGTTTTATTTAAATGTTTTGTAGTTACCTCACTCATTTTTTCCTTGCTACTTTTCTTTTCTTCCTTCCTTCCTTCCTTCCTTCCTTCCTTCCTTCCTTCCTTCCTTCCTTCCTTCCTTCCTTCCTTCCTTCCTTCCTTCCTTCTTTCCTATATCTCTTTCACTGTCTCTCTCGTCTTTCTGTCTCTTTTTCTATGAGTCTATCTGTCTCCCCTTTTCTTTTTCAATTTTATGGATATCGGTCTTTGCTTTTTTTTTTTTTAAATATATCGCTTATTTTGCAATATATTTCACCCTGGAATAACATTATAATTATAATCACTATTATAATCAGTAAAGAAAAGAACTAAAACAACAAAGAAATTAAGAAATTCCCACCAAGACACTGATCTTGTCTGACAGGGTATGCAACATTTTGCCCTGGTATCCCCACCCCTATCTAATGAAAAGAGGGAAGTATCCTTCATTTAGCTTGTCTTCTTCTGTCCTTTCATTTTTTTACATTTATATAATTCACAGTAATTGTGAATTGGTTTTGTACTCTTTATTATGCATCACTTTGTATAAGTTTTCCCATATTTTTATGAATTTCTCATATTTGTCATTTCTTAAAGTACAGTAATACTTCTTTATCTTCATATACCAAAATTTGTTCAAGCCATTCTCCAAATGATGGTTATTAACTTCTTTTTCCAGTTTTGTTTTGTTTTGTATTTACTTCTCTGATAGTGCTGCTATGACTTTTTTAGGTATGTATGAGAGGGTATTCAAGGGTATGAACAAAAATTTTCCTTGAATAATTACAAACTATTTTCTAGAATTTTTGGACAAATACAAAGCTCAAATGTTCTGACATAAAATACATTTTTTTGCAGGTTTGCCAGTTTATTAGCATAAAGCGAAATATCAAAGTTGCCTTAATTTTCTTATATTTCTCTTTATGTTTCTCATGATTTGAAACTTTTCATGTATTTATTGATATTTGTTATTTCTTCTTTTGAAAACTGTATTTTTGACCATTTATCTACTGGGCAATGTCTCTTATTTATAGATTTGTGTCAAATTCCTATGTATTTTGGATATCAGATATTTCTCAGTGATATTTAATGGGAAGCTTTCTTTTCAAAATTCTTTCTATACATTAATTAGGTTCATTAAGAGTATTATAATTTTATAAAATTGAAATTGTGTATTATCGGGTCTCTATCTTGTAATTGTGAAAGACATCTCCTTCCATTCACCTCTATATTTTCTTACATGACCTTTTATGTTTAAATTGCATATCTGTTTGGAGTCTATTATGATATATAATGAAAAAGATATCTTCTAGCAAATAGCTTTCAAAATTTTATTAATGGTTTCTGTCAAATAGGAGGTAATTGCCCTAACAGTTTGTGTTTTTAGGTTCATAGAACAGGGGCTAACCTGTTCATTTGATTCTAAGTCTTGCTTGCTTGATCTGTTCTACTGATTAACTTTTTCAAAAAAAATAATTGACCAATTCCTAGTAATTTTGGTGATAAATCTTTATAAGAGGGTTTGAGATCTGATAATATTAAGCCACCTTCAGTCTTCCTTTTAAAAATTATTTCCCTCAAGATCTTTTTTTTCTATAAATAAATTTCATTATTTTGTTTAATTGTGTAAAACATTATTTTTTCTCTTGGAATAACCCTAAATTATTTAAATTGTTGGTTTAACTATAAATTCAAATCTAAAAATTATTTTATACAGTAACAGTATTTATTTCATATTGCTACAGCCCAACTATAAAACTATAAACATTGTCTTCAATTCTGTATAGAGTGACTTGTTTTTGTCATCCTAAAAAGTAAATTTATCAATCAGGACCTAACATATCACTAAGGCAATATTACTTAATCTCTAACTTCTTCTAACACATTCACATCCACTCACACACCACACACACACATTCAAAAATCTCTTTGTATTACTCTAAGAATCAATAGACAAGGGAGAGAGAAATTAACTTAGGGCTCTGAATTTCTAGCTCAAATAAAGGAATTATTCCGTATTTTCTTCTAGGCTTTCATGTTCCTTAATTTATTTTGAGACTAGTAGCTCCTGTACTTTATGTAGCAATACTTTTAAGAGACTGATTTAGATTTGACTAGGGAGTGCTTCCAGTGGTGTGCTGGTAAATATTTAACAACTGACTCTCTGGAAAAAAAAGAAGAACATACTTGTTAAAGTTTAACCTGTATTGTTTACATTTTCTCCATCACTTTCTTAAGTGTAGACAGTCAGCAAAACAATCAAGGCCTGATTTGTAGCATTTGAAGATTTCTGAAGTGTAAATGCTCACTGAAATTTTATCAACTGACTTTCATTAGCCAGTTTTAGCTGGCTCCAACAAAACCTTGAGTGCTTTAATACAAAGAAATTGAGTATTGACAGCACTTTTGACTCAGCAGCTTATCTCCATCATGACCTAGCTTCATGTGAGATACACAGTGTAGTATAATGAAAAGAACAGCAGATGCTCAGACTCTCAAGAGACCCTTTGTTCATGTCCTAACTCTCATACTTAGTACCTCTATGACTATGGCGATTCATTTAAGCTCTCCTGGTCTAAGTTTTCTCATCTGTAAACCATTTTTATAAATACCTATATACTGGGATTGTTATAAAGAAAACACTCTGTCAACCTTACACTTTAATTTTACTTATTTTTAAAATTTATTTACTATTAGTTTACAACATGTAGTTCCACAGGTTTTTAAGTTCCAAATTCTCCCCCCCTCCATCCCCCACCACACGGCAGCAAGAAATCTGATATAGGTTCTATATATACCTTCACACTAAACATTAGTCAAGTTGTAAAGAAGAATTATAACCAATGGAATGAATAATTAGGAAGAAGAAAAAAACAAAATGAAAAAAGAAAGAGTAAGTGGTTTGCTTCAATCTGCATTCAGATTCCATAGTTCTTTATCTGGATGTGGATAGTTTTTTTTTTTTTTTTCCATCATGGGTCCTTTGGAGTTGTCTTATAACCTTGCATTGTGGAAGGGATCCCAGTCTAAGTCAGTCATCAGAGATGCGATGTGTGAATACCTTACACTTTAGAGATTGTTATTATCATGTACTTAGAGCTTTTCCAATGTTGGATTCTTCAACTCTCCATTTTGATATTCCCTATTTACTTATAGCAGCCAGCCCAAACTACTGACTAAGAGTTGGGAAACCTGGGATAAATTTTTTATCTACCATTTTTTTCCTCTTGTATTACCTTTAACAATGCATTAAATTTCTTTGAAATTCAGTTTGTTCTACGACAGAAAGTAGAGAATGGTTGTGCTGAAACAGTGCTTTAGAAAGCACTTTTTAATCATAAAACATTATATAAATAAAAAGTACTATGATGATCCTATTAATTGTAGAAATATTAGGGTTAGCACAGCGAGTAAGAGCACCAGGCTCCAGTGTTGGGATGACCTGGGGATCTAATCCGGGCTAAGACACTTAGCACCCACCCAGAAACACCTGGCCGTGTAACCTTGAACAAGTTACTTAACCCCAATTGCTTAGGGGTGGCCAGGTGGCTCAGCGACTAAGAGCACTGGCTCCAGTGTTGGGATGACGTGGAGATCAAATCTGGGCTCAGATACTTAGCACCACACCCAGAAATAACTGGCCATGTAACCTTGAGCAAGTTACTTAACCTCGATTGCTTTAAATAAAAAAAAGAAAGAAAAGAAATATTAGGGTTAGTTTCTGATCTATCTTTCCAAAATACTAGTAGAAGAACTAATTATGGCTAAAATCAAATACAACCTCTATCCTGAAGTCTTCCATGATCCTTTTGCATGTGGTCTTTGCATAACACTTAGAATCATTATATCTAGAACTAAGAGGAACCTCAGAGGTAACTGCATATAATCCTTGAGGTTACAGTTAAGAAAATTTAGACATTGGTGGGATTTGAATACAGGTCCTCTGTCTCTATGTTCAGTGCTCTTTCTTCTATGCTGCAGCTAATTCTCACTTAGTTTACCTAAATACAATTCAATAAACATCTATTAAGCAGCTGCAACAGGCCAGGCACTGTGTATGCTGAGTACTAGGGATACAAAACGAGGCAAAAGATAGGCCCTGCCCTCAAGGGGTTTGCAATCTAATTGATCCTTTGCATTTATGTAGTATTAACCTCCACCACCATTAAAATATAAGCTCTCTTTAGGCAGGGAATGTCTGTATGTCTTCTAGCATAATCTTTTGTACAGATTACCTATTTCATAAATGTTTGTTGACTTGGAGTAGTTGACAATCAATCTTGAGAATTCACTAATGTTACCATCACCCCTTATAGACAACAAAGAAAGTTAAGCCAAGTTAGCTAAGGACTTCTGTAGTTTACTACTATTGTGAGATTTTTATTGTTGAGGTTGTTTCTTGTTATTTGTGCTGCTTATTGTTGTTATTGCTGTTTTTTTTATCTTTTCCTTTCTATGCTCTTAGAATTGCAAGACACCCCCTCCCAAGAATCGACAACTTTTACCTGCTAGGAAGGAGAGATCACAGTTGCAGCAGCAGGTGTTTGCTTGTTATCTTTATTTCTCTGAAGTGAGTGGCAGGGCAATGCTTCCCAGAGGTTTGTTTGTCTCCTCACGGTAGGAGACCAGGAAAAAAATGGGAATATAGAAGTCAGACAAGAGGGGAAAGTTTAGAACCACAGCAAAATACTAAGCACGTAGGGTCACTGGATTTAGAGAATAGAGAAAACCATGAATGAAAGTTTATTTTAGCACCTTGGCAGCCCCAAAACAGCATTTTTCTGGAATAAAGCAAGTTGGAGAGATTCCTCAGTTACAAGAAAAATGCCAGAGACCAATTTTAATTAATAAATTAATTTATTGATTAGTTAATTATAGCACTTGCTAACACCATATATAATGATGAATATGATAATTTTATCAAAGATTTACCATTTATGTGCTAAATAAGAATACAAAACTTAGGTCATCTACTACAATATTATATATAATGTACCTAAGGAAAATGTTCATAGAATCACAATTATCCTAAAAGGAATCAAGTTCACTTATTCTAAGTTCCTTTTAAAAGTATAGAAACATCTGAATGTCATTAATTATTTTTTAAACTTTACAAATTCACTGAGATCAGGAATTTGGAGGTTTTTTTAAATTTGTTTTTGTTTTGTTTTTAAACTTTTATTTATTGACTACCTCAGTGAGTAAATTGTTCATTTCTTTTCAAACAACTCTATTACTCACATCTCTTTTTTTCAGTACATGCTTCATTGTATTCAAATTCTTTTTATGTCTCTTGCATCCATACCTATTATACTATTCATTGAGAATGTCAACCACTGTGTGGCAAAATTAACACTCTGATGGTCACTAGTCAACTAGTAATAAGTCTTTACTATGTACAGGTTACCATGCTAAGTACTGGCAATACAAATAAAGGTAAAAGATGATTCCTGCTCTCAAGGAGGTCATAGTCCTTAAAAGGGAGATAACAAGTAAACAACTACATACAAATAAGATAAATACAGGCTAAATTGGGAATAATCTTGGAGAGAAAGCACTAAGATTAAAGAGGACTGGGAAAGATTTTTTTTTTTTACAAAAGCTAGAACTTTAATTGAAGGAATCAACAAAACTAGGAGGAAAGAGAACATTTTACTTATAAAGGATAGCCAGTGAAAAAATGTTTACTCATGAAATGGAATGTCTAGTACAAGGCAAGGTACTACAGCAAGGGAGCCAGTATCACCGGATCATAGAGTATGTGGCGAGGAGGAAGGTCTAAGGAGACAGAAGAGGTCAGAAGAGGCCAGATTGTAAAAGTTTTGGTTTGGTTTTGTTGTTTTTTTTTGCTTTTTAGAGGGCAATTGGGGTTAAGTAACTTGCCCAAAGTCACACAGCTAGTTTTTTTGTTGTTGTTTTAAGTGTCTGAGCCCAGATCAGGTCCTCCTGACTCCGGGGCTGGAGCTCTACTCACCTACCCGCCCCATGTAAAAGGTTTTAAAAGCAAAACAGATGATCTTTAAAAACTGATCTTGGAGGAACTAGGTAGCCTTTGGACTTTATTGAATAAAGGGGGTGACATGGTCAGACCTACACTTTAAGAAGGTCAATTTGACAACTAAATGTGGGATGGCTTCAAGTGGGAAGAAACCTGACACAAGAAGACTGACCAGCAGGATGTAGTCTGCAATAGCACAGACATGTGATAATGAGGAACTGCACCAGGGTGGTAGTAGTGTCAGAGGAGAAAAGAGAAGGAAGAAAGGCATATAAAAGATTTTGCAAATGACAGGGCAGAACTTGACAACTTATTAGATATGGTGGGGTAAGAATAAGTGAGGAGTTGAGTATGGCACTTTAGTTGTGAGCCCTGATGTCTGGAAAGATGGTGATTTCCTTGATAGTAATAGGGAAGTTAAGAAAATGGAAGGGTTTCATGGGAAAAATAATCAACTCTATTTTGGACATGTTGAGTTAAAGATGTCTTTAAATGAGACACCCAGTTTGAGATGTTCCATAAGCTGTTAGTGATATGAGACTGGAGGTCAAGAGAGAGGTTAAGGCTGGACAAGCATATCTGAGAGGCATCTGCATAAAGATGATTTTTGAAACTATGGAAGCTGGTGAGATCACTACGTGAAATAGTATAGAGAGAGAAGAAAAGAGGACACCATTGGTTTATCACTGAGCTTTCTGCCTTCCATTTGGCTATTTAATAGGGTCTCCAAGAATACAGTATGTGCTTTAGCAACATTGAATCATGGTCCTTTTTCTCTGCTAAGAAATCTATGTAAATGTATGAAAAAGTTTTCATATTATTTACAGAATTCAAGTGTATATTCTTTTTGGAAATAAAGACAAGGAGCCAAATATTCTTCCCCTTAGGGCAGAGACTGATTTGGCTTAAATCTAGAGAGAAAAACCAAGGAATCTGAAGAGAACTCATATCACCTATTAATTCATACTTGCATATGTCCCTTTTACATCTCTGACAAAGAGTTAATGACCGTCCATTTGTATAACAACAATAACTGGCATCTATTTAGCACTTAAACATTTCTGGAGATTTTTATAGACATGATCTTCTCTGAGCCTCACTACACTTCCTGGCCCCCTTGCACAGGTACTACAGGCATTACTATCTCCACTCTGTGTGCAAAACCTGAGGCATAGGGAGTTGCAGTGACATCATCATGGTCCCATAACTAATAACAGCCACGTTTGAATCCAAATCCTCCCTGACTCCAAGTAGAGCGACCTTGAGGCTTTCCTGGGCTGTTTTAAAGATTTCCAGGGAAGGGAAAGCCATTGAGGCCTGGCTATTCTGTTTTAGGACAGCATGATTTACTAGGGAATCATCTTCCTACTTGTCATTATGGTTGTTTTTCCTTAACTCAAGCCTAAAATGAACCTTTTTGAAATTTCCAAGCTTCTAGTTCTAAACTCTGAGACAAAAATACCCAGACTGCTATTTAATCTGTGTATCTTTTCCTGATCTTTTGATTCAGTTCTTAGGATAACTCTGTGAACCACACCATCCTATAATAATGGAAGCAATAATTTCTGCTTTTACATACTGTGTTCATCTTTCAGTGGGGTGGAGGAAGAGCTTATAGAGGTGTCAGCTACTAATTAGAATAGTAGTTATTTCTATATTAATAGGAGTTTAAGATGACTAAAACACAGTCCTAAAAATAATACTGTGAGATAACTAGCACAAGTATTGTTATTTACATTTTACAGGTGAGGAAACTGAGGAACAAAGAAGTATACTGTACATACAACATGGATTCAGTACCCTTCACCTTGTCCTTTCTTAGATACTGTTCGATTTATCAGTGTCTATCTGAAACTGTGACGCTAAAATTGAATAAACATCTATAAGTGAGATTGGACAAGCAGAATAAAGTGTGATATTACCTCCTTACTAATGGAAGCTATTACCTTCTTAATGCAGCTCAAGATAGCGTTAGCCTTTTTTTAGCTGACATCACACTGCTGTCTCATACTGAGCTTTAATTTCTCTACAAATCTCAAGTCTTTTTTGGAACTACTGTTGTGCAACTCTGCCTGCCTCACTTTATACTTGTGAAGTTGATGGATCTTTTCTCCCAAGTGTAAGACCTTACATTTTATCCCTTTTGAATTTAATCGCATTAGATTCATACCAATGCTCTAGCTTGTCAAGATCTTTTTGTATCCTGGTTCTGTCATCTAGTATGTTAGCCATTCCTCCCAGTTTTATGTCATCTGCAAATATGATGAGCATGCCAACTTACAATTTTAACCACTAGCTGCCACCCCAAACACGCCTTACTTACCACCACATACTCTGCAATGTAGTGATACTGGCCTTCTACACACTCTAGCTCCTTTCACTAGTTGTTTCCTAGGTCTAGATTAATTTCCCTTTTCATCTTCACCTTTCTAAGCAATGGGAATGATGTTTTCAGGCTTAAAATTTGCAGACTATTTTTTTTCAAAATCAAGAAAACATTTTCCCTTTTCTAAATTCAACACTCTATCCACATACCAAGTTATATCTGCATAATGGTGGCTTGATTTTGTATAATGATAGCTAATAATTAGAGCTAATATTTATATAGTATCAAACACTTTACAATTGTTATTTCATTTGAAGCTCATAGCAATCCTGGAAGGAAGATGATATAGTGATCATCATTTTACAGTTGATTAAACTGAGGCAAGCAGAGATTAGGTGTCTTGCCCAAAGTCACATAACTAGTAAGTGTCTGAAGGCAGATTTGAACTCACATCTTGACTCCAGGACTGGCACTCCATCCTCTGTACCATCTAGCTGCTTAAATATAATATATCTATTTATTCCCACTGCCACTATAGTATGCCAGGAACTGGAAGATTGTTAGCTATTTAGAAAGATGAAACAGTAACGAAAAGACAGAGATCAGAGATTATGGCAGGTAAAATTTCTAAAATGTAAAAGAAAGGAAGATCAGTCAAAGAATTAGTAATCAGATCACTGGTGTCATAAACTTCATTAAAAGGGTAGTCTAATATAAAGCTCTGTTCTTGGAATTAAGAAAAGTCACTTCCTCCCTCTAAGTCTCAGTTTCCAAATCTATGAAATGAAGAGACTAGATGATCTCTAAGCACTTCTAACTCTGACTTTCATGAGTCTGTGTTTCTGATGATATGTCTTTTCCAAGGGCTGTTTATAAACACCCTGCCCATTCAGTAATTTATTTCAGTGTGTGAACCAGTCTGAACTTATAAATGTGAGTAAGGAAAGCATATACTTCATTGGTCAGGGATCTTAGAGGGGACTGATTAAGCCTAAATTCTCAGTAGCTTAGCAGCTATCATGTTTATGTTTGTATTTACATGATCTCAAAACAAGTAGACAGGTAATGCAGTGGCTATGCAAGTCTACCTAGATACAGCTTGTCAATAAAATCAGAGAAGCTATAAGGTATCATGATGACAAAGCAATTGGGTAATTGATTGCATTTTCACTTCTCAACTAGTTTTTTGGTGCCAGAGTCAGTGTATGAAATCCCTAATAATTAGATTAGAACAATGGCCCGCATCAATTTATAAGTGATGGGAATAGCAGAATGAATGTTCTAAGTATAAAATAATTAAACATTATAAAGAAAAAAAATAAGTTAGAGTTCTTTGTGACATTTGACTAAACATGCTAGCTAGCTCACAAAAATATACAAATGAAGGTCACATTTGCAAGTATTATAAGAGTGCATACCTTTTAATTAGGTAGCTGATAAATGTCATTTAGCCTTAGCCACTGACCAACTGTCATGCATGAAAACAAAGACAAATGCCACTTAAAAAGTTGGAATCTGTCCCATTGTTACCAAATAGAGAATTGTAGCCATATTAGCAATGGGAAATTGCCAGGTTGCTGTGCCCTGATATCCATGATTCCGGTTGCAAATATCAAACAAACTAAAGTATATTCTGTTTGTGACAACTTGTCATAATTCATTAATAACCCGAATTTCAACTATAATCTCACATTATGTTACCTTTACTATACAAGTGTCACAATTTTCTTAATTCTGAGTTCTCATCATTTCATGCAATTGAATATCTTGTCTTCACCTGTGGGAAAATACTAAATGCTTTTAAAAACATCACTTTATTTTTTTTTAAAGCAATCGGGGTTAAGTAACTTGCTCAAGGTTACACAGCCAGTTATTTTTGTGTGGGTGCCAAGTATCTGAGGGTGGAACCAATCCCAGGTCTCCCGATGCTGGGGCTGGCGCTCTTACTCACTGCACCACCTGGCCACCCAGAAACATCACTTTAAGTAAAGGTTCTCAGCTTCCCTATACCTCCTGTTATGAATCTATCTTCTGAGAAGATTCACACTTTTGTGACCAAACATAAAAAATAAATTAAGATTTAAAAATAAGCTTGGGGAAGCCTGAGACCTTTATCACAATATTTATTTTAGAAATTCTCACCTCCACACAATAAACAAGAGAGTATTAGCTTTTGGTCCAGCTTGAATTTTCATTTAAATTAAGATTTTTGAATCACAAAAAGATGAATCAATGTGTACATTGCTTTCAGGGTCTATGTAAGGCTACAATGAGTTTTTTTATGGCTAAAATATAATACTAAAATGAGAATTGGATTAGGAAGGGTTCACTGGTTTTGTATTTACATAATAGACAGGAATATAATCTAGTTGAGTGATGAATAATGACTTTGCTTTCTTTACTTCCCTTTTGTTCAGGGTCAAATTAACTTCCATACCAAGAAAAAGAATGGGTTTCTAATTCTAAGTCAGTCACTTAAAATTTGATCTTTATCCACACATAAAGGCCAAAGTTAGCTAGGTGTAGTAACCAAAAACTAAAAAGCTATTAGCTAGCCCTTATCAGAAAGAAAAGTCCCAGCCATTATAACCAAGGTCAGATGTTTTTAAACATTTTTATTTCATGGCTCTCTTTGGTGGTATGGTGAAGTCTTTTGTGTACTTTCTCAAAATAATGTTTTAAATGCATGAGACAAAATACATAGAATTACAAAGGAAACTGATTATATTAAAATAAAGATTTTTTTTTCTATCTACATACCTCCAACCTTCAAAATCTGTCACTGGAATAGTTTATGGAATAGGGTTCCATAAACCCAAGTTTAAAAACCTCTACCCTAACCAATTAAAGTTAAGGTGACAAATAGGTGGCCCTAAACAGATGAAAGCCAGACACTAATCTATTGGATTAAACATCCTTTATGACCTAAGGACCAAATCATTTTACCTTCCTGTGCCTCAGTTTGCTCTTCTGTAAAATGAAATGTTTGCATTAGATAGGCTCTCAAGCATCTTTTGGTTTTAAGTCCTATGATTTGTATAATTGTGAGCCATCCTTTTTCTATAGGAAAAAAATTCCTGATTTGCAACTTATGCAATAAAAACCACATAATTATCATTATCTGAGAGGATATTGAAACAAAATGGCAATGACAAACTCCTCATACCTTAGAATGCTAAAGGAAATTCTGGATGTG
The DNA here is from genome assembly GCF_028583685.1 of Petaurus breviceps papuanus. Taxonomy (NCBI): domain Eukaryota; kingdom Metazoa; phylum Chordata; class Mammalia; order Diprotodontia; family Petauridae; genus Petaurus; species Petaurus breviceps. The sequence goes on along the minus strand of NW_027187419.1, from coordinate 23,090,242 downwards.
GATACAGAAGGTACAAAATGATGATTTTTCTCCCTAGTTAAACTAAAGTAAAGGTAAAGTTAATACATAATACATTTCCTTAAAAAAGTGTTTGAGTTGAGATATGCACTGCATCTGAGCAGACCAATTTCTGTTCTGCTTTTCCATAGATTCAGGCAGCCAAATTGAAATTATGTGCATTATTTATAAATTATTAACTGATTCTAAATATGCTTCACAAGGCTGGCTTTGCTGAGGTGTTACATCCATCCTTGCAAGCCTCATAAAACAATAGCAGGGCAAAGTTGCACAGTTAACATTAATCCTCATCAAAGACAGACCAGCCTTAGCAATTACCCGGAAAAAGGTCAGATATCACATTTCTTTATGCTGACTTTAGTGGCAGATCTAGTCACCCTGCAGGACAGGGGATAGCATGACTCCTCTTTTTCCCTGCTGAACATTGTGTCATCAATATGCAGTGCCATTTGCTGATTCTTGAATTTTACACTTTGCAGGTAAGATTCTAATGATGATCAACAGTTATTTTCATATGCAAATTGCTGTTATTTTGTCTTTCGAATGTGAACATTTAAATTTGTATCTTACTGCATGTGCAGTTGTTTCAAATAGAGCTTCTTGAATAGAAAAGTACACAAGTATCATAAAAATGGAATTTGCAGAGAAGTCCTCTTACTTCATAAATGTTCAGTGTCCCATACCTTTTTCATAGCAGCCTAATTTATGTATAATGTTTATAGAAAGTATTTTCATATAGATTTTAGTCATAATATTCTGGTTGCTATATCATATTTTAAAGAGATATGCAATTAAATATGAATGTGGTTTATATATTTAGACAGGAGATGAGAACATAATACATCTGAAGTATTTAGTTTTTTGTCCTAGGAACAACATTTTAAGTAAGATGATAATGTGTAAAGTATCCAACAAGGTTGGTGAGACCATACTGTACGGTTAAAGGAATCTGGAATGCTTAACTTGGAGAAGATAAGAGTTAAGAGACACATGATAGAAGCTTTCATGTAGAGAGAACTAGATGATCCAGTGGATAGATCACTGGGCCTGTAGTCAAGAAGACCTAAGATCAAATCTACCCTCAGACACTTATAAGCCTCGTGACCTTGGACAAATCACTTCTCCTCTGTCTGCCTCAGTTTTCTCAAGTATAAAATAAAAACAATGTAGCTTTTACCTCTCAAGGTTATTATGAGGATCAAATGAGATAACTTTTTTTATTTTTTTGTTTTTTTTTTGCTTTTTGGAGGGGGGAAGATAGGGCAATTTGGATTAAATGACTTGTCCAAGGAGCTAGTTTTTGTGTTAAGTGTCTGAAGCTGGATTTCAATTCAGGTCCTCCAGGGGCAGTGCTCTATTCACTGAGCCACCTAGCTGCCCTGAGATAAAATTTTTAAAGCATTTATCACAGTGCCTGGCACAGAGTAGGCACTTACTAAATGATAATTCCATTTTATGTATTTTAATGGTTGCTGTTTGGAAGAAGGGTTAGGCCTAGTCTGATCATTTATACCTTGGAAACTGACATGTGTTACAAATCAGAGCTTGATTTATTGTTTTGTTGATTGTCTAGACTTAAAAAAGTGATAGAGAAAATGTTAATAATGAAGACTAAATGTAGAACTATGTTGTGAATATTTTTTTTTTCCCAGAGAGTAGGTTGTTAAAATTTTACAAGGACCTCCTGGGTTAGATGTGTGTTGCTTGGCTACATAGATGAGAAATAGGAATAGTGGAAGTTGCAAAGAAACAAATTTAAATTTCATCTAAAGAAAAACTTCTAAGAATTGGAGGTGTACAAAATTGGAATAGGCTGGACTGACTTAGAAAGTAGTGTGTTCTCTTTCATTTGAAGTCATTTAGGCGCAATCTGGCTACTCACTTGTTAGGTATGTATGTAAGGGACATTTTTGGTGGTTCATTCATGTGATGGGTTAGATGGCCTCTGAGATATTACCAAACTTTGGAAGTTTGTGACTCCACAAGGAATCAAAGGTTACCAGAAAATTCTGCACATTATAAAATATGATGTCTTTCCCCTTAAAATGTTTATAATTTAATTAAATGTAATTTTCTAAATTGTTTTATTCACCTATATTGAATGTGCTTCTATTAACATCCTCCCTGAAGTTCCTCACTGTGGTCTAAAGTTGTCTTTCAGTTCTTGAAGGATATGCCAGTGAGGTATAAGATCTAATACAAGGATTCTTTACTTGTTTGAGTTATAGGCCCCTTAGACCCTCTGGTGAATAGATCCCTTTCTTCAAAACAGTGTTCTCAAATTCATGAAGTAAAATACATAGGATTATAGAAGAAATCAATTATGTTGAAAATGGTTAGCCAATATATATTCTTAAAAACTCATAAAGCTCCTGTTAAGAACCCTTGCTCTTTTAAGTCCCACCAAGCTGAAAAGGGTTTGTATTTTGACACAGTAAAGAACTCTTGTCTCTCAACAGTGGGCCTAGTTGGCTAAAACCAGGAAGGATCATAGACAGAAGGCTGGCCATCAATGAAACACATTTAGCCACATCTGTTCATTTGGTGTAGAATTTATAATGTCACTCAGTAGTGGAGCAGTAAACTGAGAGTCCATACAGATGAAATCAGATGTCTTGTGATCTACTGAATTATATTACTGTGCAAGTTAGCAGTTCTGTATATTTTTGGGATTATATGAGGCTCACCTTAAGTTTATTTTTAGTAAAAAAAAAAAGTTCCATTTTATAAAAATGACATTTATTATCTATATCCTTTTGAAAGTTGAAGAGAACTAAACCTATTCATGTCAATGGCACCAGTAACAATAGCATCCATGAATTAGTAAACTAATGGCTTTATGAATGGATATAATTTTTTTAAATCTAGTCATTGTTTGATACTAGGGCATACTTCATATTGGCATTATGGGGTATTTCTGATAGTTAAAAAAAACTTCTTAATAATAAGAGATATCCCAAAATGGAATTAGTTGCATCAGGAGATCATGAGTTCCCCCTTACTATATGCCTTTATTTAGCGGTTCAATGTCCATTTTTTAGGTATGTTTAGAGAGGACTCATGTTTAGTTGTGGCTTAGACTCTACAGATGCTGAGGTCCCTTCCTATTCTGAGATTCTATGATGTCTATATTAATTATAACTCCCCATTGACTATTTGATATGCAAGGTCTTAAGAGAACATGGTTAATTGAGTTTATATGTGAAAACATGCAGCACGCTAAAAATAGTTTTAATATTCAAACCCCACTAGATCTGGTCAACATTGTGATGGGGATATAAAAACCTTACTATTGTAGAACTGGTCTCTTATGAAATCAGCAAGTATATAGCCAAAGGTGGGAACTTTCTCTAAAATAAATGTTCTGTCAGCTTTCTTTACAAATCCCAGAAACAAATGCAAAACCAGTGTATGTGGCTTCTATGACAGGCAACAGGAATACATGAACATTGGTAAAATATCCAGGGCATCTCCAGAATTCAACATTTCCTGAAGCTTGGGCAAGAACCAAACTTTTCACCACCTTGGGAAAAACCTTTGCACATCTGTACAAAATAGGGTTCAAGAAAAGAAATCATTAGGGAAAAAAATAGTGTACTTTCACTTTCTTAACCTAGTTTCCCTCATCTGTAAAATGAAGTTAGCCCTCACAGCCTTTAAGGTCCCTTTCACTACTAAATCTGTGACTATTAGTCTTTGGAAAGTGTCCCTTCAGGAAATATCATCTCTTACTGAAAAAAAATTTTATTATCTTCTGAAATTTAGGGAAAGTGAACAATAAAATTTAGCATTTGTTATTCTTGAAACTGTTTAAGCTTAACTATTCAGGCAATGATGACTCACTGGAAAGTTCCTATCTCCTTGTCTTATATAACAAGTAAATTCAAGCTTATGCTGGCAAAGATGTGACACATATAATGTGTGTCAATAGGACATTAATATTTTAGGACTCAATATCCAATACTTGCCAAGTAGAATTAATTGAAGCACATAAAAGAGCAATTGAGTGTGGAGACCATATCCAGTAAATTCCCCAAACATTTATTAAGTTCCTCTAATATATAAGCCATTATGCCAGATCATGTAACACTTAGACAAAAAGAAAAGGAAGTTCTTGAGTTTGAGAAGATTGTAATCCTTCAGGGGAGGTGATAAATAATCAAATATCTCATGACAAAACAGTGATTTGAAATGTTGTTCCTTGTTTTTTGGTGGACTTGACTAGTGTTCTAAATTTCCCTCCCTGTTTCAAGTCACTTCCTTCTCCAATCCATTCTTCACATCACCATAAAATCAAATACAGATTCTTCTTTTTGGTATTTCAAGTCTTCAAATGATTTTTCCTCCTTCTTACACATTAACTTCTTTTATGGGTTCTATAGCCTAGTCAACTGATTTCTTTGTTGTTCCTACACAAAATGCTTCACCTCCAGCACTAGTACCTTCCTACAAGCTTTTGCCTATTTTTGAAAGACATTTCCTCCTCATCTTCACTTCCTGAATTCCCTGTATTTCTTTAAGATTTAGTTCAAGCTGAACATTCCATATGAGAACTCTCTTGGTCCTCCAACTTGTAGCACCCTCCCTATCTTCCCCCCCCCGCCCCCCCCCCCCCCCCCCCCCCCCAGGTTGCCCTGTACATATTGTCTGTATCTGGACAAATGCATGTTTTCTCTCCCTTTAGAATATAAACCAGAGACAGTTGTCCTTTTGTCTCTGTAATCCCAGCATCTAGCACATTGCCTGAAACATAAGTTGTGCTTAATGAATGTTGACCATGTAGGACTTTATGTCTAATCACAACAACAATCACAATATTATCTAGCATATATGTAGTGCTTCAAGGTTTACAAAGAACTCTACAAATATTATCTCATTTTATTCTCACAACAACACTGGAAGGCAGGTGCTCTCACTGACCCCATCTGTAAAATATAGAAACTGAGGCTCACAGAGGTTAAGTGAATTCTCCAGGGTCATACAGGTAGTAAGGGTCTTGAGACCAGATTTGAATGCAGGGTCCTTTAGCCATTCCAATACCATGGAACAATGATAATAACCCCAAAAGAATTGTCGTTACCAGGGAGAATAAAAAGATGAATCACAGTAAGACATAAACTTCCTGATACCAGCTATAAGCTATAACTTGTAAATGAGAAGTCACATCAGAGAAATTATCCAGAATACGTATGACTAGAAAAGGAGATAGGATGGCCGTGTTTGGGGAATGAGAAAAAACAAATGACTTGTTTCAATGTTATTTCTGAGATACGGGTACAAAAAGAAAACACGTGGTTCTAAGTGGTTGAGTAGGTCCTACATTGGAAATTTATAGAGAAAACACAAGAATCAAATATGGTATGCAAGTGTGGAGGAGTTATTACCTAAAATAAGTGGGTAAACTGATGGATGAGCTCTATGGTCTGTCTAACTTACTATGTGTCTGGACAACAACCACCACGTGCTTTTCTTTTTCCCTTGTGGATAATTAGGTGAAACTATGTGTAAATGTGAGTATGTGTGAGAGAAGGGGGTGGGGGAGCATCAGGAAGGGAAAAAAAAGATGGGAGGCAGAAAGTTGGGAAGAAAAAGAAAGAAAGATTAATTGATTAAAATGAAATTAGTATGGAAAAATGTTTTGCATGATGGTACATACATCACCTATATAAAATTGTTTGCCCACTGAGTGGAGGGGAAGGAGGGAGAAAATTTAGAAATAAAAAATATGAATGTTAAAAATTGTCTTTACATGTAATTGAAAAAAAGACTATTTAAAAAAGGAAATAAAATCTTAGGGAAGCAAATCCCAGATATAAGCAGAGAAGTTTTTAGTGGTTCAAGTATATTACAAACAATTATGATAATAAGTAGAAAATATGGTATGTCCTCGGAGTCAGAGACAATGTTGTCCCAGAGTGGACAAACTAGATACATGTTATATTAGTAGCACTGAAATGTTTCTGGGACTGATATAATTAACCACATGTCATCCACAAACAAAAGTATCTGAAAGACTTCACCATTTATAGGGAATATATCTTTAGATGGAACTCAATATTAGAAATATCCCAAAGAAAGTTTTAAAACAAAAAATCTCTATCAAGAATACCATGTTCTTACTAATTGCTATAATTATAGCAATTAGTTCTATGTTCTTATGGGGAATAGAATAAAGTTAAGGATTGGAAAGTGTAGTGATGACAGAGGAAAGTAGTTCGGAATCAATCAGAAGTCTGGCAGCAGTAAAGTGCCAGCATTTCAGTACCATTCTGGATTCCTGCCATGTCTCGGTTTAGGCCCAAGTAGTGAGTCACCCATGAGAAAAGACTGTTTTTAAATTTATTTTTATCCTTAATGCTTAGCACAGTGCCTGGCATATAATAAGTGTTTAATAAATACTTGTGGACCAAAGCAATTGATAAAAGAGTCCTTTGGGAAGGGGCAATGGAAAATGAACCACTCTTACTATGATGAAATTGCACCTGTAAGCCCTCCCAAGCTTTGATTCTGAGCCCCTCCCCACATCAAACACAAATGGGAATCAAGTAGATAGCTTTTATATGAAATATCAAATAATTTGTATCTTTTGACATTGGTAAACCAGATGATTTGGTGTATGAGACCTAAAGATTCTTCTGTGTGAAACCTCAAGACTCCCTACATAAGAGTTTCAAGATTATAAATACCAGATAATCTATATTTTGCAAATGATATGAAGTTATCATAGATGCTCTTGTATGTGAGTTCAGTAGTGGTATAATTCTTTAGTTAGACTAGCAGTATAGGAAGGACTTTGACAACTGTATGGAAGCAAGATTTAAGTTCTTTATACTTGAAAAGTTCTTTGAGTATACAGTCTAATTGAGCATGTTTATAAAGCAGTTAGGTCCATGATATTTTCATAGTACTGTGGGCACAAAAATGAAAAATTATACAGTTTCTTCCCTTAAGAACCTTACATTTTAATTAGGATAGATAATAAGGGTAGAAAAGATACATAGTGAAAAAAACCCACTGGACTTGGAGTCAGGTTAGCCAGATTCAAGTCCTGGTTCTGACTCTAGCTTTGTGACTAGTCAGGCCACTTTATCACTCATAAATCTTTGTTTTCTCATTTCTAAAATGAAGATAATAAAATCTGCATAGTATACCTCAGAAGGGTCCTATGAGTACCTAGGCCCTTTGCCTTCTTCCTAAAAGTGATTGGTCAGAGACCCAACTACTATACCCAAAAGATTCTTGGCACTTGTTATCATACCCTAAAAACCACCTGGGATTTTATCTTGCCTAAACATAAATACCCCCATTTCTGTTATCTCTCTCTATTAGAATGTTAGTTCCTTGAGAACAGAGACTGTCTTACTTTTCCATTTGTATTCACAGTTCTTAGTAAAGCCTTAATAAAGGGTTTTTTTTTATTCTATTTGTGCCATACCTCTCTAGATGAGGAGACAGAGACCCAGAAAATTTAAGTGATATATCCACACTCACTCAAATAGTAAGTAGTAGAGATTGAAATTGAACCCCTTTTGACTTCAAGTACAGGTCTTTCCACTCTTAATGACTTATCTCTTCAGAGTTATTGGCTAGGGTTGTCCTGCTTCTCATTGTGGTGTGATTGGACTCCCAGGTGGAGATTAGCAGCTTTTTGTTTGCTTTAGTGAATGAAAACAAATGAGCAGTGAGAGGGGAGCTATGTCCTCAACAGATTCAACTAGATATGGAGCATATAGGTCTCCCTACATAGAGCTCACAGTGGGATCACTTGGGGCTTCTCCCTAGACCCTAGGAGAATAAGAGTAAGCAAGGCTAAAGGTTCTGTACCATGATGAAAGGTGGGTTTTTTTTAAAGCCTGTGAAACATTTGCTATCATGATGAAGATGATTTATTTAAATATTTATATATATATATAAATATATACATATATAAATACATATATGTACATATGTGTGTGTTGTTCCTGATAGTATTCCAGTATCATTATATGACATAAGATCTGTAGGCAGGATTCCCACATTTTATTTAAATTCTTAACACTAATGTCATATGGGCGTCATTGTTTCATGAGTCAGTTAAGGTTGCTAAAAAGCAAAGTCACACATGGTGTGAGGTGGATGGACTCAGAGATCAAAATTGGAATGTAGTTTAAGATAATGATAGATCTCTCTGCTTTCCATTACTTTCCTCCTCTTGGTGCCAACACTTACATATAGGTCCAAGTTGTGTAAGAAATTTGGTTTCTACCTATAATATATCCTCTTACAGTTTGTCTAGGACAAGGCAGCCCTACTCAGATAAAAATGTTCCATAGTGGGCAAGCATCAGGTTGCTCAGCAAAGTCTGTGGGCCAACAGTATCTCATGGGCTAAGGGCTTTGTCCTATCATGGTTTTCCTATTACAGGTGGGAAACATTTCAGAGTACACCTCCAGCATTCCTACTGAGTGTCTAAAGAAATATATTCAGGATTCCATATTCAAGCTTATAAGCTTGAATTGATACTTAGAACCTAAACTGCTCTTTCCTGTCAAATCACCAATAATGGTCTTTTCATCATAATTGTTCTTCAAAGTTAGATGGTGAAACTTATGGACAAAAGTGTCTTCTACAAGATAAACAATAAAGTTAATAATTGTTAGGGTAAAGGTACTTCTGCTGCCTAATGTGGATTTTTTGTGACAAGAATTACTTTGCAATTCAACAAGCATTTATTAAATGATTACTATATTCAAAACTCTACAGTAGTCCCTCAAATACAGTAACAAAATGAAATATCGCTTGCCCTCAAGGAATTTCCAATCAGGGGAATCATATGTACACATATGAACATACTATGGGGCAGGTAGGTGGCACAGTGAATAGAACACTGGGCTTTGACTCGGGAAGATGAGGAGACTCGTCTTCCTAAATTCAAAGCTGGCCTCAGACACTTAGTAGACGTGTGACCCTGAGCAAGTCACTTAACCCCATTTGTCTCAGTTTCTTCATCTGTTAATTGAACTGAAGAAAGAAATGTCAAACCTCTCCAGTCTCTTTGTCGAGAAAACCCCAAATGGAGTCATGAAGAGTTGGACACTAGTGAAAAAAAATGATTGATCAACAACAAATATGCTTTGATATAATTTGAGGAAGAAAAGAATACCAACAACTGAGCAGGAAAAAGAGGATAAAATGATAAAGAGAGAAGTTATTATTAGTTATTATTAATCTTTATTATAGGAGCCTTCAAGAAGGGTTGGTATTTAACTGAACCTTTTTGGAAGGCAAGGATTCTTAAAGTTAGAGAAAATAGTTTACATTAGGTATTAGAGACATCCTTTGGAAGCACACAGAGACAAGAGGAGAGGGTTCAGGGAGCAGCTAGTGCTTCAGTTGGGCTAGCATGTGTAATGTTAATGGAATATAAGATCTTCCCTGGCCATTAATAGGCCTCATGTGGGGTCCATTAAAGAAAGTTTGCTTAGGGGAGGCTTGCTTGTAGGAAGGCTTTCATACCTTTTGCTAATCTCTAATTAGGCACTGAGTCACAGTTGTGATGCCTTCTGGCTCTGAGAAGTCTATGTATACTCTGAGTCAGTATTTTGCTTTGGGGGTTTGCTTATGAGAAGGATCTCGTGATTCCCTGGTCAAGATTCTGTTTAGAGTTTCCCTGACTGCTCAGATCTGACTAAATGCTCCTCCATCCAGGTATGTATGTAAAGTGCATAGCAATATTACTTTGATTCAGGCAGTCAGAGCTCTGTCTGTTGGTCTTTATTTATCTCTTTGTATTTTCTCTGAAGTTCAGGGTGCTGACTTTCCCCCTGAACTAGTGAATGCAATTAGAAAAGATTGCTGACCCCTTAAATAGCTATCTTTCCTAGTAAAGCAGATCTAAGAACCTGTACTAGCAGTCATCCTGGGTATGCCAGTGTGGTTGCATGTTGTGCTATCTATATCATTTTAAGATTTGAAAACTCATACCTTACTTCCATACTGGAACATAAATAGCATTATTATTATTATTATTTGCTTTTTGGAGGACAGTTGGGTTTAAGTGACTTGCCCAGGGTCACACAGCTAGTTTTTGTGGTAAGTGTCTGAGGCCGAATTTGAACTCAGGTTCTCCTGAATCCAGGGCTGGTTCTCTATTCGCTGCGCCACCTAGCTGCCCCTCAATAGTATAATTATTATGATTAACATTTTACATCAGAGGGAACTGAGGCTCTGAGAAATATATACCCATCATCACATAGGTGGTCTGAGAAGGAATTCAAAATCAGGTTTCTTGATGCCAAATTCAGTGCCCTCTTCATTCCTCTACAATGTCTTTCACCATGTTTTAGGAAGAGGAAGTGAAGCAAGGCTGAAAAGATGTTGGGTGGCATTCCAAAACTTAGCTTAGTTGCCACTTCCTCCAGGAAACCTTCCCTAATCCATCTTGTTGCTGATTTTTTCCACCTCTATTTTCTAAAGCTTTTACTACCACCACCACCCCCCACACACGTACTAAGTTCTTTGAGGGCAATGGTTATTTCATTCCTTGCCATTGTATTCCATGGAAAGATATTTGTATAATTGAATTTAATTGAAAGAAAGATTGGATCCAGAATGTGGAACATCTTGAAAACCTACCTGAAGAATTTCTATTCTATCCTAGATGCTATAGGGAGCCAATGAAGATTTTGGGGAGGGTATGATTAGACCTTTATCTTAGGGTGTTTATGTTGACAGTCATATACAAGATGAATTAGAGGTTATAAAGGCTAGAAACAAATTAGGAAGTTACTCCAACAGTTTAGAGAAGTGTTGCAGGTCTGAACAAGGGGGAGTAATAAGTGGCTGGAGACAAAGACATGCCTATGAAAGATATTACAGAGGTAGAGTCCATGAGAAAAGACCCAAGGATGTCTCCAAGGTTATGAATGTGTGTCTTAGAAAATAGAGGTACACCTAATATAAATAGAAAAGATTAGAAGAAAAGCAGATTTAGGGAAGAAAATCAAAGTGTCCAGTCTTTAAACTCCTTCTGTGTCAACTTGTACACCCAGGTAGAAATGTGTAACAGGCAGTAGGTGACATAGTAATAGCATTCAGGAGATAGTGTGACTTTGTGTATCAATCAGACAGTCATTTGCACAGAGATGATCATCAAACTGATGAGAGTGTGTTGTTGTTGCTGCTGCTCAGTCACTTCAGTTGTGTCTAACTCTGACCTCTTTTGGGTTTATTGTTATGTTTTGGGGTTGGTTTTGTGTTTTTGTTTGTTTGTTTTGCCAAAGACACTTAGTTTTCAGGAACAACTAAGTGTAGTGGAAAAGGAATGGATGATTGAAAAAAGAGTCTGTGTGGGACTGTTCAGATAGGTAGTAGCTTGAATTTAAGTACTTGCTAGATGCCAGGCATTGTGCTAAGCAATGAGGATATTAATAAAGGCAAGAACGTAGTCCTTGCCCTTAAGAAAATCACAATTTAATGGGAGGTAATAACATGCAAAAAAGTATTTACATATAAAGTATGTACAATGTAAATCTAAAATAAATTCAAGGAAAAGTGCTATCTGTGAGGAGGGCTGGGAGACTTCTTTCACAAGGCAGTATGTGAGCCTGGTCTTAAGTCAGGAAAGTCAGAAGGTGGAATTAAAGAGGGAGAACATTCCAGGCATAAGGAACATTCACTGAAAAGGCAAGATGGTGGGAGATGGGGACTCTTATGGGAGCAAGGGCAAGATAGTCAGTGTCTTTGGATGATACAAGTCATGAGAGTAATATGTAAGAAGAATGGAAAGACAGGAAGAGGCCAGGTTGTGATGTGATATAAAAAGCAAACAAAAGATTTTATGTTTAACCCTAGAGGTAACAGAGAGCCACTGGAGTTTACTGAGTAGTTAGAGTGATGTGGCCAGACCTGTGCTTTAAGATCACTTTGCCAACAGACTGGATTAAAGTTGGGAGACATTTGAGGCATGCAGAGCCACCAGAAGCTACTGCAGTAATGTAGGCATGAAGGGACAAGCATCTGTGCTAGTGGTGGCTGTCTCAGAGGAGAGAAGGGAACAATCGTGAGAGGTGGTGTAGAAGTAGAAACAAGCAGACTTGGAAATGCATTGGATATTGCGGGATGAGTGTGAACTGAGGAGTTGAAGATGACACAGAGATTGTGAGCTTGGGGTGACTGGAAATGTCGAGAGAAAGTGTCACAGAAGCCAAGGAAGAAAACACCAAGAAGTGTTTGCTGATCAGCACAAAATACTCCTCAAATACACCCAGACTTTAGAATTTCAAAATTATATTCTATCCTCCAAATCCCCGAGTCCAGAGACTTTATGGGAGTAGTCAGAATTTCAAAATGTACATTTGCATTTATGTACTAAAGAATCCCAGGGTCACGCTTGTTATGGGGGATAAGGATAGGAGATAAAGGCCTCTTGTCAGTAGCACTTGGGGAGCCTATAGAGGAAATTTAGAAGACAATAAGATGATGTAAAAATTCTCTTCAGAAGGCAGCAGAAGGGACTATGGCAGCATTCCATAGGCCAAGCTACATTAATATTGATATAACAAACAGAAAAAAAATCATTTTTGTGTAAGATGAAGTTTACACAGTGAAATAGTGAATGTAAAAGAAGAAATTAGACACAACTAGGAACTGATCAAAGGAAAATCAGATTAAAGGTATTAAATCGTAACTAATGAAAATGTGTGATTGAGATGGCTCCTTCCATACATAAACTTTTCTAGTACAATTAAACTGTTTGATTTTAGGAAGGTTTTTTTTTTTCTAAATGTTTGCCTTTGTCAAGCCAGGCCATAGAGTAGACTGGACTAGAGTAGGCATTTAACAAATGCTTATTGAGTGGTTGACTAACTGAAAGATTTAGATAATTTAGCACAGAAATTATGTCAAAATTAAACTTTTAAAAGCTAAATATCAGTAATTACCATATAGCAGATAATACTCAAAATCTGTCAACATTCCAGCAATAGAGATAGCAGAATTCCCACTAAGATTAAGACTAAATCAAGTCCATAACCATGCAGGTCCTATTCCAGCAGCAACATAATTTTTAAAACTCCAAACATCTGCAATGATGCTTTAACAAATGGTTTGAATAACAAATTATTTCTAATGTGGGAAAATTGAAAGAATTTGAGGGATCCTGTGCCTGACATCCCAAGTGAAATTTAGGGGGAATCTTTGATTCTATACTTCTTTAGAATTTTCTATAACAGTGTCATAGAAGTTATATTGTGCATGCTACTGCATAGTACAGAGCAATCTGACCCTTTCAATGTAGTTCTATAATATCCCTTCTCATTGCATTGCTATAACAATAATTTTTATGTCTCTCTCTCTGTCTCTCTCACCATATCTATATATAGATACATGTATGTATTTTCAATATAATGTAGATTACAATTTCACTATCATAGAAACATTTATGACCACCCCACCTCCAACTCCCAAATAGAGATCAATTGAATGAACTAGAGATATTTAGTCTACAGAAGTGAATTACTTGGGGCTTAAGGGGAATGAGAAGGGGAGTAAGGGAAGGAAACAGAAATGATAGTTGTGTTCAAGTAGTTAAGAGGTTGTCAAGAAAAAAAAGAGGCATTAGACCTGGTTCCTGCATGTAGAACTATGAATTGAAGTTGCAGTAAGGGTGATTCTGGTTCAGTGGAAGGGAAAGCCTTCTAACAAATTGAGGTATACTGTCCAAAAATAGAAGGGGAAAACTTAGATGGTAGTGGCTTCTTTTTCACTGAGAATCTTTAAGCAGAAGGATAGATAGGTGATACACTGACCCTCAAGTCAGGAAGATTCATCTTTCTGAGTTCAAATCTGGCCTCAGACACTTACTAGCTGTGAGACCCTGGACAATTCATTTAACCCTGTTCCTCTCAGTCCCTCTCCTGCAAAATTAATTGGAGAAGAAAATGACAAACAAGTCTAGAATATTTGCCAAGAAAACCCCAAATGGGGTAAAAAAAAAACCAGATGACAGCAATAACCCTTTTTGAGGGACACTGTAGACATTCCTGTCTACACCTGTAACAGGTGACCTCTGAGAAGTCTTTCACCACTTAACCATTTCATGGCTAAAATTATCTCACTGACTGTCCTGACTAGAGGTAGCCTTGAGTCCCCACTATATCTACACCACATTTGGCTGCAGCCACATTTCATTTGTTCTCACACCTTCCTTGCCTTTGTAGTTCTGGAAGTTCTAGGAAGGGTGTGTCTATATCTTCTCATTTGGCTCCACTGACCATCCTTGTCACTTTACAAATCTAATTTTCTTTTCTGGCCTCTACTCCTCTATATGAATTGTAAGTTCCTGGAGGGCAGGGACTTACTTTAATTTTCTCTCTGTGTGTATTGAGTCCTTAGCACAGTGCTAGGCACATGGTAACTTCTTAGTAAAAACTTTTCATTTATTTATCCATCTATCCATCCATCCACTCATCTATCCTTTCCACCTCTGAGATTTTGTGTTTTTCTGAAGTTAAGGACAAAAACAAAATGAATGAATGCAGACAAGCAGGAATGTGTCACTACCAAAACCCCTTTGTGCAGCCCCAAGGTGCATCTATAAGCCTAGGATAAAATTTCCTTTCTCTCCAATCTGGCCTTGGCAGGATTCAGGAGTACAAATACCTCCATAGGGCACGAAACCAACAGAGATAGTGCTGGATATGCACAAAAATAATATAATGCCAAGCACAAGAAAGATGAAGCAAATGACCTGTCACCTTATGCAGAAACTTGATGTGTGAAGCATGGTTTCATAATTGCCACATTGACATTTTACCTGCATTGAGTATTGATGGTCCGTAATTGTGTTCTATTTGGAACACTAAAGATCACCTTACTTATCTTTGGATTTGCTTGAAGCTTGCCACCGCATTGACTCCAGTGTCAGTCTATACCCTCCAGTTAGTCAAATCAAGCAGTGACTTTTGGAATTTGGACCCTTATGCATCATTATTTTACAAGTCTAATGTCAAAGCAAAATTCAGTGACAGTTCACAAATTGGTTATGTCAATGAAGATTAAGAGCTCTATGTAAGGTTTCCTTGGTGCAACTTAATACATGACCTCAATCACCCTCAAGTTGGCTGTTAATCCATTATACTCTTCGAGAAATGCTGGCTAATTCATTGCTTGGTCTCTGTGTGTGAGGCTTTCTTTGTATATAGTTGTTTGTATGTTATATCCCTCATGTAAATCATGAGTTCCATGAGACAAGGGACTATTTTTTTCCTATCTGTTTTCCTTTCTATCCCCTGCACTTAGCACAATGCCTGAAACACAGTAGGCATTTAATAAATGCTTCTTGTTGTCTTGTTGACATAGTAGTATAGGGCTACAAATGAATAGTCACAAGGAAAGTGGTCCTGTCACATCACAGCTTATGATATTGGGGAAGATTTCAGTGAATGATTATAATATTGTCATAGCTTAAAAATTGCTTAGCATAAATGTCAGCAGTACTCTTTGATCCAGTAGCTTGTGATCAGTGGATTACCATTTTTTCTAGACTGACAATACCTAGGGTTCAATGAAGTCCTGGCTCCTCAGCAATTAGTCATCATGTACATAGATATTCATGCCTTTTCTGTTTGGTTCTTTTTCCTTTCACCTTCTACTTTTTAGTACCATCAAGCCACTGACAGAGAGTATGGAAGAAATGTACCAAGTGATGGCTAATGTCCAACAAACAGGGATAAAGGTGAAACCAGTTGCTTTGTTCCCTTTTAACAGCTCAACTTAAATATTTTGTGGGGGATGAGGCTGAAATCTAATGGCTGAAACAATCAATACTCCATGTTTTTATCAATTTCCACTGAAAGTACAAATAAAATAATAGAATTACAGAAGAGGACTTGAAAGCCTCAGAGGTCCTGGTTCTTATCTCTGCCCATTGAAAGTATAAGTAGAATCATAGAATTGCAAAGGTGGTTTTGATAGGCTCTAAGGTCCCTTTCAATTTCTACCCCAAACATAAATTCAGTATGTATATACTGATTAAGTCAAAGAAAAGGGCATCTATATTGCTATTTTGTTTTACTGACATTTCTTAACTTTTCTTGAACTTGAGATACTCTGAACATTAATGCATCACAAAGGATCTGAGTCTACATGGTGAATCCCATTTCATTCAGTACACTTATCACCTAAGATAGACGCCTAATCACAGGATACACTGTATGAACAAAACTAATTCATCATTTGATTATTGTAAAAATCATACCCAATATAGGGGAAGAATCCTACCCTTAATCTCATCTCTTGTCACCAAGGATCTCTTATTTAGCAATGAAATCCAAAGACTTTTTCTCACCATCATCCTTTGTATAATCTCTATACCACTTGATACTACCCACTATTTCTAGATGCTTTGTCCTACCTCCTGATTCTCATTTTATCTAACTGCCTCTTATTCATCTCCTTTTGCTGGTCACCATCCAAGTTCCCTAAATCATGGGTATCCCCAATACTATCTCAACTTTATTTATTATATATGTTCTTACCTATCTATACACATTGCCTGTCTCCGGTAGGGTAAAAGCTCTTTGAGAACAAGAACTCGTTTTCATTTTGCTTTGGTATTTCCATCATCTAGAACAGTACTTTGCATGTAATAAGTGCTTAATAAAGGCTTGTTTAATGAGAATGAATTAGGTGCCTGAGAAACCAGTTCCAAGATGGCCATCATCCCCACTTTTATTTTTTATACCACTCAGTAGCATCCTTTCAGTAGAATAAATACCTCAACTATCTAGTGATGACTATGAAATATGTTAATTATACTTACACTATACCAAACACATTCAAAACTGTTCTTGTTTGTTCTATTATGATTACAAATATGACTGATATAGTTATACCAGAGAGTTTGTGCATAAGGAGATTTCTTTTTGCAACAGTTACAGAGATAATAGAAGCTTTGGATGTCTTTCATTGAGAGTTATTATCCTGAAAGTAGGGAAGACCTTGGTTCCAATCTTCAGTTGTGACCCATACTAACCGTGTGACCCTCAGTAAGTCACTTAACCTCTCAGTACCCCAGGCAATTCTAAGATTATAAATTGCAGACAAGAGTTCCCTGTGCCAATAGAATATGTAATAGTATTGTTAGGAAGCTGGCACAGGCCACAAATAATAGAAAGTGAACTGAATTTGGAATCAGAAGACTGGAGTTCAAATTCTAATTAACCTAATTAGTTACTAGTTCTAGCTCTGTGGACTAAGACAGCAGCTGAGTGGCACAGTGTATAGAGCTTTGGGCCTGAAGTCAGAAAGACTCATGTTCCTGAGTTCAAATATGACCTCAGACACTTCCTAGCTGTGTGATCCTTGGCAAGTCACTTATTTGCCTCAGTTTCCTCATCTGCATAATGAGCTGGAGAAGGAAATGGCAAACCACTCCAGTATCTTTGCCAAGAAAACCCCAAATGAAATCATGAAGAGTAAGAGAAAACTGAAAGACAACTGAACTGTGTGACCTAAGGCAAGTTACTTAGCTTCTTAGGGTTTTCCTAGATCTGATTATCTGTGAGCTGTTTATTAGTTATTTATCCAGGAGGAGAGAACATGAAGAACAAGAAGAGAAAAGGGGAATTTGAACTAATAAATTTAAAATATCTTATTCTGACTTTATTACCTACACTTTTAAAATAAGGTCTCCATTTTTTGGGGGGAAAGAAGTCCAATTTTTTTTTCTCATTCATTAACTACTCCCAAACTAGAATGCTTATTTAAAGTTTTGGATGCCACAGACAAATAGGAATTCAAATAGTTGGTTATAAGGATTATTTATAGAGAAAAGGGATTTCTAAATTCCTTTTGTAAACCCCCATTTAATGGTTTCTAATTTATTACAAATGATGATATTATGTTTCATTATCTTTTATTAAATGAAGCATAGTAAAGTAGCAGTGAGCATATACCACCTTCAACATACATACACAAATAAGCATGGAAACCTTTTCAGATTTTGAGAAATGTGGAAAATTAAAAGAGAAAACTACATGTATTTTACATTATTAAACACAAGGAATTTTGCATAATTTAAAACCACATTCCTTTTTTTACCACTGGACTTCTTCTTTGAGAAATGCATTAACCTAAATATGAGATGTGTAGATAGTATTCCATTTAGTTCATGCCAAGCAACTTCTCAAAGGATGATACTGTGAATAAAATATAATAATGTTTTATATATATATATATATATATATATATATATATATATATATATATAT
>NW_027187419.1:22921386-23071963 GCF_028583685.1 Petaurus breviceps papuanus | reverse complement strand
TATATATATATATATATATATATATATATATATATATATATATATATATATATATACTGTCCTTTATACCAAATCAGAACTGACAAACAGTAAGCAACAAATTGGCCATGGTCCCTTAGTGCTGTCATACACAATGGGTCAGGACTGTTTTCTATGCCTGTTATTGATCCCTGCTTGGGAAGAGAGAGCTTCATCTTGAAACTCTGAAGCATAAACTTAGCTAACAGGTATTGGTGAGAGATTTTGTCAATTGCCATCATCTAACTGTTTGCTAAGTATAGTCTTGTTACCCACAGTTAGTCAAAAACTGATGGGAAATATCCCAAGCAATTTTCACATTCCTGCAAATTCATATTTGTGGCTGTCTCCACAGATTTCAAATTCCACTAAAGGAAAACTTAAGGATATGATGAATGAACTCACAAAATAGCCAATAAAGGAGCAGTAGCCTTAAATCAACACAAGTGAAGTAGATTCCCACATTTTTAACAGATTCATCCAATCTATTGCTTTACAGACAAATGAACTTCAACAATGTTATAAATCTTGTCTAGTCTCTTTTGATCACTGTGTTCAATTGTTTTCAGTCAAGTCTGACTCTTCATGACTCCATTTGGGTTTTTCTTGGCAAAGATGTTGGATGGGTTGGCTATTTCCTTTCCAGCTACTTTTACAGATGAGGAAACTGAGGCAAACAGGGTTAAGTGAATTGCCCAGGGTCACACAGCTAGTAGGTGTCTGAGGCAGTATTTAAACTAAGGCAAATGAGTCTTCCTCACTCCAGGCCTGGTAGTTTCTCTACTGTACCACCTGGTTGTTAATAAAGATCTATTAGGCACCTACTATGTGCCAGGTACTGTGAAAAAGTACTAGGGATACCCAACAGAAAAAGATAGTCCCTGATATCAAGGAGCTTATGATTTAATGGGGGAAGACAACATGAAAGAGAAAGGTACAGATGAGGCATGAGTTTTAAAGCTGAGTTGATCTTGCAGGATGAAGTTATACTTAGAGCCTGATGGAGAAGTTTAAAAGACCACGACCAGGTGGGAATACTGCCTATCTCATCTATGCTGTGCTACTTCAAAGGACAGAACTAGAATATTTTATACTATATTTCACATAATGTATCTACTGTATGAGAAACAGGTTGTTTTAAGAGATAGAGAGCTGGTATTAGTCAGGAAGACCTGGGTTCACATCTCACCTGCCCGTATGCCTGGGCAGGTCACAACTCTCAGTGCCTCCCCGGTATCTCTCTAAGACTGTAAATTGCCAAGCAGGTTGTGTTGATCTACATTGGAAGAGGAAATTCTTCGCCTAGTGTTCCCTATACTAGAGTATCAAACACAGAGCCTGCTGATGTGCTACCCACACCAAATGTGGAGCCAGATTAAAATATAATTGGGAAATGTTTAACAATATAAATTTAAAATGTAATAAAACATAGATAATATTACATTTCAAAACTAAGGCAACATTAAGCTGGCAGAGATCATTATGTACATATTAGTGGCCCCTGTTTTTATATGAGTTTGACACTGCCCTAAACCAATGAAATCATCAGTTCTAGTCTAGAAGAATTTTAATTAAAGTTTATAATATACTCACATGGTCAAAGAATATAAATGAGAAGTCCTCAGAGGAAGAAATTCAGGCTATCCAATAGGCATATACAATTTTCAGATCACTAATAAGTAGAGAAATGCATGTTAAAACAGCTCTCAAGTCCTAACCTCACATCTATCAGATTGGCAATGATTAAAAAAAGGAAAATTACAGTTTTTGGAATGGGAGCAAGAAGAAAGAAACTCCACTGTTGGTGGAGCTATGAAGTGCTCTTACCCTTCTGCAAGTCAATTAAAATTATGCCCTTAAAATCAATAAATTGTCCTTACACTTTGACCTGGTAATACAACAACTGTACCACAGAAAGGTCAAAGAAAGACAAAGACCCATGTGGACAAAATATTTAGGGCCTCTTTTTTGTTATGGCCAAAACCTTTAAACAAAGGAGGTGCCCAATAGTTGGAAGATGAATGAACAAATCATGCTATATGAACATAAAGAAATATTTCTACAACATAAGAAATGATGAAAGGGACAGATTTGGAGAAAATTAGGAAGACATATGAACTGACAGAGTAAAGTAAGGAAAATCATGAGAATAATGTATGTAGTAACAACATTATAAAGGAAAGCAACTTTGATAGGCTTTAATAAGAACTCTGATGAATGCCATGATCAGACATAACTCCAGAGGACAGATGATGTAGAAATACTCACTTTTTGACAGAGATGTCAGAATCAAGGTGCAGTATGAGACATATTGTTGAACATGGCAAATGTGTGATTTTGTTTTGCTTAGGTATGCTTAATTGTTATAAAGATTGTGTTTTTTTTCTTTGAATAGAGACTGGTAAGAAAGAGTGGAACTAGTAGTAAGGTTGCTAAAAAATAAAAGGAGTGGAATGACTGAAGAAGTTGTGGTATATGGATATAATGGAAACTATTGTCCTATAAAAAATGATGAGCAAGCAGACTTCAGAAAAAAAAAAAACTGGAAAGACGTATATGAACTGATGCTGAGTGAAGTGAGCAGAACCAGGAGAACACTGTGCACAGAAACAGCCACAGTGTGCGATGACCGACTTTGATAGACTAAGCACTTCTCAGCAATGCAAGGACCTAAAACAGCTAAGGACTCATGATGGAAAATGCCATCCACATCCCGAAAAAGAAATCTGGAGTCTGAATGCATATTGAAGCTTACTATTTGCTCTTTTGTTTTTTCTTCCTCATTTTTTTTCCCATTCATTCCAATTCTTGTATACAACATGACTAGTGTGAAAATATGTTTTATAAGAATATATATGTAGAGCCTATATCAGATCATACACTGTTGTGGGGAGGGAAAAAGGGAGGGAAGCAGAGAAAATTTAAAACTTATGGAAGTAAATGTTGAAAACTAAAAATAAATTAATTTATTAAAAAACAAAAATAATCATTAAATATCTAATTAAAAATATGCTTATAGGGTATAGATGTATTTAGGGTATATATAGGTGGTATACTGGATAGAGCACCACCCATAGGGTCAGGAGGATTTGTTTTCAAATATAGCCTCAGATGTGTACTAGCTATGTGAGCCTGGGCAAGTCACTTAACCCCAATTGCCTCCAAAAACAAAAACAAACAAAAAATGCACCTATATCATATTTGCAAAGCCAAGCACAAATACACATTGATTTTTGATGTATATTGAGTTTACTCTCCTGGGGAATGTAGTAAGTTCTGATCCAGTACTTCTCTGTTAGAACCCCTGGAGAAATTTTCATGTCTACTTTTTACATTAATAACAATGCCATTGAGTTTATTTGAGGAGTTGGGGTCAGAGTAGTCATCTGTACCTCTGTGCATATTTGTTTACCTAGGCTACTAATAGTGATGACAGCATATCAGTGCCAAAAGTTTGTCTTCCATAAAGATGATAAAAACAGCCTAGGAGTGATGATAATCACATGACTCAGAACAAGGCATTGCATATAGAAAATGCAGTGGGTAACTGCATTGTAATTCACTATGACTAGTTTCTTAATCTGCACTGGCTATTCTGACTTGAATCAAAATTGTGAATGGCCAGGGAAGAAGAAGGGAAAGTTGGGAGAACTGGGAAAGGGCTCCTGGAGAAGGTATACCATGAGATGAGTCTTTGAGGAAGACAAGGGAATCAGGAGATGGAAGTGAAGAGGATGAGCATTCCAAATAAGGGGCTAGTTAGTTCAAAGGCATGGAAATGCTAAGTAGGGCATTGGGTTCAAGAAATCCCAAATATGCCAATGTAGTTTGTTCACAGAGGGAAATAAAGTTTAAGAATATTGGAAAGTTAAGGGGGAGCATTCATAAAATGAGCTGGAGAAAAAAATTGCAAACTGCTCTAGTAACTTTGCCAAGAAAGTCCAAATAGGGGGCAACAAAGAGTCAGACATGACTGAAATAACTGAACAACGGGCAGGAGGTCGGTTATGAAGAGGTTTCCAAATAGAGGATTTTATTCATGATTCTGGGGGTAAGAGGGAGCAATTGGAACTCAAGGAGGTGGGGGGAAAGGTGTACAGGAAGGGAAGAGACATTGTCAAAATTACACTTTAGGAAAAATCACCTTGACAGTCAAGTGGAGGAGAAATTTAATTTGGGAGAGACTTTTGGTATGGAGACCATTAAGAAAGTCCTTAAAAGGTGAGAGGTGATGAGAACCTGAACTGGGTCAGTGGTTATAGACATGGAGAGGGCACATATATGAAATGCTTTGAAAGTAGAAATGACAAGGCTTGACAACATATTGGATATGTTGGGTGAATGAGAGCAAGGGGTCAAGTATGATACTAAGGTTTTGAGTCTAGATGAATCGGAAATGGTGTTGCCTTTAGTATCAGGGAAGTTTGGAAGAAGGCAGGGATTTATGGAAAAGATAACAAGTTTAGTTTTAACATGTTTATTTTAAGATCCAGTTCAACATATCCAACAAGCAGCTGTTGGTAAAGTGGACCTTGACTCAGAGAGACTAGAATTCGATATATAGATACAAGAAATCTCTGCATAGAAATGATCATTGAACCCATTGGAGCTGATGACATCACAATACAGAGTGAAATGAGATAGTAAGCCTTTATTAAGTCCCTACTGTGTTCCAGATATTGTACTAGTAGTAAGTATGACATAAATAAAAACCCTGCAAAAGTTGAGGTTGAGAAGGAATGGTTTAATAGATCAGAAGAGAAACAGTAGTGTGCAATCTCATGAAAAACTAGAGAGAAGAAAGTATTTGAAAGGATGTCAGTCAACAAGCATTTACTAAGCATTCTCTGTGGCAGGCACTGTGCTAAGCATTGGGGATACAAAGAAAGTCAAAAACACAGTCCCTACCCTAAAGGAGCTCCCATTTCGGTAGGTGTGCAACCATATTCAATACTTCAGGAAAATTAAGGTTCAAATCCAGTTCTAACATATGGATATCCACGGACAAATGACTTTACCTTTTAGAATCTCAGTTTCCTCATTTATAAAATGGACATAATAATAGTTTTTTTAAACTTTAGAAACTAGTTTTTGTTTAAATTGTATGCACTGATCATGCAAGAGCACCATGAGGTTTATTTAAGGGTGTTCTTTTACAATACATTTGTTCATAAAACATGCTTGAAACAAATACTGAATTTACAATTCCCTACTGTTTTTAAGATTACTCTTGATAAAATATTGCAACAAAATACACTCACATATCTGTTGTTAGGAAAGTGTTGTGTAAACTTTAAACTCCTAGGTAAATATGAATTGTTGTTTCTCTTGGACTCTCAGTTATGATTTGGTCTTAGACTTCCTATGTAAACTAGGATTTTCCCTAAAAACTATGAACGTTTGTGAATCTTTTCTAAGGAAGATCTCGTTAGAGAACCTGGAAGCTATTTCACACTCCACTCACAGAGAACATCCTAAACTAACTTAAATCCAGGAATCATAGATGTGAGCCTAGAATTCTATTGATCCCTGTGAAAAAAAGAGATAAAGAGATAGGACAGTGATAATAACAGTTATACAATTAAAATGTATTTAGATTTGTGTGACATTTCCAGGAATGGTAAAGCTTTCTTTTCTGTTGCTTCGAATCTAGATAGAATTCAGCTAAAGGAGCCCAAAAGCCCAGTTATAGAACCTTGCTTTGAATTTGCCTAAATAACTTTGGACAGTTCATGTCACCTCTCTGGGCCTTGGTTTCCTCATCTGTAAAATGAGTGGGTTGGAACAATGATCTTTCAAAGCATTGGTCATATGCTTATAAGACAAGGTAGTTCACCCTAAGTTGATATATGTATTGAAACTGTGA
The DNA here is from genome assembly GCF_028583685.1 of Petaurus breviceps papuanus. Taxonomy (NCBI): domain Eukaryota; kingdom Metazoa; phylum Chordata; class Mammalia; order Diprotodontia; family Petauridae; genus Petaurus; species Petaurus breviceps. The sequence continues at coordinate 23,066,079 of NW_027187419.1, read as the reverse complement.
TTTCCCAAATTGCATCAGTGTTAAATTAGTGAGACTTGGGAAAGGATTATTACTTAACTTAGAAAAAAGAAACCACTGAGTTAATATAATTACTTCCAGGTAGCTGTTGAATACAAGGAATATCTCCTGTAAGATTTCAAAAGCTGATTAAGGATTAAACTGAAACTTTTCATAGTAATAGAGGTTAATTGAAAGACCTTTAAGAGTTAGAACCTCAAGTACTTACAGAGCAAGAGAAAATTGAAAATCAGGGATAATATTCTCATGAACAAAAGAAAAAACAGGTAAAAACATGGGACCTATTAACCCAATTCTTATACTATGTCCATACAAGGACTTTCTTTTATTTAGTTAGGTGGTTTTGCTTTCAAAAACAAAGGCTTAAATCATGACTCTAGTTGTATATTTTGAAAAATGTTATGTGGGAGAGATGTTCAACTTAGGCTATGTTACTCTACAGAGTAGAACTACCACCAATGGGTCAAAATTCCAAGTAAATAGAACTTATCTTAACAGGAGAAAGGAAGGGAGGAAGGGAGGGTGGGGGTGGATTGAAAGAAAGCAACATTTATTAAGCACCTACTATGTTCCAAGCACCATGCTAAGTGCTTTCCACAGTATTATCTCATTTGATTCTCACAGCTCTGTGGGGTAGGTGCTATTTTTAGTGCCCATTTTATAGTTGAAAAACTGAAGCAGAGCTCACAGCTAGTAAACCCCTGAAGCCAAATTTTAACTCTGGTCTTCCCAACTCCAGGCCAAGCATTCTATCTACCACACCACCTCACTGAACAGTTTGGGCCATCCAAACATGGATGGGCTGCCTTGTAACCACCCTATCCCTAAAAGTGTCTCAGGAGAAACTGGATTGCTGACTGTCACTTAAGTGGTAGGGGAAATTTTTGCATGTATAATTATTCCATTAGCCCCTCTATGAGAAGGTGAATAAACTGAATCAGCTGAATCAGTACCATAGACCCAGTTAAGGAAGAACCTTGGGGATAGAGAAATTCTAGCATATGCTTATTGAAATCACATTAAGGCAATAGTAAATATCTGAGCAAACAAGCCGTTTTATAGGAAGGAGATGCAAAAGTGGGTATCAGAAGGGAAAGCAGGGTTCCAAAGCAGAAAGCCACAGTAATATCTAAGTAGAAGTCTAGAGGAAGTCAAGGTCTGAGGTTTTCAGGCTTCAAGGATTCAATGGTGGCTTGTAAGCAAGAGCTCACTAGACAAAGTGAGTAGGGTAACTGTGTTATACTTTAGGACCTCCCAGGCACATTTAAATTTTAATTCTGGCTGAACATGCTCAATCAACCTCCCTGTGCCTTGCCTGAATTCTCTAGCAATAGAACTGAACATTCTTCAGCTGCCAGCATGAGGTACCATGAGCTTTTCTAAGATGCTAAGATAATAATGTACTGCCTAGCTAACTTATTGTACTTTAGTGAATATTAAGAGAAATAATAAATGTGAAGGTTCTATATAAATTGTAATCACTGTAGATAGACAATTGTTGGCAAAAATTTTAAGGGGGTTAACATTTGGGATTTCATCACGTTAGGGAACTTCCAAAGTGAGGACTCCTTCCGTTATCAAATGCTTAAATCTTACAATAAAAGAGAGTGACTTGGGACCATCCCCTATAACCTAATTAATTAGATAGTTATCTCTGGTCTCTTAGCTAGGATATGTCAAAGACCAGATATGATCCCAGATATATTTGGCTACAAGTCCGGCCTTCTATCTATCCATCACATCAAAGTGTTCTCTCTCACTTTTATTGTTATTCTTTGAAATATAAGGATGTGTGATTCTTTTTCTTGAATCACAGCTAAAGAATAACATATTTTACTCTTCATTTATCATTCTTAAACACATACAATACATACATGTTCCAGAAATAGAAGGTATTAAAGGCAACATGTGTTTTGTATGTGTTTAATACCTTCCTATGCCATCATTACAATCCATATTTTCTCAGAACTCAGGGTAGCTACGAAGAATAATAAAAAAAAACAATAAGCTTTATTTTAAAAAATTTCATCTTTTCATCTTGGGATAAGATGATTGAGCCATGGTTCATTTTTATTCTTTCTGAGCACATTGTCTGACCCAAAACTTAGGGTCACTTGTGTCAAATAATATTTTTCCTTGGACTGAGGCTGCATTTTCATTGGTATAAAGATTTCCAGGTGAGGAAACTTCTACTAATGAAGGTCAGCACTTTTTCTGCAACTGGACTGAGAGAGTTGCCTGAGGGCACTGAGATGTTAATAGACTTGGCCAGGATCATAAAGCCAATTAGCATTAGAGTTTCCTCTCTGCCCACAAAGGGATAGGTATCATGGACACATAGCCTTCAGAAACTTCATACTTCTCCAATGTACTGATTAATTAACTACAGATGTTTGACTGATACTTCACATCTGACTTTCTCCTTTATCAACCAGAGCTGAACCTGAGTAGTGGCACTGTGGACTAAGCCCTTCTCTACTCACCAGTTAAAGACATTTCACCTGGTTCTTTCAGGAAACCTTTTCTGACAAATTCGTTTTGAAAACTTCGAATCATAGATTCACAAAATTAGAAGCCTTTTTGTTAGGCATGTGGTCTGATCTGAACCTGACAGAGAATTGGCTCTACAATGCCCTACCCATGATGTTATGATAAAATGAATCTAATCTAAACGTTCTCTCTTGTAAAATAAACAGGTAGGGAATTAATAAAGCAGAACAGTCTATCTAATTCTGAGATCTCAGAGTAGGCATCGAGTTAAGAAAGGGAGAAGTATACATCTGAATCATCCTTAGCTGAAGTAGAAAGATTCTCTGGAAAGACAGTTTGTTTCTCCTTCTTATGTTTTTAGTATATTAAATGATATGCTTTTATCAGTGGGGTATAGGGGAAAGAGTACTAACTAATCTAGTTTCAAATCCTACACCTAGCCTTTATTAGTTGTGTGACCTTGCACAAGTCATATCACTTTCACCCCACAGACTCTCCTCAGCTTCCTCATCTGTAAAATGAGGATCAGATGACCTCTAATGACCCTAATAGCACAAAATCTATGATCCTATATATCCAAAATTACTAATTTTTTCCCCTATTAAATGTGGAGTTGCAAATGAGACCCAGTATTTTAATAAGGCCTAACCAATATCTCTCTCCTTTTAGGCCACCCATAGCATTGCTTGCCCACACCCACCATTCAGGTACTTTACTGTATTTAATACAGCTTTTAAAATATACACTGTCTTATAATGATCCCTGATTATTCCTTTTCATTGAAGAGTAAATACTGGGGCTTTACCAAATACTTCTTTGTAAAATTCTATAATTGCCCTTGTAAAACTCATTATCTCCTCCTCAATCCTTACTCCCTCACACATCCAAAACAAAGAAAAATCTGTCCTTACTTCAAATTTCCCTATTGCTGTTGTAGGTACCATTATCTTTCCCCATATATGCTATATCAGAGTCATCCTTGACTCTTTCCTCTCTGTCCCCTCCATATATAATCAATTGGCAACTCTTATAAATTCTAAAGTACTTCCTCCTCCTCATCTTATTCTGCTCTTTCTCTTTACTCACTTCACCATCACCTAAATTTTAGCCCTAATTACATCAAGCCTAGAATATTCCCATAGTCTCTTTTTCTTTTTTTATAAGTAATTGGGGTTAAGTAACTTGCTCAAGGTTACACGGCCAGTTATTTCTGGGTGTGGTGCTGAGTATCTGAGCCCGGATTTGATCCAGGTCATCCTGACACTGGAGCCAGTGCTTTTACTCGCTGAGCCACCTGGCTGCTCCTAAGCAATTGGGGTTAAGTAACTTGCTCAAGGTTACACGGCCAGGTGTTTCTGGGTGGGTGCTAAGTGTCTGAGCCCGGGATTCGATCTCCAGGTCTTCTCAACACTGGAGCCGGTGCTCTTACTCGCTGTGCTACCTGGCCGCTTTGGTCTCCTTGCTTCCAGCTTTTCCCTCTTCCAATCCATCCTCCTCAGAGATCAAAATGATATAACTTTTTAGTGATATACCAATCTCATTGTGTTAATTACTGCTCAAGAGTCTTCAGGAGTTCCCTATTGCCTTGAGGATAAAATATAGATTCTTCTGCATGGCATTTCAAGCTCTTTGCAATCTGATTCCATCTTTCCAGTCCACAATTATTTTGCATTATTCTATTTCATGCATTCAATGTTCCACATAAAATTATTTGCTATTTCACAAATTCTGTGTTGTATCTTCCCCCTTTGTGTCTTTGCACAGGTTGTGTCTCCCATAACTGGAATGCATTCCCTCCTTACCTATCAGAATCCATTATTTCTTTCAAGGCTCGGCTTAGGTACAACCAACCTCTTTGGAAAAGCCTTCTCTAAAAACCATCAGTTATTAATGCTCCTATTTTCCTGAAGGACATTTTGTTTTTGTTTTACTCTATTTGTATTTCCAACTCCCGGTATTTTGTGCTTTGCATAAAGTAGATTATTAATAAACAATATATTGTATCACATTGATTATTATTCTTGTGGAAAAGGTAGAATAATGTCAGCTAGGTTATATGTAGTACAAAAAGAGAGGTTTATAACTGGTTAACTGGTCAGACACCAAGGATAATCAATAATTGTGCACTGTCAACTTTGTGCTCAGAAAAGACCAGGCAAACATCTGACTTATTTGCCAAATGAAGAGAGATCGCTGTCAGTTGAAAATGTGGAGTTGACTATAAACTCAAAAATAAAATATTATAAAGAATAATGGATGATGATGATGAATAAAGCAGAAAGAAGAAGCAAAGGGTAAAAATAGTTTGAAGAAAGCTTTGCAGATTATACTCAAAAAAAGTAATTCTAAAGGCATTCAGTGATTTTTAACATGAAAATATGACTCTAAACAGAAGAAAAATGGAAAAGATTTGCAAAAAAACTAAATAACTTAATTTCCTCATCAAGGACAATAGAAACACTGCACTTGGACCCTAATATCACAATCCACAATGTGTTTATATAGGTTATAGAAATGGTACCGGAATGAATCAAAGTGTGAAAATAAATGCAAAACTAAATGATTATATTGTTCATCCTTCATTTTTGAAGAGGACCAATGACATCATGGGGTGATGGCTTGACTTGTAGGTGAATTGGATTTAAGTGAAGCAGAGTTGAACAAAGTCATCAGCCTCACTCTCTCTTCTAGAGTTATTGAAATCCAGTGGCAAGACAAAAATCAAGATGACTGGTGATGGCTGGTATGCAATGAATGACATTGGCATCTTCAGTGCCTAACAAACTTTAAGCACTCCACACCACCTTCTTCAGCCACTTGCATGACCATTGAAACAAATTGTTCTCATGCTCCCATTCAGCTTGGGGAAAAATGGTAGTGGCATGGAAATAATCCAAGACCTTGTTCATATCAAAAAGAGACCATAAAAGCTACTTAGCTCTATGTCTACTCTCCCATCTTTGTAAAAGTCGTCTACATATGAATTGAAGGCACTCTTAGTGAGGGTATTAGATGAAAAATAAAACTTTTCATAATGAATATCCAACAACAGACTAAATTTTTTAAAATGTTCTCAGTTGACTGCAAGATGTGGAGATCATAAAATCCCATTGGGTTTATTGTTTTTTGATGAATTAATAAATGTTATTCAATAAAACAAAACATCACTTCACAAGCTCTTTTTACAACAAGGTGGCCCTTACAGATACATCAAAATCATTCAATATCCCCTGGGTTTTTATGCCACTTCTCTATCCTGGTTCTCCTTCTATATATCCAATATTCCTTCTCAGTGCCCAGTGGTATACCTCAAGGTTTTGTCCAGGGTCCTCTTCTCTTTTCTCTGTATACAATCTCACTTGGTGATATCATCAACTCCCATGAGTTCAATTAACATTTCTATTCAGCTGCTTCCCTCAATCTACATATTAAATTCTAGTCTTTCTCTTTAGCCATAGTTACACATGACCAACAGCTTTTTGTACATCTTGAATTGAGAATCTCAGAATTGTCAGAACTCATTATCTTTTGGATAAAACTTTCCTGACTTCTAAACTTCTCTGTTATTAAAGCGGAAATTACCATACTACTGATTGCTCAAGTTCAAAACCTCTGGTTATGCTCAACTCCTCGCTTTCTTCACATATCCAATACATCATATGAAATCATATCAAATCTTGTCATTTCTGAGGATTATTTCAGAAAAAATTAAGAAACAGCAATATTGTATAGTTGAAAAGACTTAGCTACTCTGATGAAGACAGTGATCCAAGATAATTCTGAAGGATCCAGGATGGAAATTGCTACCCACCTCCAAAGAGAGATCTAACAAATTTGGAGTGCAGATTGAAGCATACATTTTTTAAACTTTCTTTACACATGCTTTCTTTCACATAACTTATACAGAAATATGTTTTGCATGACTTCACATCTATAATCAATTTCATATTGCTTGACTTCTCAAGAGGTAGGAGGGAGGGAGAGAGAGAATTTGGAATTCACATTTTCAAAACACTTTCCTCACCTCCCAGAGAGGTGAGTATAACAATATCATGTGCCTCATTTACGTATGAATAAGTTAAATCTCTGAGAGATTGTGATCAAACAGCTAATCAGTTTCTGAAGCAGGATTGAAAACCAAACTCCCAATTTCAAGTCCAGAATTCTAAGTAGTATGCTTTACTGCCTCTCTAAGCAATATGATATTTTAAACAATGAGAATTTTAAATAGAAAAGGAAATTTTCTAAGTGGTGAAATATGAGCAAACCATGTACTAGACATTTATTTAATTCACATTGTAAGATTTGTTCTTCCCACCAGTTGGGAAGGAAGTATGCTTCATGTCACTTTCTAGCAAATGGTTTTTTCTGGAATTATAGCAGTGATTGGAAGTTTTGCAATGAAGGTATATGATTTTCTTTTAACTTTAACAAAGTAAAATGAATTTAATGTTCAAAAGGTAACTTGAAATCAGAAAGCTGAGAATATTTTCTCCAAGAAAACATTTTAGAAGCTCACATGGTGTGAAATATTTTTCACACATTGTAACTGTGAAACTTATCTCAAAATTCAATTTATAATTAAACATTTCAAAGTCTGTGGTAGTCATCATATCAAAATATGGTATCAGTGACAGATATGAGGCAACTTCTTTTGAGAGACTGGAGGGGACAATTTTTTTCATTCTCCCATTAATTTAGTATTGGCTGCTACTTGGTGGCATATAGAAGCAGAATCATCTGACAAAATCATAGGTCCCTTCAATCTACATCTGTGCATTTGTAAATCAGTTGATATTTCCTGACTTCTGGCAATATAGAAAGACTGTGCTGATCATAACATTCCTTATATAAGTCCCCTACTCACTACTCACAAACCTACCATCTTAATTTAGGCCTCATTATCTCTTTCTTGAACTATTGATATTATTTTCTAATTAATCTCCCTAATTCAAGTGTCTTCCAATCCAATCCATTCTCCACTTGGCTGCCAAGGTGATTTATGTAAAGTTTAGATTTGACAATATCAACTCCTACTCAATAAACTCTCTATTACTTCTAGGATAAATTGTAAAATTTTCATTTACTATTGAAAGCCCTTCATAATCAGGCATCTTCCTACATTCCATCACCTACAGCTAATGGGTTCAATGGTTCTAGGGACCTAATAGGCATCCAGTCAGATATAGACGCATAATCAGAATGGTCCAAGGCCAGTTCTCCTCCTTCAGTAGTATATATTATAGCAAAGTATAGAATCACAAAGTCTTACAATTGGAAGGGATCCCAGAGGTCATTCTATAAACATAGGTCTAGAGCTAGATAGCATCAACAATAAAGGTTCCATGCACTTTACAACAAGAGATTACCTAACCTTTGCTTGAAGACTTTCCCTTGTGCTAAACATTCAAATACTTCACAGTCTGAATCAGTTTCTTTTCTCTTCTCACTCTGTCTAAAGAAGAGCTGCTCCACATTTCAAGGGAAGAATTAAGGTCCTTTTTTTATTGTTTATGCTAGTCTGTTTGGAGACTAAGAATTTTGATCTCTATGGCACATATAGATATCTATAAATTGCTATTAAAATGCCAAACAATTGGAGGAAACTGGGCAGAGTACTTTTTTCCCTAGAAAGGTTTCAATAGGTAACTCTGGATTCAGGAAATTTGAACAAGACCATCCTTTTTGGTGGACAGGACCCTTCATGCCGATTTCAAAAGTAGAGTGGGCCTAAGAGCCTGGGAGAATTGAGACAGTCTTCTGGCTTCCTGCTTCAAAAGAGGGCACATATGATTCTAGATTCTCTTTGGAGAGAAAACTAGAAAGAAAGTAGACCTTTGAAGGCAGACACACAGAAGAAAGTAAATTTCTCTTGATTCTCTTCATTTACCATCAGCTACTCTGCTTGGTTCCACATCATGCCTCCCCTGCATACCCCAATAAGTTGATCATCTGAAATATCATCACCATACTGATTGACCTAGCTTTTGATGCACAACACCATCTCAACAGCCTCAGTTGTCTCTTCCCATCTGATTGAAGGGCCTTAAGGTAGAGCAATAAACTCCTTTCATTATAGAGACCTCAGACCTTTTCAGGTATCTCTTCATTTTCCATCAGTTGCTGTTTAGTTTCTATTCCATGGAATATAATGTGCTCTAATCTCACCCTTTTAGCTTCCTTTGTCTATTGTCTTCCCTTATTATATTGTAATCTCCTTGAAGGCAGGGACCATTTTTCATTTTTCTTATTTCTATGCCCAGTACTTAGCATAGTGTCTGGCACTTGCCTTTAGCTGAACTGTTTGGGTTGAGGATAGGGGAAAGAAAATAGAAGAAAGGGAAAGAGAGTTTTATGTTATAATGGAAGCTAATTATTGTTATCCTGCTTTGACCATTATATTGTGTAACTATTTGTTTGTTTGATCCCTATCACTGGAAGCCTTCTTTAACCTGGACCTTACATTGACTTGTAAACCCACATATTAGCATTATCTATGTTCTATTACATCTGTATTTATTTCATTAAATTTCTCCTAATTACATTTTGATTAGGTTCAGACTGCATTCAGGAGTATTGCAAATTATATGGTCAGTGGGCCACATGTTTGACACCTCCAACAGTCTCTATTCTTATCATAATAGCTGATATTTGCATAGTAATTTAAGGTTAGCTCTTTTGATTCTTACAACAATTATAAGAGATCAGTGCTTTATTGTCCCCATTTTAGGAAACTGAGACTGAAAGGTTAAGTGACTTTCCCAGGGTTACATAGTTTTATTCATTAATCTCAGGAAAACAACAGCTCTTCTCCTTCGGATCTGCTGTAGGAAAGAAGAAGGAATAGGAAAAGGGCTTCATTAAAAAAATGGTTCCTTGTATGGATTCCTGTACTGGGTGAAAATTGGGAAAGATGATTCCTAAAGTTCCTCCCAACTCTTAAGATTCCATGGTTTCTTTGTAAGGTTCCCCTGTAGTATTTACATTATTTCAATATATATGTATTTTAAGTTTGGACTCTAAAACCCATGTTCAATTCCTGGTTCAGTCTCCTAATAATCTATGCATGATTTCTTGACCCCATTTGAGTTTGATGCCACAGTTATACATAGTAACTATATGTTTTCTAAAATAAAGCTTTTTCTTATTTTCTGATGAAAGGGCATCTTGCTCATGTTAATGTCATCATAACAGTTTTCCTGGTGTCATCAAGGGAATGAGGTGGGGAATCCTGTGAGGTAGGTGCTATTATTATTCCCACTTTATAGTTGAGGAAATTGAGGCTAAGAAAGTTAAGTAACTTGCCTAGAGTCATATACTTAGTAAGTATCTAAGATAAGATTTGAACTCAGCTCTTCTGGACTTCCAAAACCATCACTCTATCCATTTGCCACCAGCTGCTTTGAGTACCAGTTGGTTTCAACCATTTGGACATATCTCTTCTTATGACCTTTGGGAGCACTTTTATTATTTTGTATATAATTTATATAAACATCTTCCAGAATGGTTTGTAAGAAATAACTTTATCTTCCTCAATGCCTAGAACAACAAAAACAAGAGGTGGGAGAATTAAATGTCTGTTGAATGAATGATTAAAAAGTATTATTCAATACTTACTGTGTGCCAGCCTCTATGTTAAGTGCTGGAATACAAATACAAATGAGTAAGACTCACTCTATCTTCATGGAGATTTCATGCTAAATGAAGAGGGACAATATATACCAGGCAGTAGGAGCCAGGAAGGAGATTTTTCATGGAGAAGTCAGAGGGACTAGTTGGAAAGAGGTGACTGGAGTGGAAATTACTAGGAAACATCATGATGGGCTTGAGATCAGGTCAGGATAAGGTGAATGTTTACCAGTCAAAGCCCAATCATGGGGTGGGAGTATGGGTTCCAGAAGGAGGTAGAGGCTGGAGCTAGAGGCAACATAAGATAAACATGGCTAACTTTGGCAAAATGCCCTGAAGTTCTCCCTACTATGATATTGTCTTTCAAGATGTAGGACAAGAAAGTGATAAATAATTCTATTTACAGTTTTTTTTCAGAGAACATTTAGGTATTGTTTCATCACTTGGCAATTTCTTTAAACAACATTAAAATGGTCACAAATCTCCTGAAACTCTTATTAAAGTTATGGTGACTTTTTTTAGTAAGAAATAATGTATTTTTTGAAGAGTATATTAAATATGCATCTCGATTTTTCAGTGTCTCACACTTACATTCTGTTCACTTACTAAGATACGATGAAAAAAAATGAGAACATGGGATTTGAAAGTGCACGCATTACCTGTGTCTCACAATCACAAAACCTCCTGAGGTAAATGATCACTGACATAGATATAGCCAGCTGTAGATACTTATAGTCTGTTGATAAAATATCTGATAAAGAACAACTACAACAAATACTGCCCAAGGGAAATAAAAACTGTAAGTGATTGCACTTGCCCACCTCACCCATGTCTCAATAGACTTAACTTGGTAAAAGAAAGATTTTGATTTATTGTGTATCAAGAAGGTCCTTGCCTCAGCACTGTGTAACTTTTTAATGTCTTTGTCCCATGTTATATTCTTCATAGACAACAACATAATCAATGCTACTTGACATAAAACATGATCAACCTGTTTAATTTAGTGCTAAGCAATTTAATTAAATATGTGATAGGTTATATATGCCATGACCATTCCTTCATATGTAACTCTAAATTGAATGCGTCAGTAATGGAGAAATTGGGTATCATTCAAGACAATTATATCATTATGCCATCTCCCTGGTTTTGCCATTCATAACCTCCATGTCTAGAACATGGAAAAGGCATTTTTATTCTTCAGAGCCCAGTTCAAATGCCACATTCAACATGAAACCTTTCCTGATGTAGCTTCTGGTAAATCCACCTCCCCCCATTTTTTGCCTTCTGTTTATTTGTGAATATTATTTTGTTAGTCCCAGACCTAGAACCTGACATCAAATATCTTGATATCTAATTTAGTACTTTTTTTGTAACTTTGATGGTAGTAGACTTCAGTGGAAAGAATACTAAAACTACACTCTGAAGAGAATGGGTTTCCAAATCCTATTATGATTTCTACCACCTACATGTGCCTTGGACTGTTGTTCCTGGTTTTCCCCACCCCCCTACCTCAAGGAAGTGAGTGGACAGTCAGTTGATTCTGTACTGGGAGACCTGTACTAAGACCTAGACTCCACTGATAAAAAAAGGGGAGTGATTATAGTGGGTCATTTGCATGTTATGAATTAAACAAAAACCTGACAGAAAAATGAGAACTTGGTTACTACCCTTATTTCTTTTATTTCATATTTGCCAACTTCACTCCTTTCTACTCTTTTTCCAACTTAGTTGTTTCTTCTTTAACTGCTTTTATTTTGGTCGTGCATTTTAATCTTTTTTGTAATGAAAATTGTTACTTTTTGATTTTAGGATTAACTCTATCCCTTCTAAAGATACAAATTATCCTCCTTGCCATAGTTGTAAAAAGTTACTTCCTTCCTTTCTCTTGTGTTTTCAAGAAAAATACATCATTTTAACTATAGATCATGTATCAATTTGTAATTTTTTTGGTATGTGGTATGTGTGTTGGTCTAAATCTATTTTCTGCCTGACCAGATTTCTCAGCAGTTTTTTGAAAAATAAAATCTTTGTCCTACTAGCAAATAGCCTAGAATTTGCCAATGCTACTATGTTCAATTATTTCTTGGTTTATTTACCTAATCTGTTCATCGATCATCTGGTATATGTTTTAACTAGTACCAAATAATTTTGAGAAGAATCTCTTCCTTCCTATTTTTTTCTGTTGTCTCTCTTGATATTCCTGACTTTTTATACTTACAGATGAATTTTGTTATTGTTTTGTCTAGTTATATAAAGTATTCTCATTCCTAGTTTGGTGTAGCATGAAACCTGTAAATTAATTTAGGTACTCTCATAATTTTGATTATGAGATTATTGTTGATTATGATTAGTGTAGCACAATCATAAAAATTAATATTTTCCAGTTAAATTTTCTTATATTTCTTTAGGGTATCTTGTTATATTCCTGTAAGTCCTAGTATAACTTTGTAGACAAAACCTCAGATTATTATAGTTATTTTGAATGAACTTTCTTTTTCTAGTTCCTCCTATTCGAATTTATTAGTAGCATATAGGAATATTGGTTTTATTTTCTTGGTTTATTTTTTCTCCTAATACTTTACTAAAGTTATTGTTTCAATTAAATTTTGTTTGAATCTCTAGGTTTTGCCAAGAAAATCAAATCATCCCTAATTAACTTTAATTTTTTTTTTACTTTTTTTAATGCTTATATCCTCAGTTTCTTTTCCTTCACTTATTTCTACAGTTAACATTTTTAGAACTATATTAAATAATAATGGTTACAATATGTGTGGTGTGGTGTGTGTGTGTGTGTGTGTGTGTGTGTGTGTGTGTGTGTGTGTGTGTAGTCTTTATTCCTATCTGAATTGGAAATATCTCTAGTGTGTTCAAAGACCAGCTCCTGAAAGCTGGGTGATGACTCCTTGCCTTAATTCTGGATGAGGTGGCTGCACTTCAACCCTCCTATGGCATTGTCTGGGATCATAAAATAGCACCCTTGGAAGCAAGACCAGGCTTGGTCACTTCTAAAACCTTTGGATTCTAAGACCAATAGATCAAACTAGCCTTGATTTATCTTTTGGAATAGCTCTAGTAGGTAAATAACATACTCCCCATTACACAAACTTCAGGTGTTTATATAGAACTATATTCCTTATGAGTTTAATGCTATAGAAAATTCTAGGCAGTGTTATCTCTTGCCATTAAAAACATTAAAATCCCTTTTTACTTCCTTATAACCAAGTGTTCTACACCAAGACATTAAGGAATACAATTAAATTTATTTATGATGTGAATCTTTGGCTCTAATTATTTCTAATTGAAGAGTTCAAAGGATTTTTTCCTGTATTTTTTAAGCCAAAATTTCTTAGGACCATTTGGTATCACATGGAATATGACATTTATCCCTGACATTTTCCCCTTTAAATTTTTTTTGAATTTCACTTCCTTAATGTTTTCCAGGTTACCATTTAATTACTATACATACTAAAATGTTCCTCATTGAGATCCCCCTTTCCCTTGGATCCAGACATTTAACAAATCAATAATATCTGTGGTCTTTAACCTCCCGGGGTTTGTTGTTATAGAGCAGAGATGTCAAACATGCAGCAGCTGTAGGTCTACAATACTTTCTAGTGCAGCCACAACCAAATAAAAACATAATTGGGAAATATCTAACAAAATAAATAAAAATGCAATCACAACATGAATACTATTAATTTGTGAATATTAATTTTATTGCATATTTATTTAATATTAATTTTAAGTTGGTATGCAGTGTTAGGGATTCCTTTCTATTTGAGTTTGACACCCCTGTGTAGAAGATGTGCTTTTTTAATGCTGTGTAATATAGAGAGGCAGCTCATCTGTGGCATGTTTAGATATCCAATGTGGTATTTGGCCCACTTTGACTTCAAGGAAGGCGATGATTGATGTGATCTTTCCTTCTCTCACCTATTTCTAAGAGATTTATTGGACTAGAATTGTATCTGTTTACTCTATATCAAATATCTGTAGTCTAGGTGTACAACAGAGAGTTTAGAATAAGCACCTTAAAGAAGAGGATATCACTTAGCTTACTTTCCCCAGCTCAGCTCTCTTTTACTGAACACTGGGTATAACAAAAACCATCATGAAGATCATATTGCCTGCTCCCCCAACAGTCTGATGTCATATGTCTCCTTCATATGTTCCATAGGCAGTGTGCCTCAGAGACCTCTCAGTCAATCTGGACTTGTAACCCATCTATGCAATGTCACAGAGCAGTCGCTGTCCTGTCGCTGTCCTTCAAAGAAACATCTATTCAGAGTGAATGGGGATGTTACATTGTGTCATCACAAAGCAGAAGTAATTTCAGTTTTTAAACCACATATTTACTTGGAAATTGCCAGGGGAATTCAACATATGTTTCATAGGATGGCAACCCTGGATGTTCATGCATTGTTAATAAGGTGTCTTCCAATCTAATTTTCACTAAATTAACAGTTACAAAAAGAAAAGCAATGATAATGATGTTGTTGATGAAGATGAAAAAATTTCTTTTCCAGTGGTCACTATCCCTGACTACTTTGTGATATCACCCCTCACTCAGGAGTCATCATGGCCTCTGCAAAGAGTATTGCATATATTAAAAGGAGATCTTATTTGAGATCGTGCTCCACTATTCATTTTTGTGTCAATTTAGGCACATCAGATCCTTTTTGGGTGCTTTAATTTCCTAATCTGACCTCTTGTTTTGTATTAAATCAAAACTAAGCTTCTTTGCAGCTGTTTGATCTGTGATTCAGTTGTTACCACAATAACTCTGCTTACTTTATTTCTTAGCTAGAGAGTCCTTTTTCCTCTATGATTATACATTTAACCATCCTTTGAGACCCTATTTAAATTCCAGGTTTGGGGGGGGGGTCCCCCTATGGGATTGTTCCTGATCATATGGACCCTGGTGATTGCCTTCTCTTAACTTGTTTGTATCACTTAGTTGTCATTTAACTTGATCTTATACTGTTTACAAAATACTTGGTTCAGTTTATTATATGTTTATATTTTATTTGCTACATGAAATTATAAACTCCTAGAGCACAAGTATTATTTATAGAATTTATTTGAATCAAAAAGTGGTTTCTTCACACCCACAGTGCCTAGAAGACTGTTGAAGATTTAAAATTCGATAAATGAATCAATTAAGGCCAATATTTGATTCTCAGGATAATCAGATTTTCTGATTATTAATTCTATAATTAAAATATTAGTCAAAAAATATTAAGGAACATTGAAGCATTAGTTTTCATAACAGAATGTGAGATTGGTATTGTTTTCATTACCCCTAACTTAAAGGATGAAAAACAAAGATGCAAAGAAATTAAATACATGTACTGCATCAAATACTTGATATATTTATTTTTTCATTGTGTAACAAATTGCAAGGCTAGGTTTATCAATTGGAGAACAGTCTGCTCTGATCTCCCTCTCAAATAGGAAGTAGAATATAATATAGCAAAAATTTTCTTTGGTGTTTTACCTTAAAATGCATCAAAAATAAGAAGCATTTTACATCTAGGTAGAATGTTTTTTTAAGATAATGTGGGAGGAGAGCTAATGAATCAATGTCTTTGGAGGGTTTTGAAAGTATGCCCTTTTCTGTTTCTATAGAGAGTGTGGATTATGGGCCAGTGTTTGTGCAGGAACCAGATGATATCATTTTCCCTACTGATTCTGATGAGAAGAAAGTGGCACTGAATTGTGAAGCTCGAGGCAACCCTGTTCCCAATTACAGGTAGAAATTCACTCTTGAGCACTCATTCCCCTAAGCCTCAAAAACAACAGTTGGATGATATTCTAGAATCCCCAGAGAATAAGAGAATGTCCCATGTAATCTTTATCTGTATTTCTTCTGATTTTTTCCAAGATGGCTACGAAATGGAACAGAAATAGACTTGGAAAGTGATTATCGCTACAGTTTGATTGAAGGAAACCTCATTATCAGCAACCCAATAGAAGCAAAGGATGCTGGTCATTATCAGTGTTTAACATCTAACTCCTTGGGAAGCATTCTGAGCAGAGAAGCCACACTTCAGTTTGCCTGTGAGTAAATTATTTTATTGCCATGAAACCCTTTTATCCTTTTAGTAGTTAATGAATATGTTATAAATTATTGGCAATCTTTGCAACTATAAAGTTGAAGAGAGGAGGGACCATATCTTTTCTTGAGTTATTTCTGAATCTCTGGATAAAAGTATTGTCTTCTGAATAAATCCAGTTTTATCTAATCCAAAACTGTTCTCTTTTTTATAAACTTTTACAGAAATTCCTAAAATTATTTTTCTTAAAATGAAGAACTACTATCCATTAAAGATGAAATATCTATAATAACACTTTTTAGGTCAGTGGTGTCAAATAAATAATGACTTTTGTCAGCTTATCTTGACTTAGAAAACAAAATGTTAACATTATGTACATTCTATTGCATTTTTACTTATTCGGTTAAATATTTCCCAATTACTTTTGATCTGGTTCAGTTGCACTGAGGAGTAGGCCTGGTTGGGCCAGGTAGTGTTTTTGGCACCTTACCTCAGTCTTAGGCTATTGATTTCTCAGTAGTCTTGGTGACCACATTCAAAGTTGCAAAATAGATGGAGGTAAGGGATCTACATTGGCTATAAAATCTGTCTTTAGTGAATTTTAGATTTAATGTTGTGTCCTAAAGTTCTAGTAACCATTTTTTCTCTATATATTCTTTAATGTTGTGTGTGTGAGTGTGTATATGTGTTAAATTAACTCAGCTACAGTACATTAAACATATATAAGAAAGGAAAAAAGATATAGAAGAAATAAAAAAGAACTATTAAAAATCCAGATCATTAATTGTTCAGGATTCACAACTTAAAGAATACCAAGACAAGTCACAGAAATATTTTAATCTGTCACATGATCAAAAACTGGGCTTGCTTTGGTACTTGAAAAGATATTATTTCTGTAAGTATAATTTATATCATAGGAAAAAACAGCATGCTTCTTATTATGACCTGTATTTATTTGGGAGAAAATTATATATTGAAGCATAGGGTAAAATACTCTTCAGTTTATTTATTGGACTCACAATAAATAAAACTGATTTAAAAAGTTAACTCCTATTATTGTGCCAATGCTATACCATATAGGGTATCTGTAGGAACACAATGACTTTTCTGCCATAAAGTACCAGGTCCAGACAAATCTTCTTAGTTAAACATAAATATAGCTTACATCTTACAGTTTGTACTATAACTGTGGCATGCCCACTAGTGGTCAATATGCAAACAAAGATCTGTGATATTTTTAGTGTTGGAATCTTCTCCACTGAAGATCAGAACCATCTGTCCCTTAGCAGATACGTTTTACGGTATTACTTGAGGATTAGAGAGGATGTAAATTTTCCATGGTCACATAGAGGAGAATTTTGGAGTTATGTTTAGTTGTACATACTGTATAATACTACCAATTAGTAGAACCATTATCTAGATTTAATTATTTTCTGGGAGAATAAAACCCTTAAAAAAGTTGAAAATATAAAATTAAAGTCATGAACTGTTATAAAATATTCCATTGTGATACAAGATTGTTTCTCTAATCTATGAATTGTAATGTATTATATGACAGATTTTTTTTTTGCTTTTTGGAGGGCAATTGGGGTTAAGTGACTTGCCCAAAGTCACACGGCTAGTAAGCATGTCAAGTGTCTGAGGCCATATTTGAAGTCATGTCCTCCTGACTCCAGGGCCGGTGCTCTATTCACTGTGCCACCTAGCCAACCCCTATTATGACAAATTTAGACTGAGAGATTACAATTTTTATTTGCCAGGTTATGTGACTACACTTTGCTAATGATAGGGCATCTTCAAACACTGACTCAAAGTCATTCAGACTCACAATGTTTCTCTAGAGCACGTAGATTAAAATTTTGTTGCTTAATCATTATTGTTAGAGTACATGACTTCATCAAAATATACTGTCTCAGATATGTAGTTGATGTGCTTTGGGGGTTTATTTGTAAGTGAAGAAAAGTCTATATAAATATTTTCACAGTAATCATGATCTTATTTTGTTTTTCCCTAATAGCCAATACTTTCTTAAGGAGGCTATGTATTAAATATATAAATAGGAGTAGTATTGTTTAAGGGCATAAGAAAAACTTCTATCCAAATTGATTTTCCTATTCAAATGTATATCTAAAATTTCACTATTCTCAAACTTCATTTCTTTGGGTTAAACATTACCCTTTTTCCAAGCTTCTTCTTTTCTTTTGGAACTACAAACACCCTCACAGTTTGGGCATTCATTAGTGTGTGTGTGTGTGTGTGTGTGTGTGTGTGTGTGTGTGTGTGTGTGAGAGAGAGAGAGAGACAGAGAGAGACAGAGAGAGAGAGAGAGAGAGAGAGAGAGAGAGAGAACACACTGGAAGTTACATAAATGTGTTGGATAGATCACTTTCCTCAGAAGCAGGTAACTCAAAGTCCCTGGCACCATAGTGGAGTTTGGAGTAGGGAAGAAATTATATTGAGATATAGATAAGGAGGGACAGGACAGAAAAGAAAAGAGAGCATTAAAAATGCACTTCAGCTACCTAACATTTTGTCTAGAATTTGTCTTGTATACTAACAATAAACTCACAAAAAGGGTTATTTGGGAGGATACCCCAAGAGAAAAAGGCTGATTGGTTGCATGATAGAACACTACCTTTGTGACATATCACTCAGATCCACATAAGTCACTGTATCAGCAATGCCATATTCACAATGCCTATGGAAATTACAGATATGCTGATATAATTATCCATCACAAAATACATCAGGCTTGCCATAGGGGGGAATAAGCTAGAAAATTTATTAAAATACCAAAAGACTGAAGTCCCAAAACCAGAAAGTGAAAGCCATCAGAGTAGTTATGAAATTGGCACAGGTAAATAAAGTAGAAAGCACCCACATTCTCAAGCCTTTAAAACAGAACAGGCTACCTCAGGCAAAGGTCCTCCTCTCCCCACTCACAGCAACCACCCAGCATCCAGGAATCTGTGCTCCCAGCAGCTCTGGCCCCTGGCAGTCCTTAGCAGGAGTCCTTAGCAAAAATTCTGGCTGACTCAAAAAGGGCTTCGTGCTGCCGCCACTGCTGCCTCTGCTGCTGCTGCCGTCATCGCCGCCACTGCTAGCCACCGCAGGAACTCTAGCTTGGCTTCCACTTCCTCTTGCTCTGCCCCTTCCTGCTATGTCAGCAAGTCCAATGGGGCATTGAAGATCTTTAAATCCCATAACCCTTACATTCCGCCCCAAGATCTTTCATGTCCCTTACTTGGCAAAAATACAGTAGGAATAACTGGTGTCAACAAAATTTCACAACAATATAACAAGAATAGCACACAATAAACACAGAAAACCATATTTTAGGGTGGGGCTTGAGCACAAGCTCCCCATCATTCCCCCACCCCAAACAAATGGGACCCCAAAATCTTGCGGTAAGGGGTGAAGGTCTCTTCTTCCATGGCTACTTGCTGCTGAAATCGGATTAAAGCTGTCCCTGTTCTAAGGAAGGGGTCCCATTTGAGAGGTCAGTTCTTAATATGCTTGATGCCAGGTCCAAGGGCGACACATCACAGTTGCAGACAGGGGGTGACATCCAGCTTAAGCTATCAGGGATCTACAGGTAGAGGGTACCAAGCCTGCAGAAACAAATCTAGCAAACAAGGTGAACAAACAAAAAATCAAGAAGAAGCAAAGAGATAATAACCAGAATATTGTAGCCTCACTCACGGTAGAATAAATGACTTAAGGGTACAACTTTGTAATCATCTTCTCCAGAATAAACAATAGTTACATTGTTATCCCTCCCATGTGCTATAATCTCTGCAGCCTTTGGAACATCATCTGGCTTCCATTTTACCCATACTTTAGCTCCTGATTTTATTCTATCAGTAGAACCAAATTCTTCAGTTCCTCTAACAGTTATTTTGGAAGGAGGATCAGTTTTTACAAGTGGTATTGTTTTACAAGGAATGATAATCACTTGAACTATCCTATCATTTTTGTGAATCTGTATGGGCCCTTCACCTAAATTATGGAATGTTACAACAATTTCTCCTTGATAATTAGAATCTATTACTCCAGCCAATACATGTATTCCTTGAGCTGCTAATCCTGATTTAGGTAAAATCTGTCCAAAGTGATCTTTAGGGATTCTTATGCATATCCCAGTGGAGATTTTTCTTATTTCTTTTCTGTCCAACCAAAAGTCCTCTAAACAATGTAAATCATACCGGGTGCTGGGACATCTGGCCTCAAGGTCCAATACTCAATATTTGGGATCTTAGGTGTTTGTTGTTTTCTAATTTGCAGATTGGGGGTCATCATTCTGGCTAGAGGTGTACTTCCTCCCAATGGTCGATTATTCAAATTACGCAAAGCCATGAACAAATTATCCTTCCAATGTTGATATGAATTATTGGAACTTAACTTCCTCAACTGTTCTTTCAGTAATCCATTCATTCTTTCAATTAACCTAGATGCTTCTGGATAATATGGAATATGATATATCCATTCTATATTGTTTAGTATACAATACTTCTTCATTTCATTGCCTTTGAAATGTGACCCATTGTCACTTTGAATCTGCATTGGGGTTCCATAATATAGACTTATGAGATCTAGGGTTTTACAAGTGTTTTTCTGGGTTGCATTCTTATAAGGACAAGCTACTAGTACACCTGAATAGGTATCAACACAAGTACATATAAATCTGCATCCTTTATCCAGTGGTAGTGGACCAATATAATCTATTTGCCAGATTTGGGCTGGGACTTTTCCTCTTGCTATCTCTCCAGTTATTACCCGAGGAACAGTTCGCTCCTTTTCCAATTGACATATATGACAGTCTTCTGCTATCTGTTTTAACAGTGAATGAGAGATACTAATACCTCGATCTTGTGCCCACTGGTGTGTGGCCTGGACCCCCAAATGGCCTGCTGTTTGGTGGACCCATTTTGCGAATACCGGATCTTCAGTTATTGTCAAAGTAGGGACAATATGTTCAGTAGCAATCTTTGCCAGTCGATCAGCATGAGCATTGTATTCACGTTCTGGTGTGGTGGGGGCCACGTGAGCATCTACAGGAAAAACTGACAAGTCAGTGACCAAAGACATGTTCCAGATATCTTCCCATAATTCTTTGCCCCAGACTTATTTGCCATGAATCTCCCAATTTTCATTTTTCCACATGGGCATCCATGTAGCTAACCCATTAGCTACTGTCCATGAATCAGTGAATATATGACACTGTCCTCCTTGTTCTATTTTGATGGCTTGATATACTGCCATAAGTTCAGCATATTGGCTACTTCCACCTATCCCAGTACTTTCCAAAGTCCTTCTAGTACATGGGTTATAGGCCACTGCTCCAATGTCTTTTTTGCCTCAAATATTTTGCTGTCCCATCAGTAAACCATGCATGTCTCTTTTGTTCCTCAGTAAATACATCATATCCCTCATTCCATTTTACAGTGGATTGTACCAACTGTTGCTTTGGCTCAGGGGGTGTGTCATTCCTCTCAATTTCTATGTTAGCTACAGATTCATGTAGAGCAGAGACTCTGCTTTTGCCTGTTTTCGCTCTATTTTGAATATACCACTTCCATTTAATTATACTAGCCTCTTGGGCATGTCCAATTCTGTGAGAAGCTGGGGTACTCATTACCCAGGTCATAATTGGGATTCCAGGTCTTAATATCACTTCATGGCCCAGAGTCAGTTGTTCAGTCTCCACCAAAGCCCAATATGCAGCTAACAATTGCTTTTCAAAAGGTGTATACTGGACTCCAGATGAAGGGAGTTTCCTACACCAAAATCCCAAAGGTACATTTCGGCTTTGTTGTTTTTGCCATAAGCTCCAGTTTGCATAATCATCTTATACAGTCACTTGCAATTCCAATGGACCATTTTGCATGGGCCACAAATCTAGGGCCAATTGTATGGCAGCCTTGGCTTCTTCAAAAGATTTACTCTGCTCAAGTCCCCAATCGAATTCATATTTCTTCCATGTGACTCTATATAAAGGTTTTAAAATCTGTCCCAAATGTGGAATGTGGTGCCTCCAGTATCCAAACAATCCTATGAACTTTTGGGCCTCCTTCTTATTGGTAGGGGTAGGAAAATCCTGAATCTTTTGTCAGGCTTGAGGAAGAATCTCCTGTAGCCCCTTGTTCCATTGTATACCCAAAAATTTCACATTTTGAGCTGGTCCTTGAACCTTTGCAGGGTTAATTTCCCACGCTTTACTTTTCATATGCTCAATTAGAAGGGTCAAACTCCTTTCCACTTCTTTCACATCTTTTCCCTGTATCATGATATCATCAATGTAGTGGGTGAGCTGTACACCAGGTAGCTTTAATTCATCCAACTGTTCAGCCACAATCCTGTGACAAATAGTGGGGCTATGTATGTACCCTTGTGGCAAGCAGGTGAAAGTATATTGTCTACCCTGCCAAGTGAAAGCGAATTGGTCCCATTGTTTAGGGTCTATTGGGATGGTGAAGAAGACATTTGCCAAATCAATAACTGCATACCAAGTCCCATCATATTTCTGGATCCTTTCTATTAAGGTGATGGTATCTGGAACAGCAGCATACAAAGAAGGAGTCACCTTATTCAACTGTCTATAATCCACAGTCATTCTCCATGTCCCATCTGATTTTCTTACTGGCCAGACAGGATTATTCCATCTTGTGGTTGTAGGGACTAACACTCCTGCTTCAACATATTCCTTTATAGTAGTGGTAATTTCATCTTGCCCACCTGGCACACGATACTGTTTTAAAGTAATTACTTCAGAAGGTTCAGGTAAAGTGATTGGGTCCATTTTTATTTTCCCCCTAAAACTGTATTAATTCCTATCTTCCTCACAGCAAATTGGTATCTCCCTTCAGGTAAATTCAGAGTCATGCCTCTCAATACATCTATTCCAATGATGTATTCAGGAATGGGTACAACAACCACAGTATATTCTTTCTTAGGTAACTGCCCAATTTTCATTGTTATTTTAACTTGTCTGGCTGATATTTCAGCGCCTCCTAGAACTGTGATGGTAATAGGAGTTCCATGTTTAAACTTATCAGGGTTTCCATAGATAAGTGTAGCCTCAGCCCCAGTATCGAGCAGTGCCCTAGTCACAGTAGTTGCTCCATTCTTCCAATATATTGTTAAACCAATATGGGGTCTGCAATCTCTTCTGCATATTTCTTTTATCTGGGCTGGGGCTTGGCCTATCTCCTATTCCCCCTGAAGGTGGGGCAAACTTGGATACAAAGATTCAGATTCAGAAATACCTGCAGGGGTGGTTCCTGCTTCCCTGTTCATTCTAATGCTAAGTACCTTTTCTTGGTACAGCTTATGCAGCTCTTCAGTTGGAATACCATCTATTCTTCTAAAGTCCACCCCTGCTCTTAATAGAGCAGTAAACAGTTCCCTTCTTGTTGGTCTATTTTGTCTCTGAATCCTCTGGCTGTTTACTCTTCTCTCTCAAGGCAATTTGTCTTTTTCCCATTCCCCTAAATCGCTTAATTGTGAAATCTTATCCAGCACCTCTGAAAGAGGGTGCCCTATTTCTCCAATTAATAGAGTCAGAATTAGGTGCTTATATGCAGGAGGAGCCATCTTCACTATGATATTTCTATGAGGAACTCCTCGGGGGGTATCATAGTATGCATTTGCATCTCCAATCATGATAGCAGTTTTCATTACCTCCTCCTTTAGCTTTCTCATACAGTCTCTAAGTGAGTACCAGGGTCTGTCTCCCCTAGGCCACATAGCTTCAGTAGGATATTGCTTTTTGCATCCCTCTGCAGCTAAGGCTAGCAGATTAATTTTGTTGTTACCTCCTTGCATATGGTGATCCCTAAAAGCTTGGTGTAGAAAAGGATTCTGAGTGATACTTATGAATTTTAAACAGTCCTCATTGTCCAGTGTTATTCCTCCAGCACCTTCATCAGTGATTTTTACTATCCAAGACACTAAAGACTCCCCCATTCTTTGGGTAAATCTACTCAATATATCAGTGATCTCCTGTTGAGTGAAATCCTCAATTATCTCCCTGGACTCTGTTTTGCCCCGGTGGTTCTCCTGTCTTCTTCTTCATATGGGGAGAGCTTCTACATTAGAGGACTCCTCATCTAACCTTGCTCCATTCTCCTCACAAACATTCTCCTGGGCAACTCTGCCCAGCCTGTACAAAAGCTGCATGCACATTCCTTGTGCTAGTTTTTTGCTTCCTTTTAGCTACATGAATAGTAGCTTGCTCCTGGACCACATGAGTCCCTCTAGTTTGCTCTTCTGAATGCTGTGACACAGAAGAATCCTCAGGCAAACCAGCTGACTCCCTAGCAATCTGAGGTCTTTCCTCCAGCAGCTTATCCCTACTTTTACACATAAGACGATAACTTGTTAGCAGCACCCAGCCTCTCCTGCACACTCCTGCCAGTTCTTTGCCTGGTTCTATGGGTATTGCTTTCAAACATCTTTCCAAATCTCCAGGTTCTCCCTCTTTTAGCCTTGGTTCCCAGTTTTCACAGGGCCCTGTGCTTTTAGCCCATTCTCTGGCTAGAGAGGAATAAGGCAAATCCTCCCATCCTGGAATGGCCATTTCTCCCTCTAAAGCCCCACTGCTTCCAAATAGAGGCCTGACATTTTGTGATCCCATCCTGGTCGCCAAATGTATCAGTAATGCCATATTCACAATGCTTATGGAAATTACAGATATGCTGATATAATTATCCATCACAAAATACATCAGGCTTGCCATATGGAGGAATAAGCTAGAAAATTTATTAAAATACCAAAAGACTGAGTCCCAAAACCAGAAAGTGAAAGCCATCAGAGTAGTTATGAAATTGGCACAGGTAGATAAAGTAGAAAGCACCCACATTCTCAAGCCTTTATAACAGAACAGGCTACCTCAGGCAAAGATCCTCCTCTCCCCACTCACAGCAACCACCCAGCTTCCAGGAAGCATGCTCCCAGCAGCTCTGGCTCCTGGCAGTCCTCAGCAGGAATCCTTAGCAGAAATTCTGGCTGACTCAAAAAGGGCTTCGTGCTGCCACCGCCGCTGCCTCTGCTGCTGCTGCTGCCATCGCCACCTCTGCTAGCCACCACAGGAACTTTAGCTTGGCTTCCACTTCCTCTTGCTCCACCCCTTCCTGCTACATCAGCAAGTCCAATGTGGCATGGAAGATCTTTAAATCCCATAACCCTTACAGTCACTTGATTACCAAATAGTCTAGATTTATGCATCATTTTCACTTTGATTTTTAGCATTTTTTCCTTTACTAATGAACAATCTTGAACAAAAGTAGAAGGTTTAAAAGTGTATTTTGTGACCCATGTTTCAATTTTTATTGTGTATTATGCCTCCTACTGAGCCTAGAACATAATTGACATTTGATAAATACATTTTGATTGATTCAATGAGAAGTGGTTTAGGACTTGATTACCTTGACCAATGCTGTACAACCACAGTGTCAGTTCATGATCATCTATGGATTTGTTTAGGGTTTTTAATAAGTTGTGATCATAAAATATGGATTTTCTTGTAATTCTCTCTCTCACTCCAAACACACACACACACACACACACACACACACACACGTATATGTATATGTACTAGGAGATCTAAAAATGAGAACAGAAAAGTGAAGTTTCAAAATAATTTTACTGTTAATCACTACATAGAAAGGAATGGGGTTAATATATCAGTGATTAGAGATAATACTCAATACTTTGAAGAAAATGGAGATGAGGAAGTATTGATACTGTTTTACAACCTTAGTTGTAAGAAGCAAAAAGTCCATTTTGAATGAAATGTAAGGGAAAATACAGAGTAAAGAGAGATAAAATGTTTATGTACTTTTATATCCATTGATTGTAATTATCATCCATGTTCATGGTTCACTTCATCCATTCTTAGGCTTTATGTCAATACTAATATGAAAGCCAGCATGGTATGGTAAATACAATGTTGTACACAAAGAAAGGAAAATCTGGATTTGAATCCTGCACCTGAAACTTACTAGCTGTATGACCATGTGTAAATCACTTTAGCTCTCTAGCTCACAGTTTCCACATCTGTAAAATTGGGATAATGATGCATGAAGTATCTACCTCATATTGTTATAGAGAGCAAGTGAGTCAAAATTTATAAAATGTTCTATCAACTTTTAATGATATATAAGTATCACGTTATTTTATATATCACAAAATACTGACAAGGATTTTACATTTCACAAAAAAAAAACAATAGTTGTTAATAAGAGGATCAGTGCTTGTAGGTGGTCCAAAAATTATGTGATTCTGCACTTTC
Organism: Petaurus breviceps papuanus; assembly: GCF_028583685.1. Taxonomy (NCBI): domain Eukaryota; kingdom Metazoa; phylum Chordata; class Mammalia; order Diprotodontia; family Petauridae; genus Petaurus; species Petaurus breviceps. The sequence continues at coordinate 23,039,595 of NW_027187419.1, read as the reverse complement.
TCTGCTGTTCTTCCACCACCACCACTACTGAAAAAGAAGAGTAGAAGTCTGAGGGGCATTTTGTATTGGTATTTGCTTCATGGGTTGCCCTGCTGTGATGCATCATTCTGGTATTTTGAAAACTTTCAGTATTGGCCACATGAGAATGCCTGGCACATAGTAGGTGCTTAATAAATGTTTATTGATTGATAGTGCTTGTTTTTTAAATCCAAAATTGATATGCAAACCATGACTTCTTTGATCATTTTAGTCCATTTGTGGAAGCAAAATAAGGTAAAATCTCTTCACTGTAAAGTAATCCTTTATTTGTCATTAGAGAATATACCCATGAAACTGTTCACTTTTTTCATTCATTCACAAACCTTTATGTCACTTTGTGTGTTAATGGACCAGGATAGCTACTCTAACTTTATTAATTTGCCCTTGTAAACTTCCACCTCAAATGTCTAAATGTCTAACCCTGAGGTTCTCTCATTTTGTTTCCCAGTTAAATGAATAGTTATTACCATAGTTCAACCTAATGAGTATATCCTACTTCAGCAACAACAGCTACATGCCTTAATAGGCTGAAGTGAAGATTCATAGAGTGCTGAAGCCATGTTTATGAAAGACTTTTTTGGATTTCTGGTTGGTTTGTTTCTTTTCCCAAACTTCTTAAAGAAATATTTGCATAAGTACAAAGACAAGTTTGATTGTTAGTGATGATTGTTGCTGGTTCACAATCAGACCATTTTACAGTGGAATATCTTATTCATTTTACTTATACCTATCAAAAAATAATATTCTCACCTACTAGAGTGATTTTTTTCCACCAGTGACAAGCAAGAAGCTGCTATGTAAAGCTGTGTTACTCTATTAACTTATTACCATGCTGATGAGAATTTGAAATTGATAATGTGACACTAGACACTTCTCATACACCCTGCTGAGCTTAGAAACAGAAAGATCTGAGCAATCTATCAAAAGTTCAGATTCTCACAAATAATTCATGGTAGAAAAGCAAAACACAAAATGATTCAAGACTAAGATCTCATGTTGTCTTCTTGCTTCAAAAACTTCACGTTGACAGTTTAGGGATAATGGAGAGTTCATATTTAATTAGAACATACTGCATTTCTGAGTGTTTATATTATTTAGATTTAGAATACTCTCTTACCTTTTCCTTGAAGCAGTTAGTTTAAAATGTTCTGCTAAACTCTCAAATAGTTCAGATTATATTATAATAGTATATAATAGTAGCCTGCCATTACTCCTACTGAAGGATGCCATTTTTCAAAGTACCTGAAAGTTCTTAGAGCTTTTAATTATGAACCATAAAATGAAGTAGTCATTTTTTGTTTTTTTTTTACTCAAAATTTGTATCTTTGGTTTAATTCCCCAACCCCCATAACCTCACTTCAGATAAAAAAGATAATAGGAATAAAAACTAAGTTTCACTAGTGATTCGCTCTTTATGCCAAGATTGTCAACTATCAAGAACTTTTAGGTCAAGATGGCACAGTAGAAGCAGGACATCACTGCGGCTCCAGCTTCCACCTTCCCCAATCCATGTAAAAGGGGACTCTAAAAAACTTTGGAGCTGCAGAACACACAAAATGACACAGAGAAGCTAAACTCTCACTGAGGAAAGCCCAGCAGGCTTGCAGGAATTGGCCAACATGGCGCTCTGGGAGCTGAGCCCAGCCCCTCCCCCCCCCATGAGCCAGAGATTTTAGCCCCAGGGGTCTGTCCACCTGCTGGCTGGAGGGACTCCAGATCACCAGCAGCTGTGATTATTTCCAGATTCATCAACACATAGATGCAAAGGACAAAGTGAGAGATCAGTGCAGTGTGGACTTTGGGACCAGTAGTTGGAAGAACTTCGGCTTTTGCCCCCAGGGCAAGAAGCCCCTGAGATACCTGGCATAGCCAGAACCATGTGGCAGCTTCAGCTCCTGGCATACAGAGTGTAGGGGGGCCAAGCAACCAATCTTAGGGGTAATCACTCTTGCTTTAACCTGCTTGGATCTGGATTGCAGTCTAGGGTGGAGGTCCTGGGGTATGTGACCAGCTTGCCAGAGCATGTGGAGGCTTCAGAAAGGGTACCTAACTAATACCTCCATCAGCTGAGAAAACCCACCATTTGGGACAAAAGCTCCCCTGTCTGGTGGCAGAGTCCTACAGTGGCAAAAAGCCCAGGGGTCAAGTGACTGAGGGGTGACATGACCAGACAAAGGAAGCAAAACCAACAGGAGACTCCAACATTAGACTCCTATTTTGGGGACAAAAAGGAGCAAAGCATGGAACAGGAGGAAGACAGTGAAGTCAGAACACCTGCGCCAAAAGCTTCAAAGGAAAATAGGAGCTGGTTACAGGCCATAGAGGACCTTAAGAAGCAGATAAGAGAAGTGGAGGAAAAATTGGGAAGAGAAATGAGAACGATGCAAGAAAATTATGAACTGAGAGTCAACAGCCTAACTGAGGAAAATCACACCTTAAAAAAACAGACTGACTCAATTGGCAAAAGAGGCTCAAAAAGGCAATGAGTAGAGGAATGCCTTAAAAAGTCGAATTTGCCAGATGGAAAAAGAATCTCAAAAGCTCAACGAGGAGAATAGTTCCCTTGGATTTAGATTGGAGCAAAGGGAAACTAGTGACTTTAAAAGAAATAAAGATGATGTTAAATAGATCCAAAAAATTAAAGAATAGAAGGCAATGTGAAATATCTCATGGGAAAAACCACTGACCTGGAAAATAGATCCAAGAGAGAGAATTTAAAAATTGTTGGACTACCTGAAAGTCATGATCAGGGAAAGAACCTAGAAATCATCCTCCAAGAAATTCTCAAGGAAAATTGCTGTGATGTTTTAGAATCAGAAGGCAAAATAGAGTTTGAAAGAATCCACTGATCACCTCCTGAAAAAGATCCCAAAGAGAAAATTCCTAGGAATATTATAGCCAGGTTCTAGATTTCCAGATCTAGAAAAAAATATTATTAGCAGCCAGGAAGAAACAATTTGAATATTGTGGAAACACAATCAGGAAAACACAGTATCTAGCAGCTTCTACACTGAGGGATTGAAGGGCCTGGAATAGGATATTTCAGAGGGCAGAGGAGCTGGGATTAAAACCAAGAATCACATACCCAGAGAAACTGAGTATCATCTTTCAGGGGAAAATATGGTCATTCAGTGGAATAGAGGACTTTCAAGCATTCTTAATGAAAAAACCAGAGTTGAATAGAAAATTTAACATCCAGGTACAAGAAGCAAGAGAAGCTTGAGAAGGTAAACTGGGAAAAGAAATCATAAGCCACTGATCAAAGTTTAACTATTAACATTCCTACATGGAAAAATGATCATTGCAATTGATGAAACTTTTCTCAGTATGAAAATAGTTGAAGGGAATATATATATGTCTATTTTGGAGGGTATACAGGAGTATGAATACATGTGTGAATGTGTGTATATATGCTTACAGGTATACATGAAAGAGGGCACAGGACCAATTTAATAGGAAGGGATAATACTTAAAAGGGTCAATTAAGAACTGAGAGAGGAATATAATGAGAAGAGATGGAGAGAGACAAAATAGAGTAAACTATTTCATAAAGAAGAGGCAAGGGGAAGAATAGGAAGGCAAAAAGGAATGGGTGAACCTAATTCTGACTGAATTTAGCTCTGGGAGGGAATGGAATACACACTAAATAGGGTATCACCCTACAAGATAGTAGGGGGAAGGGAATGAGAGGGGGGATGATGGAAGGGATGGAAGGCTGGGGGGAAGGGAAGTTGGAAGCACTCACTTTTGAAAAGGGACATAAAAGTAGAGAATAGAACAAGTGGGTGGTGGAATAGGAGGGAGGGAAATATAGTCAGTCTTTTACAATATATCTACTATGTTAATGTTTTGCATTAGCTACACATGTACAATATATACTGAATTGCTTATCTTCCCAGTAAGGGTGGGTGACAAGGGAGGAAGGGAATGAATCTGGAATTCAAAGTTTTAAAATCAAATGTTTAAAATTATATATATATATACATATATATATATATATATATACATACATATATATATATATACACTATTTTTAATACTATCTTACATGTAATTGGGAAAGAAGATATACAGGCACTGGGGCATAGAGATCTACCATGCCCTACTGGAAAAATCTAAGGGGTCATGGGAGAAGATATGGGAGAGAGCAGATTGGAGGAGGGGATATCCTGTGAGACTGCTATTCTGGGGTGGTGGGTAGGGCAAAAATGGGGAGAAAATTTGTAACTCAAAATCTGGTGAAAATTAATGATGTAAATCAGAAGTTAATAAAGCATTTGAAAAATGAAAAAAAAGAACTTTTAAATAACCTTTACCATCATATTTCATAAATCGTATTTACTAAATAATGAATATGCAAACATGAAGTAAATATTTTAACTTTGAAAGAAAATTAATTATTTGTATTCATTAGATGTTATATTTTATCATGAAACCAAATAAAAGTTGATTTTGCATAGTATAAAGCATAGAGAAAATAGACTAAAACTTTCTCTAATTAATGATAAAGGCAATTGTACATGTATCAATCCATACTGAAAAGTTACTATTATCCACTTGGCTCAAAAGTCAATTACTTTTATGATGACTTATATTAATGAGATTACATTTCCTCCATTATGATTATTATGGTTCTAGGTAACCCTGCAGTTTGAGGGAAAATATTCATAGATATAATTAAATCTTTATTAGATAATAGTATATGATATCACTCTTTCACTGTATTTGGAATTATTAGAATAAATTGAGAGTGAAAAGGGGAAAAACATATCATAATTCAATTATAAAAGTGAACTTCTTGATAGGGAAGGATGTTACACTCTGTATAACAAAATGTCATCACTTAATGGGATGTTGAAGAAATGTCTGATGTCTATTTTAAAAAGGCATTTGTTATTGAACTCTTTTCATTTTTCAAGTTAGCTTTTTTTTAGGGTAATCTTTAGCCTTTTTACATATGTGATAGTAATGGCAATTAAAGATTCCCCTGTATTGGCTTGGTTTTCAAATTGATTGTATTAAAACCCAGAGTTTGTTAATCCCACCTGTGGGATGGGCTTGTTGATGTGAAAAGAAAGTCCTGAAGTGGGAGGAGCTGGTGACGGAGATTTGGAGAGACACTGGAGAGAGGCGGAAGATCTTTTTTGGAAGCAGCACCTCGTGGAGAGAGACTAAGAGGATTGCTGGTGGCCGCTTTGAATTGCCCTGGACTTTTGAGACCTGCCCCCTGAGCTACCAAGGACTGAGGAGACATGGCTGTTTTGCTGGTACTTTGTCTGTCTGTTTTGATGTTATTTTGCCAGATTTGTCCACTGGTGAAAGACTGTCCTGTTGAAGAAGTCCTGGAACCTGGCATTTGGTTAAGAAGGCCTGAGACTGTCCTGCAGACAGAGAGTGAATACTGTCCACTGGTGAGGGACAGTACTGTTGTTGCAGGGGTCTGGAGACTGTCCTGCAGACAGAATGAATACTGTCCACTGGTGAGGGACAGTACTGTTGTTGCAGGGGTCTGGGAGCCTTTCTGTTGGTTCAGAAGCCCTGAAGAAGGATTTTCTTGTTGTATGTTTACAGAAATCCTGGGAGAGGGCTTTGCTAATGTGTTCAGGGGTTCTAGGGCTGTTCTACAGACAGAGGATAAATTCATGAAGGGACTGGCAATGTATCTTATGGCCTTGCTAAGCCTTGTCTCCCCAGGAACTAAGATTGCTGAGAACTTGCCTCTTGTCAAGATGAAGAAAAGACCTCCATTTGGGTATTAAGTGCTGTGTTTAAACTTGATGTAACTCTGGGGTAAATTCAATTGTGATCCAGGGGTGGGGAACTTTTGACCTTTTTGTGTTCTATGGTTGAGCAAATGAATGTATTTTACTTATGTTTGGAAACTAATCTCCATTTGAGAAGAGGGGCTTTGTGGTGGACTTAATTAAGGTATAGCCTAGGGGTGGAGAAGTATTTAGAACAGAGACTTTGTAATTGATTGAATGATTGGAAAGTCCTGGGGTGGGGTAGGCCTTGGAGATTATTTAATCACACTTAGTAAATGCTGTATTTTGAATGATGTCATGTTTTGATCTTCTCTGTTCTGGGTTTGTTACTGAATAAAATAGAGAGCACCTATGCTGGTATTTTGAACCTGGGAAGTTGCCTTTGCTTGATATTACATTACAACATATTAGCCTCTTTTGGGACCAATTTAGCATATAAAGAATTTTGCAAACTCAGATATGTCAGTCAATTTAATACTGTCAACTCATTTGTAATTAATATATTTATGAGTAATGTTTATTAATAAATTTACATGTTGTAAATATCCATAAAATCATAGTGTCTTAGCAATGGAAAGAACCATGGAGAGCATCTCTTCCAACCTCCCATCCAGGAAAGAATCACCACTCTAATATGCCTGACAAATACCCATTCAGTTTATTCAGGGGAGCTCACCACCCTGAAGGAAGGCATTACATTTTTGACAGCTCTGATCCTGAGAAATGGCTCCATACTTTGAACTACTCCCTTATAACATACCTTCTAGTCCCACTTTTATCTTTTTGAACAATCTAGAAAGTTGTTGTTTTAGTCATGCCTGACTCTTCATTTTGGGGGGGGGGGGTTCTTAAGCAAAAAATACTGGAGTGGTTATCCATTTGCTTCTCCAAATCATTTTACATATGAAGAAACTGAGGCAAACAGAGATAAGTGATGTAAACATTTAGTAAGTTGCTGAGGCCAGATTTGAACTCAAGATGAGTCTTCCAGACTGTAACAGGTCAGGAACTCTATCCACTGTGCCACCTCACTGCCTGTTTCACGATAACACTTCAAATATTTGTACGCACCTATCATGTGCCCCTACATATCTTTCCTAAGCCAAACATTTCTAATTCCATTAACTCTTTTTTTTCCTGATATGGTTTTGAGTTCCCTTCTACCCCAGTCATAGTCCTTTAGATGGATGCTGTGAAAGAGAAATTAAATTAGGGAATAAATTTTCCCTTGCATGTTTAGTTTTCAAATCAAATTGCCTTCTTCAATTCAACATATATATATATATATATATATATGTATATGCATATATATATATCATCAAATAGCAAAGAAACAAAAGATTATTTGAGCTTTGACATGAACTGAGTCCTAGACCTTAAAAGCAAATGAGAGCCACATACACTTTTGAAAGCATCATCAGTCTTCCTGCCCTGAGTTTTGCTTCCTACTTTTTAAGAGTTATCTTTCTAACTAATTAAGGATCTGATAGCTGTAACCCTTTTCTGGAGTGTATTTCCTTTTGTGTGTGTGTGTGTGTATTTTTTTATTTGTTTTATTTGTTTTATATATATATACATATATTTCAATATTTGATTTTAAAATTTTCATTTCCAGATTCATTCCCTTCCCCCCCTGCCACCCACCCCCACTGGGGAGACAAGCAGTTCAGTATAGGTTGTACATGTGCGGCTAATGCAAAACAATAACATAGTAGATGTATTGTAGAAGACTGACTATATTTCCCTCCCTCCTATCCCACATCCCACTTGTTCTATTCTCTACTTTGATCCTGTCCCTTTTCAAAAGTGGGTGCTTCCAACTTCCCTCCCCCCCAGCCTGCCCTCCCTTCTATCATCCCCCCTCACATCCCCTTTCCCCCCTATTCTCCTGGAGGGTGAGATCCCCTATTTAGTGTGGATTACCCTCCCTCCTCAAGCCAGATTCAATAGGAATAAGGTTGACCCATTCCCTTTTGCCTTCCTATTATTCCCCTCCATTGTAACCATTTTCCCTTGCCTCTTCTGTATGAGATAGTTGCCCCACTCTGTCTCTCCCCATCTCCTCTCATTATATTCCTCTCACCTCTTAATTTCACCTTTTAAGTATCATCCCTTCCTGTTAAATTGGTCCCATGCCCTCTATCTATGTGTACCTGTAAACATATATATACACATTCACATATGTATTCATATGCCCGCATACACTCATATAAAGATATATTTATAGTATATATATAATATATATATATTTCTAAACCCTTCAACTACTGAGAAAAGTTTCATAAGTTACAATTATTGTTTTTCCATGTAGGAATGTTAATAGTTCAACTTTGGCCAGGTGGCTCAGCAAGCAAGAGCTTCAAATCCGGGCCCAGACACCCAGCACCACACCCAGAAACAACAACCGGCCATGCAACCCCGAGCAAGCCATTCAACCCCGATTCCTCCAAAAAAAAAAAAATAGTTCAACTTTGATAAGTTCCTTATTATTTCTTTTCCCTGTTTACCTTCTCATGCTTCTCTTGCTTCTTGTAACTGAATGTCAAATTTTCTATTCAACTCTGGTTTTTTCAGCAAGAATGCTTGAAAGTCCTGTATTCCACTGAATGACCATATTCTCCCCTGAAACATGATACTCAGTTTTGCTGGGTAGGTGACTCTTGGTTTTAATCCCAGCTCCCTTCACCTCTGGAATATCACATTCCAGGCCCTTTGATCATTCAGTGTAGAAGCTGCCAGATCCTGGGTTATCCTGATTGTGTTTCCACAATATTCAAATTGTTTCTTCCTGGCTGCTTGTAATATTCTCTCCTTAATCTGGGAATTCTGGAACCTGGCTATAATATTCCTAGGAGTTTTCTTTTTGGGATCTTTTTCAGGAGGTGATCGGTGGATTCTTTCAACCTCTATTTTGCCCTCTTGTTCTAAAACATCAGGGCAGTTTTCTTTGAGAACTTCCTGGAGGATGCTTTCCAGGCTCTTACTTTGGTCATGGCTCTCAGGCAGTCCAATAATTTTTAAATTATCTCTCCTGGATCTATTTTCCAGGTCAGTGGTTTTTCCCATGAGATATTTCACATTGCCTTCTATTCTTTCATTTGTTTGGATCTGTTTAACAGCATCTTGATTTCTCATAAAGTCATTAGCTTCCATTTGCTCCAATCTAATTCTGAAGGAATGATTCTCCTCAGTGAGCTTTTGAGATTCTTTTTCCCTCTGGCAAATTTGACTTTTTAAGGCATTCTTCTCCTCATTGCCTTTTTGAGCCTCCTTTGCCATTTGAGTCAGTCTGTTTTTTAAGGTATTATTTTCTTCAGTCAGGCTGTTGACTCTCATTTCATAATTTTCTTGCATTGTTCTCATTTCTCTTCCCAATTTTTCCTCCTCTTCTCTTATCTGCTTCTTAAGGTCCTCTATGGCCTGTAACCAGCTTGTATTTTCCTTTGAAGCTTTTGGTGCAGGAGTTCTGACTTCACTGTTTTCCTCCTGTTCCATGCCTTGCTCCTTTTTGTCCCCAAAATAGGAGTGTAATGTTGGAATCTTCTGTCTGCTTTGTTTCCTTTGCCTGCTCATTTTGCCACTCAATGATTTGACTTTTGGGCTTTTTGCCACAGTAGGACTGTGCCACCAGACAGGGGAGTTTTCGTCCCAAACGCTGGGGTTTTCTCTGCTGCCGGAGGTATTAGATGGGTGCCCTCTCTGAGGTCTCCACACGCTCTGGCAAGCTGGACACACACCCCAGGACCTCCACCCTAGACTGCAATCCAAATCCAAGCAGGTTAAAGCAAGAGCGATTACCCCTCAGACTGGTGCTTCATCCCCCTACACTCTGCAGGCCAGGAGCTGAAGCCGCCACGTAGCACTGGCAGGCTGTGCCAGCGTCTCAGCGGTTTCTCGCCCCAGGGGTAAAAGCCACGCACTCCCACTTACTGGGTCCCAAAGTCCAGAATGCACTGGCCTCTCACCTTGTCCTTCGAATCTATGTATTGATAAATCTGGATACGGCCACAGCTGCTGCTGATCTTGAGTCCCTCTGGCTGGCGAGCCCGCCCCGGGGCTAAAGCCTCGGCGCCCCAGAGCGTTGTGCTGGCTGATTCCTGCTGGCCTGCCTGACTGTTCTCAGCAGGAGGTTAGCTTCTCTGTGTGATTTTGTGGGTTCTGCAGCTCCAAAGTTTGTTTAGATTCCCCTTTTTACATGGATTGGGGAGGGTGGAATCCGGAGCCGTGGGAGGGTCGTGCTTCTACTCTGCCATCTTGGCTCCGCCCCCCTTGCCTGGAGTATATTTCCAATACTCTAGTTAATTTTCATTGGAAGTCATTCAAATGTAGTGGAGGATAAAGGGCATGTTGGCTGTACTCCATTCTCCTGCACACAAATCTACCACCAAGGAGGAACAGTGCCATATACCCATTTTGCACAAGTACATACATATAGCTAGAAAAACCACATAACTTTTCCCTCCTCTCTCCAAAATTCCTTTTGATGCAAAGTGTTAGAGACTGGAGAGGGGGTGCAGCAAGTGGGGAAAGAACAGGTCCTACTCTATTGTCTTACCTAGGCAAGGTTCTGGGACTCCTTTGCTTTCTCAGTCTATCAATTAATAAACCTTTATTAAGGATTGTAATGATAAGGGAATTTTAAGATCTTCCCTGCCCTTTAATGGGAATCAAGTGGAAGACAACAGGAGGGGCTTGATTGGGGAGGCTTGTTTTTTTTTTTTTTTTAGGAAGACCCACACCTTTTGTTACTTTGTAATTATGCAGTGGGTCATGAAGGTTGTGATGTTCTCTGACCCTGGAGAAGGTCATATATACCTCTAAGGTGAGGTTTTGCTTTGGGGATAACTTTGGGGGGAGTTGTATGATTTGGCCAGATGAGAATCTAGGCAGGTGTTGAACCCCCAGCTTTGAAAACCCTGATGTTGATGCTTCTCTCTCTGGTAACTAACTGTATGTATGTAATGATCAGACAGCTAGAAACCCTGTCTGTTGGTCTCTTGAATTATTTTATTTTCTCTGTATTTTTGTCTGCTTGTAATTTCTGTTTGTATTTTCTGAAGTTAAGGGTACTGACTTTTCCCCCTGAACTAAGTGATATGTGTGTGTGTGTTTGATTAAACTAAGATTGTTAACCCCTTTTGAGTTGCTTTCCTTTAGAAAAGCTGATCAAAGAACCTGTGCTACCAGCCATCCTGGGTAGGCTAGGGTGCTTGCTGTTACAAAGGTCTACTGTGTTCAGGCATTCTACTAAGCACTAGAGATTCATAAAGAGGTAGAAGACAGTCCCTGCCCTCAGAGCTTGCAATCTAATGATAGAGACAATATGAAAACAAATACAAAGCAAACTATATACAAGAATCAAATGTTTGTATAGAACAAGCTATATACAGGATAAATAAGAAATAATTAACAGAGGGAAGGTACTAGAATTAAAAGGAGCTGAGAAAAGTTTCCAGTAAAAGATGGGCATTTTAGGTGGCACTGAAAGGAAGCCAGTGAGGTTAACATCCAATGGCCGTAATAATACAATGTCATCTATAGTTGCAAATTTCTGTGCCTTGGGAAGGAAAGATCTACACCCAATCTAACCATGGATTAACAAAATAACAATCTTTTACACAGCAGTGAACACACAATATTCCTCCCTCTCTGCAAGAAATTCCCAAGACAAGTTATGGTATATCTGCCTTCAGATCTATAATAGGCACCTGTCTGCCCAAAATGATTTAAGTGCAGCCATACAGGAGGAAAAAGGTTTCTGATGGCTCTTTCTATTCCTATGATTCCAGAATTATAGCTAATATGATATTTAACTTTTTGCTATACAAGGAGATATCTATTCTCTTATTCCTTCACCTTAGCAATAACACAGGGTATAGTGACAGGAATTGTCAAATTAAGGTGTCAAATTTTGTCTCTTAATTTCCTTTTAGAATATTGGTTGTCTATCAACTTTCATATTTGAATGACTCCTTGAACAATCGTATCTTTGTGAATATGCCCTCCATTTAGGATTTTTTTTGCCTTGACAACCCAACAAACAGAGCCACTTGAGTCAAATAACTGAGAAACAATAAATTTTTCAGTTATATTTTTCCCAAATCCTATTTTCAATCAATATCATCAGGAGACAATATACTCAATTGTAATTCACACAAGACTGAGAATTTCAGAGAATTAACTTCTCTTAGTAGCTCAAAGGATATTAAATGGCATTTGTAAAATCTCATATTTTTCTTCATCGTTGTTATCAAAATTATGATTACAAGCTCTCAGTGTGGTATATCAAATAAGACCACTGTTATCAATCATAAGAGCATAAACAAAGGAAATCATTCACCTGGCAAGCTCTCAACTATAATGGACTTATTTAAATAATAATCCATGAAATTTCATAAACATTCATTAAACTAAGAAAGTGAGAAATAACTTGTTAACTGATCTAGAAGTGAAGAAGTCATTAAATAAAGTTTCTTTAGTCTTAGTACACCAAAATAAATTCTGGCCTAGAAAACCTGATTTATGATCATATGAATTTAATCTCATTAAATCAACCATTAATGAAGGGACTGTCTATATCCTACTCTTTTTTCCTCCTCCTCTTTTTTTTCCTCCTTTTTAAAGCAATCCACCTTAGAGTTAAAGAACATTTCAGGTTATTTTTCAAGGTGCTTCTGTGGAAGGCACTTTATAATGTCGGTTGCATATATACCATAATCATTTTTAAAGTACTTCTTGATGGTCCTAGTCAATTCTCTTTATTTCCTAAACTTGTCTGATATTTGCTAATACTTGTGTATGTCTAATAGAATTCTGTTTGCTCAGAGCCAACTATATGGTGCAGTGTAGAGTGACAGGAATAGGGTCAGGAAGACCAGAATTCAAATCCAGCCTTAGTCACTTGCAAGTTATGTGATCCTGGGCAACTCACATGGCATCTTCCTGCCTCAGTATCCTCATTTGTAAGATGAGGATAATAGTACCTATGACCCAGAGCTTTTGACACTCACATAGGATATTTGTTAAGTTCTATATATAAATGCTGGTTATTTTTATTGTTATTATCATAATCATTATCACTATTTCATTTTTGCCTTTGTATGCTTAGTGCCTCCTACCCTCACTATTTTACCCGTAGTAGAGACTTAATAAATGTTAGTTGAATTTAATCGAGTAAAATTCTTCCTCCTCACATTGCCATAGGAATGGCCTACATAAAACCAAAACCATTTAAATAATTTATTTTTAATTAAATTTTAAAATTCAAACAATGTATTGAGTAGCATAATTTTTCAATCCCATGATTTGATGCAGTGTAAAAAGAAATAATTTACCTGTGTTAAAATAATATAAGCATTAGTGTCCATGAGCTGGTATAAAGAGATCAGATTACTAATGCTTTTACAGTATCATTTAATGTGTTCTTCCTACAAAGAGACTCTTAATTTCTTTACTATGGCCATTAATGCAATCACTTTGGCAAAGCTATGTTATTATCACACAAAAATCATTCGTTGTAACTGGTTTCATTAGAACATCACAAATTTATTTCTAAAATTTCAGAAATATATACATATACATATATCTACAATTTATCTTTAGTGTTTTCTTCTAAAAATAAATACATACATATACAATAAATAAGCATTTATCTTGTACTTAATTTGTGTTAGGCACTGTGCTGAACACTGGAAATACAAATACAAAAAGCAAGACATCGAGAAGTTTTTATTTTAATGGGGGACTGTAATGGTATGGGAATTTGAAGATCTTCCATGCCCCTTAATAAACCTAAGAGAATTTGAAGACCTTCCCTGCTTTGAAAATATACACTGCCCCCAATAGACTGAATATAATCATATGGAGCCTGTGGTGGGAGAAGTTTGCTGAAGGGTGGGGCAGAGACCACAGGAAGCTGGGAGTCAGAGCAAGCTAGACAATTGGGAGGAGAGGATGCTTCCTAGGGAAAGAGAAAGGATTGTGAGCAAATATTGGTCTTGTGTTGGTTTGTGGGAAGGCCAAAGGATGGTGTGGCTTTCTGTGCTGTTATGGCTTAATTAACTTCTTTGCTATTATGATAGAATCAGCTTACTGGTTTGGGGATGTGGTTTTCTGTTGTCTGAATAAATGTTTTGCTGCTGTCTTCTATATGGAGAATCTATTATATTTTGTGATTGAGCACCATGCAAGTATATTTATAGTGATCAAGGGCACTGTGAATATTACATCAGCATTATAGGGACAGAGTTTAGGTGATTTTCACAAGACTGCATAGGAAATAAATCTCTGAATTGGGTCCTGTTTCTTGTAACCTAGTTTGAAGTTAAGTCCTTTAATTCAAGATCCATCATTCTTTGATTTTTCTTTAAAATCTTTAGCAAACACACTGCTTCTCTTTTACCACAAGAAACAGAAGCCCTACAACACAAGGACATTTGGTAGTCCTCCTTTATGGACAAATCTAAAGGGGACATACCTTAAAAACCACTTATTGGTATGATAATGACTGCTATTCAATATTACTTATTGAATAGTAACAAGTAGTAATAAGTCACATTTTCCCCTCTTCTTTCTAAATAAACCTTTAAAAAGTAAGCTCAAATGGGAACCAAAATTTTATGATCTGATTTTACATGCTCTGTCAGTCTTGGTAAACGGAAATTTACAACAGTAATCTAATTGCAAGTGATTGTGTGTTTTTCCCCCTGACTTACCTGGATGCCATTGTGAATATGGATAAGCCTAAATGAGCATTTAAAAATAAAACTTTGAAATTAGCTGTCAACATAATCTTGTTTACCTTTATAACCTTGATACCTACTTTTGCATCATAGACCCTTCTTGGATATTACAAAAACCTATCACAGAATGACAGTTAACTAAGAAGAAATAGACAGAGAAAATGTAAATCCATGATTTTACCTGCTCTCTTAGAACTAAAAATACCCTCCTTGCCCAGAGACTGTTAGTTCCTCTAGTCTATAGAAGAGCAAGCTTTTATATTTGCTCAAAATAGGTGTTTTTGCACACCAAATACATATACCTACTACTGTCAGAGACACAAATTATCATCTTTGAACAACCACATAATAGAATTACCTTCCTTCCTTACTAGATTAGTTAGTCTTCTTTCAGCCTATATCAATTCAAGGATTATACCATGTCAGGGGAGTTTAGGAAACAAGCAGTGAAACAACTCATGAGACTTTAAGCTCAGCTTTATGCTGAAATGTACTCTCCTGATGGTCATTATCTTTTTTTGTTTCTTTCATAAAATCTATTTCCTCGTTTATTTAACAGAAGAATTTATTGATTGACTACAATTTACACAACCCTTTTCAAATGATGAGTCACTAGAACAGGGGAATAATATAGAGAGAACAAAAAACCAGACAAATGAATCAAATGTTTATTGGGAGAAACACAGCTCACGGGATGTTCCAGCCAAGCACACATGTGACAGTTCATTAGAGAAATTGCCACCTCCTGAGACCTTGCTTAATAAACCAGCCAGCTTTTCTCTGCAGTATAATAATAGCTTGTAACCTGGTGATTCAATTTATCTTAATGATGATTCATTCAATCAGTGGACACCTGTGTGTGTGTGTGTGTGTGTGTGTGTGTGTGTGTATGCATGTACACACCTTGGGTTAATTCCTAGCTTTATCACACTATAAATGCTGAAAAACAGTGTAAAATACATCCTAACTTCCTAAACTATACTGCATTATTATAAAATATTAATCCTAATAAAATATTTAGAAACTAACACCAGCTAAGGGGAAAAAAGAGGTTAGAAAGTGGCCAGTTAAGTGCTATATTTGAGCTGATGTGTTTACCTTATTTAATAAAGCTTCTGCTATTTCTTCCATTAATTTGAGGTCTCCACATGTGGGCAGCGGAAAAGACGGCAAATTTAAGGAGTGACTCCTTATTCTCTTCACCTCCAGCCACTATGTGTTCATTAACCTTAGCCTGGCATTATGAAATTTCCTGGGCAATTATTACAGTAATAAGGGAGAGGACTGAAAACACTGGACAGCTATGAAGGAATATGTCTGTCAAAAAAATGTATACTCCCATACAAGTTGGAAGTGATACACAAGAGGAAAACCAAAGAAGAAACATAAAATCCTGAAAATCTAATCTGGAGCTTGGGAAAATAGCTATTAATAGCTTGCATTTATATAGCACTTTAAGATTTGCAAAGTGCTTTGCAAATATCTCATTTTAATCTCACAATAACCTTGTGTAGTAGGTGCTATTACTTTCCCCACTTTATGCATCAGGAAACTGAGGCAGATTGGGGATAAGTGACTTGCCCAGCTGTAATGAGAATGTGAATTTAAGATCTTCCCCTGACCCTCGGCCCTTTGATAGGCTTAAGTGCACCTGGAGCCGGTGGTGGGAGGCTTGTTTTTCAGGAGATACTTTGTGATTGGGCAGTGAGTCAAGAGGGTTGTGACATTCTCTGAGCCAGAAGAAGGCTATATAAACACTGATGTGCGGCTTTGTTTTGGGGCTTACTTTGAGAAGTGTTGTATGATTTAACCAGACGAGACTCTGGGCAGCCATTGAGAACCAACCCTCTGGCTTTGAAAACCCAGATGTTGATGCTTTCCTCTCTGGTAACTGTGACTAGGTATGGATGTAATGGTCATACAATTGGAGGCCTGTCTACTTGAAATGTTTCTCTGTCTTCTTGTAACTTCTGCCGATATACTCTGAAGTTCGGGGTGCTGACTTTTTCCCCTGAACTAGGTAAATGATATGTTTGATTGATTGAAGCAAGATTGTTAACTCATTTTGAGTTGCTTTCCTTTAGAAAAGCAGATCTAAGAAGCTGTGTTGGCAGCCACCCCGTGGATGCTGGGGTGCTTGCTGCAACACCAGCATCACTCAGCTAATAAGTGTCAGTTGTAATATTTGAACCCAGGTCTTTCTGACTCCAGGTCTAGCACTCTATCCCTTAGAAAATGCCTCCTAAGCACCAAATTGTGTTTACTTTTCTTAGTCATTGGTTTCCCTTATTTCTCTATAGTATTTGACAATTTTGATCACTCCTTCAATGAAACTCTCCTTGACTGACTTTAGAAAAAATGCATTTTCCTGGTCCTCATGCTACCATCCTTACTCTTTGCCTTCTCTGCTGATTCCTCTTTTTCTCCCTGCTTTGTAAATGTAAGAAGCATTCACCCAAGGCTCTGTTCTTGTTCATTTTCTCAATTTTTTCCTTCTCTTTTCTTTAATCAATCAGAGGTCTTATTTATTTCCTCTTTTTTTTTGTATTTTTATGGCCTGATCAAAAACCCTTAAGGAATAGTTTGAAAATATAAATGCTGAGGAATTGAAGTAATCCACCTTCATCTATTCTTTAGATGAACCCTTCATTTGATCATAGAATGTGACTGTCATTAGACGGCTATGGATGGGGGATGATATAATCACTGGAACCTTTTAAAGCTGGGAAGGGTTGTCTTGGGTGGGAAAGTAAGGACCAGGAAAGAGAAAGATTACTTCCAAGGAAGAATCCCTTAGTACATCAGGTAGAATTAGGCCTGAAAAATCGAATCATACTTATCAAAAGAGAATTATTAGTAAACACAACTCAAAGACCTTGTATACTTTCCAGCTTTTCAAGCCTGTGTTGGGGTGGGGGGAAAGGGGAGTGTCTGTGTGTTTTGCAATTATTGTAATAATCCTATTTTCTTCAATAGAAACACATATAAAAGCATTTTTTTATTAAGAATTCAGAGGAACCTCTTTCTTATTCTCCAGAAAAGAACCTCAAGTACCATGAATGCATAATAAGAGACTATTGGTGACAGGGAAGTCATAATCGAATATCCAAGAATCTCAGAGCTGGAAGACAGCTCAAAGGGCAGCTAGTCCAGCTTCATAATCCTTAGCTGAACAAAATCCCAACCCAATATCTAAGACAAGTTGTCATTCAGCCTTTCTCTCAAGAACTCTAATAAGGGAAAACCCATCAAGTACTCACTTATCTTTTTGATAGTACTCATTGATATATTGAACCTAAATGTACTTCTTTGCTATTTCTATCCAGTGTTCATAGTACTATTCTCTGGGACCAAGCAGAGCAGGTCTTACTCATCTGCCATATAACAGCTCTTCAGATAACAGGGTTCAGCTACAAATAATTGTCCTCCAACACCTTTATTTTTCTTTTCCAAGCTAAATATCCCCATTTTGTTCAACTAATCCTCACATGTTATGTTCTCTGGTCCCTTCATCATCCTGGGTACTCTGTTCTGAACACAAACCAGTTTGTGAAAGCCCTTCCTTATGGTTAATTAAAAAAATTGCACCTTAGTTAAGATTATTTATTTATTTTTGTCAGTCAGTAAGCATTTATTAAGTGTCTATGTTTATGACACTCTACTAAATACAGGAAATTTTAAAAATCACAACACTTTAATATGGGTATCTCACATGTCCCATCTCTTTCTATTTTTGTTGGTTTTATTGATGTGTTTTGTCCTAAAATTACAGACATTTACAAATTACTCCTGCTTCTTGAGAGGTCTCTTAAAACAAAGCAAAAATTAAAAAAACTCATTTTATATGTATGCAACAATTCACATCACTCATATGTACCCAACTCTCTATTAAAAAAAATTAACAAATCTATTTTCTCTCCTAACTCTCTCATTGGAAGGATATTTTTTAATATTTCTTAAATATATAGTTAAGCAAAAGAAAAAAAATTCCCCAAGAGCAGTATACAAAATACATATATAATATATACAGATATTTAGATATATACATATCTTATTCTTCACCCTAAATACTAAATATAACCCTTTTCTTTAAAGTGTAACAGTGGATGTGTTTCCTGAATGGTAATTGTATTGATTGTAGTTCTTAAAACTTTAAAAGTTGTTTGATTTTGCATTGTTGTTGTTGTTGTATAAATTATTCTCCTAGTTTTGCTCATTTCATTTTGCATAAGTTTATAAAATATTCAAAATTATTCATTTTTATAATACTGATGTTATATATCATTCTCCTGGATTTGCTTACCTTATTCAGAATCAGTTCACAAATCTTTCCATGTCTTTCTGGAAGTGTCCGGAATTGTACTCAATATGTGGTCTAACCAGGATAGAGTGTAGCAGTACTGTTACCTCCCTCATTCTGGACTCTTTGCTTACTATAGCCTAAGACATTCATATTTTGGATTGACTCATAGTAAGCATATAGTTCACTAACCCTCCCTACCTTCTAGTTCTTTTTACATGTGGGTTGTTTTTTATTTTTTTAACTCATGAAGTTGATTTTATAAGCCCATGTGTAAAATTCTACATTTATCTCTCTACAATTTCATTTCACTAGCTTTATCCCATGAATCTCTTTTGTGATCCCGATTCTGTTGGCAACATGACATAGTAAATACACAATTGGCTTCTAGTTGGCAAATCTTGGGTTCAAATCCCACTTCTACTACTCACTGGCTTTATGTCCCTGGGATATCACTTCATCTGTCAGTGTCCCTACGTATCTCTCTAAGATTACAAATTACAGAGATCTTTTCAGTAAGCATTAGGGGAGGAAATTCTTCATTGCAGGCTTCCTATACCAGTGGCATCACAGACCCAGTCTAATGTATATGTATACATTTATGTATGTATGTGTGTATGTGTATGTTGATGCACTATATTTGTATGTATATGGTATGTCTATGTGTATGTATGTTTATATGTGTGTATATGTATATAGGGAGAATATACCATCCTGCATGCCATCTGCACATCTCAGGCAATAAATAAACATGTTTTAAGCACCTACTATACAGCAGGCATTTGATAAGCATTGAGAAGTTGACCAGTTTCATAATCCTTAGCAGAACAGATTATAGAAGTCCTCTGTACTAGAGTAAATATTGCTTTAGATTGTCAATCTTTAACATTTAAGTAGAATTGATCTGAAAAGTCATGTTTTTATAGTATACTTTTGTCATAAAATTCATCTTATGGCAAAAGATAATCCACTGGGTATAAAGACAATCACTTGTAAGGTAGAAATAGTGTTTTCTCTTCTCTTGGATTTCCTTCATCTCTGTTAAAAGATGGAGGGAAAATCCCTCATTTAAAAGTCAATATATGTAGTATAAGGCACTTTAACTAGCCACAATGGACTTCCATCAAATGCATCTAATATTAGTCATCATGTGGCAAAGGGAACTATGGCCCTAAAGAAAAAGAATAGATATTATATGAAAACCTTCATTCTTGTCTTTTAGTTTAATAAACAAGACATGCACTTTTCATTCTGTTTGATGTACTTTATACATACCTGGGATTCACTGTTATAACATTGTGTCAAGGAGCTTCTGGACACCTCCAAAGTTTTCCAGTTGAGTTGAGCAATCATTCATTTTCAGTTGAGTTGGAGCCACCAATCATTCCATATATTTTCATGGTTCTACAATTATGACTGTTTGGGAAACAGTATTCTCTTTATCTGTAATTCCAAACTCTAACAGAATAGTAATGAAAATTAATTTTAATTTATTGTTAAAAACAAATTTTGTTTGAGTATTTAAATAATTTTATATTAAGAATGAGTAACCACAAAAAGCATGCTGTTTCTCAGAGCAAATGATAAACAGTTCAAAAACCTACATAAATAATTTGTGGCAAGCAGTCTTCAATTTGCCAAATAATTTTAAATACTGATAATAGTCACAAACCATTCATTCTGTCTGCTATAACTAAAAATGACTTCCCTCCAAATGGAGTCTGTGCAGAATGGAATTAAAAATACCTCCATGGACAAAATCACACGACCTTCCCAAATATATGTTGTCAAAGAAGTATTGAATAAATGCTTGATGTGGATTTGCTTATGGAAATTGAAGGTTTGTACTGGTAATTCAGGACCACTTCTTCACCACCAGAAATTACATAAAATAATGTCAAGAAATCAAGAATTAATGATCAACACCTAGCAAAACAAGACAAGGTATCTAGAATTGTGTGTCAGAAGCCTGCTATGTTTCATGGACTGCTAGATGACATATATCCATACCATAAATAAAGACATCAAAATATATTAGAGAATGGGAACAATTAATCATTATAGGAACCTGAGCCTTGTCAGAGACTAAACTGTTATCCACAGCCTACCAGTTATAAAAATGATTCATAAAAACCTAGGTATAACATTTAATAGATGCCATCATGTCTAATACTCAGTCTCCAAGCTACATAGAATAAAGTGTTTTCAAGCTATAACGATTTTAAGAAGGTATCAAAATCAAAATTAAGGATGAGATCAATACATATAATTCCTTCTACCCTGTCTACTCCTGGAAACTACAGAAGAGGTGCTTTTTTACTAATATATTTATTCAACTATGAAAAGCCTTTATTTTATAGATCTGTGCAAGAGTCCATAAGATATTCACTACTCTACCTTGTCCTAGGCCTATTTCTATCTGAACTTCACTGAAAAAAATAAGAATGTGATAATAAGTAGCACGTATACATATATACACAAAGCAGATAGGTGGCACAGAAATAAAGCACTGAGTCTAGAGTCAGGAAGACTGATCTTCCTGAGTTCAAATCTAGTCTCAGACACTTCCTAGCTGTGTGACTCTGAGCAAGTCGCTTACCACTGTTTGCTCAGTTTCCTCATCTATAAAATGAAATGGAAAAGGAAATGGCAAACCATTCTACTATCTTTGCCAAGAAAACCCCAAATGGGGTCACAAAAAGTCAGAAATAATTGAACAACAACATACATATACATATATTTACATATATTAACGTATTTACATAGTGTAGTAGAGTTTTCAAAGTATTTTAATTAAATTGTCTAATTTGTGCTGAGTAATTATCATCCCCATTGTACATATGAGGAAAATTAATAACGATGCTCATAATTAGCATTTGCATAATGCTTTAATGTTCACAAAGCACTCTACAAATATTATCTCATTTGATACCAACAACAACCATAGGAGATGGGTGCTGTTCTTATTCCCATTTTACAGATGAGGAAATTGAGAATAATCAGCAGTTATGTAACTTTCCCAGGGTCAGACAGCTAGTAAGTGTCTGAAGCAAGATTTGAATGCAGGTTTATCGGACTCCTGTTCAGCACTCTATCCACTATGGGTCTAGCTCAGAGAGATTCAGGGACTTTCTAAATCATCCAGGATTTCTTGGTAGTTGTTGTTATTTAGATAATATTAAAACAATCATATAAGTCACAATGCTGTAAGTAAAAGCTTACAATTCCATTTAGGGTGTTGCCTTAGGTTCTAAATCTGTTTGGAATAATCTAAAAGTGATTTTAGTGTGGTCTATACTATTTAGATTGCTGGATATGATTCTAACCACAATAAATGAGTTAGTAAACAGTTTCAATTGTATTATAAAGGGGCCTGAAGCTAAAGTGAGGAATGAAAACTGACTGCAGTAGACTCACCCCTCTTGCAGGATCATACCCAACTTTCTACACTTGTCTGAGAACCTGGGAGGCTTTTTTTTTCTTCCTCATGGATATCCCCCTTTGATTTGTTAGAAAAAAAGTATTAAGAACTGGAGAGGATTAGAAATTTGCTCTGTTCTTCCCTTTGAGCTTCAATTTGTAGTTGAACACTGAATGCAGTGAATTGGGGCCACTTATGGAACAATTCTAATTTATCTACATTAGTGGTATGTATGGCAATTAGAAGCAGCTTAACTTAAGTGCAGTAGTTGAAAATAGTAGTTGAACTTAAGAGGTCGAGAGCTAACAGTTCTTCAAGCTTGCTTAAGATGCTCAAATTTCCAAATAGCAAAAGAGTAGCAAAAGGGAATAGCTCTAGGATGCTACAATTATGAAGCAAAGATTCAGCTTAGATCTCAAACCCTAGAATTAATAAGGAAAACAATTAGCCTGGAAATGGTACAGGAGCAAATATATTGAGCCAGAAAGGACCTCAGGAACCATATAGTTCAACTTGTAATTATTACCAATGGGGAAACTGAGAACCAGAGAGGTCAAGTGATTTGCCCAGGAGCAAATAACAGAAAATAGAAGAAATTTCCCACAATACCTAGAGGTGTTCCTTAACATTTTTGTTTTAAAATGTTATTATATTCCTTTTTGCAGTTGTAAAGTGCCTAGGTTGTTTATATGAATTCTCATATTTTAGTAATAATGTTTACCATCTATAGGAAAGGCAGAATACCTGTTTCTGTCTAGAAACTTTTAGCACAGCTCTTAAATCATTAAAAAGGAAAACAATATTATCTAGTGCCAAATACATTCAGTCAATAAATATTTCTTAAGCAACTACTATGCAACAGAAACTGTGCTAAGGACTTGAGATACAAAGAAAGCAAAAGATAGTCCTTGTTGTCAAGGAGCTCAAAGTCTAAGGGGGAAGACAAGAAGTAAACTCATATGTACAAATAAGCTAAATACAAGGTGAATAGGTACTATTTTCAGAGGGAAGGTAACAGCATTAAGGAGGATCAGGAAAAGCTTCTTGTAGAATATGGGATTTTAGGACTTAAAGAAAGCCAGGGATGCCAGGAGATGAGGAGAAAAAGCATTCTAGGCTAGATAAATAGGTAGGAAAAAAGCCCAGAGCCAAGATGGAGTGTATTGTTCTCACAACAGCAAGGCCACTGGCACTGGATCCGATGGGGAATAAGGTGTAAGAAGACTGGAAAGGCAGGTGGGGGCTAAGTTATAAAGGGCTTTGAGTGCCAGAGGATTTTATATGTGATCCTGGAGGCAATAGGGAAGTACTGGGGTTTATTGATTAGGGTGTGACATGTTCAGAATTAGACTTTAGGAAAATTGATTTGGTGGCTGAATGGAAGATGGATTAGATAGGGGAGAGACTTGAAACATGAAGACCCACAAGTAGACATTGCAGTAGTCCAAGGTGTGACATGATGAGGACCTGTACCAGCATGGCAGCCCTCTCAGAGAAGAGAAAGAGACATATTCAAGAGATGTTACAAAGATGAAATCAGCAACCCTTGGCAACAGATTGGATATGGAAGAGGAGGGTGAGAGATAGTGTAATGGTGTGGGAAATTGAAGATCTTCCCTGCCCCTTGGCCTCTTGATAGGCGTAAGTGCATTTGAGGAACTCCCTGATTTGAAAATATGCTCTGCCTCCTAATAGGCTGAATGTGGTCCCATGGAACCTGTGTAGGAGGCATATATATATACCCTGATGTGAGGTTTTGCTCTGGGGCTCACTTACGGAAAGAGTTGTGTGATTTGGCCAGATGAGACTCTGGACAGCTGTTGAGCACCCTCCCTGCTGCCTTTTTAAAACCCAGAAGTTTTTGCTTCTCTTTCTGGTAACTAGCTGTATTAATGTGATGGTTGGACAGCTAGAAGCCATGTCTGTTGAATTGTGTTATTTTTTCTGTTTTGTTTGCTTGTAACTTCTGTTTGCATTCTCTGAAGTTCAGGGTGCTGACTTTTTCCCCTGAACTAGGTAAATGATGTATGTTTGATGAAAGTAAAATTTTTAACCCCCTTTGAGTTGCTTTCCTTTCGAAAAGCAGATCAATGAACCTGTGCTAGCAATAGTCCTGGGTATGCTAGGGTGCTTCCTGCTACAGATAGTGAGGATGATATTTATTTTGTCAACCTGAAGAACTGGAAAGATGATGCTACCCCAGACAATGAAAGGGAAGTTGAAGGAAGGTTTGGGGAAAAAGTTAATTTTAGTTGAGGACTCAAAGTATTATAAGCCCTCAGAGGTTGTTTGACTAATTAATTCTTTGAAGAGTGAAGTTAACATAAATTAATTCCAATTTTCATTATTTCATTTTTTTTATATTTCAAGACTCATATGTCCATGCAGCATTGCTTTTGTCAGTGATTTCATCAAATAACCCTAGATATGTCATTAAATAGAACAGATCTTTTGCAGTGGCAGTTATAAGGAAAGGTACATCTTCCTGTTAATTATTCAGGTAGCATATTTCAAGTTATAATATTCCTTTAAAATTAGGAGTTCTTTATTTTGTCTACTTGGAGTTATCTCATATTAAACTATTCCAATTTTAAAAAATTTATTTGGAAACTTTTGTTATTGTTTCAAAATTGTGATTATTTCTTGTTACATCCTACTACCACCATGGTTGAATCCTCTCTTGTAACCAAGATAAAAAAAGTGAAAACAATTAGCATCTTCTGATAACCCATGTGAGGTTCTATATGTTGTTCCTTACCACTCTTTTGAGACAAGGCCTATATACTTTATCCTTCCTTTTCTGGACCCATAATTGTTCACTGGAATCAGTCTGAGTTAGGTCTCCTTTTAGTGTTAATTTAATTTTCATTATTATAATCATTGTGTAATATTATTCTTTTGGTTTTGTTTCCTTTGATCTAAATTAATGCCTCATTCTGCTCATGATTCTCTGACTCCCTATATTCATCATTAATTTTCCCCTATGTTGATAGATTACAACATTTTCAACCATTCCACAAACAATTGGCAAATTCTTTGCTTTCAGTTTTTTTGCTACCATAGAATAATACTGCTATGAACATTTTATTGTATATGAACCCTTTTTTGTGTCATTTACCTTCAGGCATATGTCCCATAACAATATTACAGATTCAAAGGATAGCTTCAAATATCTTCATATTGTTTTCCATTACTATTTGGACTAATAAATATTTACACCAAAAGTGTATTAATGTATCTATCTCTTCAGAGTCTCCCAAAGGTTGATTTTTTTCTTTGATCATTTTTGCCAATTTGGTGGGTGTGAGGTGAAACCTCAGAGGTATGTTAACTTGCATCTTCCTCATTATTAAACATTTGGAACAATCTTCTATATGATTATTGTTCCATTACATTTGTTTTCAAAACTTCATATAATTTCCTATGTATCATGTATTTCAAATCATTTTCAGTAAGAGTTGATGAAAATTTCTAATTGTATCCTAGTTTTAGCCTTCTGTGCTACTTCCTTCATTTTTCAAATGAGGAAATGGGCACCAAAAGATGATGTGACTTGTAAAAACATCATTACAGATATTGTATGTCATAGTCCAGATTTAAGCCTTTGCTTGCAATTCTAGCACTGTTCCTCATACTGCATTAACACTGTAGCAAGTTACCATTTAGGAGTTGTCTTCTACTGTCTTTGGGAATTTGAAAATGGAAGTCAGGGAGGACAGCAGACTGGTGACCTCAGACACTGGACAGCCTGAAAATGAATAGAATGTTTTAAAATTGTGACAGGCAATTAGATATTTAAAATCGTAAGAGGGTACAAGATACTAGTTCTAAATGCAAGGCTAAGTGGTATACACAGTAATAACTACAACCACCCTGGCTCTTCCTCTGATTTCTGTTAGGCCAGAATGCTGTAAGTTTTCATGTTATTTGGCAATACCTGAGGGGGGCTAGAATATTATTTTACCATCAGATGGTATTCTAGTTACTTACGAATAGCATGTTACCACTACTCCGAAATGTTTCTGCTCTTTCTGGTGCCTAAGCTGGTGCCCAGCTTTAATATAAGTCTAGTGGTATGAGCCAGTAAAGAACAAAAATAAAAGCAAACTCTCCTCAAATTAATAGCCCCCATCTCATAAATTGGAATTATTACCCCTTGAGGAAATTGAGTTAATTGAGGGGATTAGGACAGCAAGTGGTTAATCATGGGAATTGAGTGAACCACACTGACTCCATCTTGTTTCTAAATTCTGAAATAAGTTCAGTTCCCTTACTATTCGATTAAGGGTCCAGTTCAATTTCTGTCTTATGAGGAAAAATTATTCACTTATGAGGAGTAGGAAAAACCCTTATTGCATTGTTTGAACCTAGCCCTGCATGGTTGGGAAACTGGACCACCTCTTCCTGCTACTTAAAGACCCTTTAACTAAGGACCTAGGATATGCTGACCAGAAACCCAGTCAGATCGAAAGATTGATGGAAGGAGTTTTCTCACAATTTGTACAGCACAAGCAACCCATATGTCTTTTCTGAAAATTAGCCCCTTACTGATCAATCAATTGTTGTTTCCCTGTTCCTTTGATCATTTATGGTTACCTAGGAACAGTGGGAAATTTCCTTTTCTGATTTCAGGGAATTGCACCTGTTTACTTGCTCCTTCCCAACCTTGAAAATCCCTCATCTTTCATTCAATTAGAAATTAGATTATCTAATGTTCTATTGTTTCCTTTTTAATAATTGGCCTTCTTTGACTTTTTTTTAACTGTAAAAGTTTGTCTCCCCACATATTCAGGGTCTAACACCAAAGCTGAGGACAGCATCTGGTCCAAGTTTGTGCTCCAATTGCTGTGCTTTGCTTAGTAGATCAATGTTTGGAAGATCAAACCTTTGTTTCCTTCATCATTTCATCTTTTACCTACACAGTTTTGTTTTTGTTTGTTTTGCAAAGCTAGCTAGGTTGGGACATAGGCCCCAATGTTGTTTTGGGGGAGAGTTGCGTGGAAGTATTCCTGTATTTTCATCATGGGACCTCTGCATGATTAAATGGTACAGAAGGTTGGATTCATGCTCTTGATGAGGTTTAGGGAGTAGGTTGCTTTATAGTTTGCAGTTTGCCCCAGGGATTGGGGAAGTTTTAGTAACATGGAGACAGCCAGAAAAAAGGCATCCACCATACCTCTCAACCACAAACCTGCAATCCTATAAACCTTAACGATTTACTATTAATTACCATGTGATTTATTAATACAATCAAGTAGGATAACAAACTCAAGCAAAAAATAAAATGTTATCACCTATCATTTGTGCTTTTATTTTTTCCCTCATTTCTCCCTCTTTCTAAAGAAAAGGAAAAAGATTATACATCTACACACAAACAAACAAAAAATCCTAGGTAGTACTTCCTTAGACATGCTCTGAGAATCTGTGGACTAGAATTCTACTTGATCTCGCTAGGACATGAGTTGCTATCATCTCTGTCTGGTTCATCTAATATTGACACTACATGTGTGTTCCAGGTCAACTGTACCTACTTCTTCTGGTTGTGTATAATCTATTCTGCACTACACATTCATTCTAGGTCTTCCCAACTGTTCTGAGAACAGTTTCACCAAATAATCTTTTCTTTTTCTTTTTCATTGCTTTCCCCTGCTCTTAGCGCCTTGCAGGACCCAATTATGCTGCAGATCAGGATAAATGGAATCCTGTGATGGCTTACTCTTCTTCCTCTCCTGTCAAAGTCCACAAAAAGTTTGGACAGAAATCTCTCCAAGGTGAAGGAAAGAAGTAAAAACCCGAGAACTGTGGGGAGTGTAAACCCACACATATTTCCTAGCTTACCTAAACTCTACCTTTTTACCCCAGTCTTAGAAAAAGTCTTAGAAAGACAAGCTACAGAGTAATTAATTCACCCCTATAAAAAAAGCACTCCAAGTAATTCTTAGAAAATTAGAAAATTAGAAAAAGAATTGAAAAATTAGAAAAAGAAAGAAAAAAGCAACAGGTTAATGAAAAAAATTTTAACTATTGGATCAATTTAGTAATACAGTTAGACCAATTATTTAGGGTTTTGTTGTTTTAACTAAAGAAAAATTTGCCCAGAAAGACCTTCCTTCATAGTCCAGTGAATATAATAGGTCTAATAAATGGAAAAATGTAAATAATTTGATCATTTAAAATTAAACAAGTACATATAAAACACTAGGTAAGTTCTGTAAATAATGTATATTTCATAACTACCAAAACATGTTACTTCTTTCAAAAATTAAGAAAAAAAAAATAAAAGCAACCTGTTATTTGCCTAAGCCACCTGGAAACCTTTTCCAGCCCATTAATTAATAGGAATGAGTGATTTGTTTAGTTTATTACATTTTCTACATCTCATTAAACTCAAGGCTTATGTATAGTTCTAGTCTGCTTTTGTTTTACTTCTTTTAATTATTTTTTTATGATTTAAGATACCATCCATATGGTTTCAAGTAATCTTTTTAATGTAGCATGCTACTCTGGACCCATCACTGTTCATACATTGTTCAGAGTTTGGAAAGAAAATTTTAACTACTTCCATACCAGATTCAGTTAGCATACAATAAGCAGTCAGTTCTCTAGCATATGATATATTTTTCTCATTAGCACATGGAAGAAATTGAGCATTGTTTTAGAACTTCTGATAGATGTTCTCTAGATCCAAGGGACTTAGAAGTTTTGTTTAATGACACTAGTCTGTTTTCTCCCACTTCTTATTAGCCTATTCCCTTAATATCAAGAGGACTGAATGTGTTCTGGGCTTCTCAATATACAAGTATTTACTCTGTAGTAATCACAATACTATTAATGACAACCAGGAATGTGCTGCAATCAGTTCATACTAGATTGTAAAAGCTGATTGCTAAATTTTCAGTATGACCATTTACACATAAGAAGTTGACAAATACTACAAATCAGGTCTTGATTTATTATTTTGTTGCTTGCCTAAACTTAAGGAAGTGATAAAAGTTAATGATACAGATTAAATTTAAAGCTGTCATGAGTACATTTTTGAGTGAGTTGTTAAATATTGATAATAGATAACATTTAAATAGTACTTTGAGATTTGTGAGATATAAATATTAACTCACTTGATCTTCATTAAAAACCCAATAGGTGCTATTAGTACATCAAGTGTTATACCCATTTTATGGATAAACTGAGCTAAGAAGAGGCTAGATGACTCAACCGGATTCACAGAAATATTAAATATCTGAGGAAGGATTCAAAATCATATTTTTCTTACTCCCAAGTCCAGAGCTCTACCTAACAGACTATTTAGATAAATAACTATATAGTACTACTGCTTGTACTGCTTACAGTACAAGTGTGTGGTTGAAGATAGGGACCTCCAAAAGTAAAGGACTCTAAAACTGAATAGTACCATAGTGATGATCCAGGCCAATCCATTCATTTTACAGGGGAGGAAGCTGAGATCTAGAGAGACAAAGAAATTATTTAGGGAAACAAAGACAGCAAATAACAGAGATAGCAAATAAACCCAATTCTTCTCATGCCAAATCTGTTGATATTTCCACTACTCCATCCTTTCACTTTTGGTCACCATTTTGAAGAATCTCAGGGAAATGAAAAACAACATGGTCATTTAAGCCTAACAGAAAAGAAAAGGGATTTATGTTCAAATGGCGTTTTGTATGCAATTTGTGTGTGAGCGTGTATGTGTGTGTGAGTTTGCTGGGCTAGATGTGGGTCATTAAATAAACTTTAAAGTATGGATAGGGCATGTGGAAAAAAAGAGAAAGCATTCAAGAGAGTGAAGAATGCATGAGCAAAGGTAAGAATAGGCATAGTGAATAATGAGTATAATAAGAAGACCAACTTAACTGAAATAGAGAATTTATACTGAGAAGCAGTGTGATATACAGTTAAATAAATAGTGAAAAGATAAATTATAGAAGGTCTTAAACATTAGGTGTAGGTATCTGAACTCTACAGTAATGAAAGATTTGTCATAGATCCTTGGGTAGGAAAGTGACATGAGGAAAATATTTTTGGAAGAATATTGATTCAGTATAGTGGATGAGAGAAATCCAAAGCAGGATGTATAACTAGAAAACTATTGAAATATTTCTTCAGGAAAAGAGGAGAGTTTTTCAAAG
Source organism: Petaurus breviceps papuanus (assembly GCF_028583685.1). Lineage (NCBI taxonomy): Eukaryota > Metazoa > Chordata > Mammalia > Diprotodontia > Petauridae > Petaurus > Petaurus breviceps. Next base: position 23,009,185 of record NW_027187419.1, on the reverse strand, counting down.
TTACTCTCTTCTGATTGATGGCTTAATTATTATAAATGTGCAAAAGTAACACTGATTCTTCTCCTTTTATCCAGCCCAGGCCCTTTTCTAAATAGATAATCCTTGATGTCAGACTTACAATGATGGAGATCATATAAGTCAGATTGTATAAACTCCAAAGTATTTTCTGACTGAGATTCAGTAGATCAATGAAATTTTGGTTTTCCTTTCTGAAAGTTTCATATTGAAGGATACAGTAAGGAAACTTACAAGTATAAACTTCTTGGGAAACAGTTTTCTGATGATTAGAAAGAAAAAAAAGTATTTTATTGTTAGAAAATAGGACGTGGTACAATGGATACATCACTATTCCTGAAGTCAAGAAGACAAGAATCCAAATCTAGCTCTAGATGTTTATAACCATGTGACCCTGTACAACACACTCATTGCACTGTTTGCCTCAGTTTCCTCATCTGAAAAATGAAGATAATAATAGTACTTACCTTCCAGAGTTTTTGTGAGTACAAATTAGTCAATATTTGACTAGCATTTTGCAAGCCTTAAGTTGCAATGTGATGTTAGCTATTATTATCTTTTTTTTTGAACCCTAAACTATGACTCCTGATACTCCAACTGAACACTTTATGCACAACAGATACTTAATAATAATGTTTATTAATATAAGCCATTATTGTACTAACAATTTTCTCATCTCTGTTTTACTCTGTAGCCAATATTAATTTCATTGAAATTAGCACTTAGGTCTTATGTTTCTCTTCTGTTCTCTCATAATATCTAGTATAGTGTTAGAGACATAATAAGTACTCAATTATTGATTTGAGTATATGGAAAAGTTGCCTAGTGGGAACTAAAAATAGAAGAAAAAGAAGAATCCAAGAAGACCAAGGTATTTGCAAAGACAGACTGAAAATTAAATTTGATAGTGTGGGTCAAAGGAGAAATTTTAAAGGATCTGACAAGATACAAGGAACAATAGAGAAAATAACTGGAAATAAAGAACTAAATGATACTACAGTATTCCAAACAGAGGATTCCAAGGATTTATGCCAGACAATCTAGGTCTCCAAAGCACTGATAAATTTTGTACGTAGTTCATCTTTCTTAATATGGTAAAAATTAGGAAACAAATATTTCTGTCATTTGTTGCTATTTTATTCATAAACATAGAATAAATTCCTGTATGCTTCACAAAATCATTGTGAGTATGCTCACCACACTGGGTAACTTTAGTCAGGCTACTTTTTTTCTCTCTTTTTAATTTTTTAGTTTACATCATTCATTTCCATAAGATTTTGAATTACAAATTTTCTCCCCATTTTTCCCCTCCCCACCACCCCAAAACAGTGATCCCACTGAATATCCCCTCCCCTAATCTGCTCTTTCTCATATATTTCCCAATCCCCATATGACTTTCCAATAGAGCTAGATGGATCTCTATGCCCCAGTTACATGTAAAACAATTACATATATATATATAATTATAACATGGTAAACATTTGATTTTAAAACTTTTAATTCCATATTCTTTCCCTTCCTCCCTTGTCACCTACCCTTACTGAGAAGATAAACAATTCAATGTAGATTGTACCTGTGTAACTGCAAAACATTTCCATAGTGGATATATTGTGAAAGACTGACTATATGTCCCTCCATCCTATCCCACCCCCACTTGTTCTATTATCTGTTTTGATCCTCTCCCTTTTTAAAAGTGGGTGCTGCCAACTTCCCTCCCCCCCCAGCCTGTCTTCCCTTCCATCATCTCCCCTCCCGTCCCCTTCCCCCCTACTTTCCTGTAGGATTAGATACCCTATTTCGTGTGTATGTCAGTCTCTCCCTAAGCCGAATTCAATGAGAATAAGGTTGACTCCTTCCCTTTTACCTTCCTGTTCTTCCCCTCCCTTGTAACGGTTTTCCCTTACCTCTTCTATATGAGATAATTTACACCATTCTGTCTGTCCCCATATCCTCTCATTTTATTCCTCTCTCACCTCTCAATGTCACCTTTTAAGTATCATCCCTTTCTATTAAATTGGTCCTGTGCCCTCTTTCTATGTATGCCTATATACATATATACACACACATATGTATTCATCTACCCAAATACCCTCCAATATAGACATATATATATATATACACACACACATATATATATATATACACATTTCTATTCCCTTCAACTATTCTCATACTGAGAAAAGTTTCATAAGTTACATTCATTGTTTTTCCATGTAGGAATGTAAATAGTTCAACTTTGATAAATTCCTTATGATATCTTTTCCCTGTTTACCTTCTCATGATCTTCTTGCTTCTTGTATATAAGTGTCATATTTTCTATTCAACTCTTGTTTTTCATCAAGAATGCTTGAAAGTCCTCTATTCCATTGAATATTCATATTTTCCCCTGAAACATGATACTCAGTTTTGCTGGGTAGGTGATTCTTGGTTTTAATCCCAGTTCCTTTGACCTCTGGGACATCACATTCCAAGCCCTTTGATCCTTCAGTGTAGAAGCTGCCAGACCTGTGTTATTCTGATTGTGTTTCCACAGTATTTAAAATTGTTTCTTCTTGGCTGCTTGCAATCTTTTCTCCTTGATCTGGGAACTCTGGAACCTGGCTATAATATTCCTAGGAGTTTTCTTTTTGGGATCTTTTTCAGGAGGAGATCAGTAGATTCTTTCAACCTCAATTTTGCCCTCTGGTTCTAAAACATCAGGGCAGTTTTCCTTTAGAATTTCTTGGAGGATGATTTCTAGGTTCTTTTTTTTTCTTGCCTTTTTGGAGGGCGATTGGAGTTAAGTAATTTGCCCAAGGATACACAGCTAGTTTGTGTGTGTGTGTGTGTGTGTGTGTGTGTGTGTGTGTGTGTGTTAAATGTCTGAGGCTAGAACAGAACTTGGGTATTCCTGACTCCAGGGCCGGCACTTTACTTACTGTGCCACCAAGCCACCCCTCTAGGTTGTTTTTTTGATCATGGCTTTCAGGTACTCCAATAGTTTTTAAATGACCTTACCTGGATCTATTGTCCAGGTCAGTGGTTTTTTCAATGAGATATTTCATATTGCCTTCTATTTTTTTCATTTGTTTGGATCTGTTTATTAGTATTTTGATTTCTCATAAAGTCACTAGCTTCCATTTGCTCCAATCTAATTTTAAAGGAATGATTCTCTCCAGTGAGCTTTTGAGATTCTTTTTCCACCTGGTAAATTTGGCTTTTTAAGGCATTCTTCTCCTCATTGGCTTTTTGGGCCTCTTTTGCCATTTGAGTTAGTCTATTTTTAAGGTGTTATTTTCTTCAGTCATGTTGTTGACTCTCATTTCATAATTTTCTTGCATCATTCTCATTTCTCTTCCCAATTTTTCCTCTACTTCTCTTATTTGGTTTTCAAAATCCTTTTTAAGCTCCTCTGTGGCCTGTAAATAGCTCATATTTTTCTTGTAAGCTTTTGGTACAGGAGTTCTGACTTTGTTGTCTTCTTCCTGTTTCATGCTTTGATCGTTTTTGTCTCCAAAATAGCATTCTAAAGTCAGATTGCTGTGCTTGTTTTGCTTCCTTTACTTGCTCTTGTTGCCACTCAATTACTTGATTTTGAGCTTTTTGCCACAGTAGAACTCTGCTACCAGAAAGGGGAGCTTTGTTCCAATCTCTGGGGTTTTCTCAGCTGCTGGAGTTATTAGTTGGTGCCCTCTCTGAAGCCTCCATGCCCTCTAGAAAGCTGGTTACATACTCCATGACCTCCACCTTAGACCGCAATCCAGATCCAAGATTAGAGCAAGAGGGATTACCCCTCAGAATGGTTTCTTGGTCCCCCTACAATCTGCAAGCCAGGAGCTCTGAAGCAGTCACATGGTGGCAGCTGCATAGCTGCCACGCCTCAGCTGTTTCTCTCTACAGGGGGTAAAGGCCAGGCTGCACTCCTGAACTCCCACTTCACAAAGTCCACACTGCACTGACCTCTCACTTTGTCCTTAGCATCTATGGGTTGATAATTCTGGAAAGAGCTTCAGCTGCGGTGATCTGAAGTTCCTCCACCTGCTGGCTGGTTGTGGCCACCCTGAGGCTAAAAGCTCTGCCTTGGCTTACACAGGGCTGGGCTCTGCTCCCAGAACACTATGCTGGCCCCTTCCTGCCAGCCTGTGGGATTGTCTTCAGTGGGAAGTTAGCTTCTCTCTGTCATTTTTTGGGTTCTGAAGTTCCAAAGTTTGTCTAGAGTTATTTTTTACATGAATTGGAGGGGGTAGGAGGAGGAGCTGCATGGAAGGCCTGTTTCTATTCAGCCATCTTGACTCTTCCCCTCCTAGTCAGGTCACTTTAACCTCCCTACATCAATTTCTTCATCTGTTCCACTGGGAAAAAATGGTTCCTTCCATCCCTTCTAACATCCTTGGATTCTAGTAAACTATTGGAAATTAGGACTGGTTTAGATAATACAAAAGTAATTTCTATTTCACTTGAATCTGCATTTTTCAGAAGATATATCTTTATAATATTGTTATGACTAGGCTTATTTTAAAATGGACTATTTTGATGTAAAATTTGATATCAGAGTGAAATGGCCCCACAATATGTTGATATCCTAGGAAAGAATGAGGCTGGGATTAAATATTTTGTGGATAATATAGCTAAGCCATTCATGTGTAATCAAGGTTAATTATTTCAGTTCCTAAATTATCTGGATTTTTCTTTATGTACTCAACTGAGCAAACCTATCTATTGTGGTAGTTTCCATGTTAGGTAGAAAGACAAAATATATCCCCAGTCCCTGTCTACAAAATAGCTCTAAGTCAAAAAGGAGAATAAGACCTGTGCATATCTATGTCTGCATGGATGTATTCCATATGTATGTTTAAACAACTATGACAAATGGCAGAAAACAAGGCAAAAATGGAGTCATATCATGGATTAGCAATTAGGATTAGGAATAGTATAGAGAAGTCATATTTCAGAGAATCAGGAAAAGCTTTCAGATAAGTGGCGCAGGTGTTTAGTCGTTTTCAGTCATGTCCTACTCTGTGACCTCATTCTGGGTTTTTTTTGGGGGGGGGGAAGATACTGAAATGTTTTACCATTTCCTTCTCCATTTCATTTTACAGAGGAGGCAAACAGAACTAAGTAACTTGCCCAGGTTCACACAGCTAGCAAGTTCTGAGACCAGGTTTGAACTCAGGAAGATGGGTCTTCCAGACCAGGTGCTCTATCTACTACACCACCTAGCATTGAAAATGAATAAAAATAGAATAGAATTTTAAATCTTTAATGAAATACATAAATTAGATCCTATTTTGGCCTATTTCTGGGTGTATTTGTTATGTCTTTCTAGTTTTATATATAGGACACTTCTTTTACAGTGTTAAGAATGACCTTTTCAGTCAACTTCAACTTGTTAAAGATCTCATCCATCTGTCAGAACTACCAACCTAGCTGTTTCCTTTACAGTCACTCTATTTAGACAATGGCATTCACTTAGCATTGAATGGTTAGAATGCTATTGAATTCTATGAACACCATCCCAGCAAAACAGATCACAATCCCAGGGGTCTCTTGATTTGACAAAATGGGATAATTGAAAATCACTAATACATGGACTTCAGTCAAAGCCTAGGTTAAATTTAGAATTTGACATGTTTCTTTTCTAGTGGCATTTTAGTTTAATTTGCTTTCATATTTGAGATACTAAGTATCAGTCCTCGTGGCACAGGTGATTGGAAAAGGGCAGCTCCTCCCTTAGGGGTTTATTTGAAAATGTCGCAATTAAAAATTTCCAGAACCTTTAATGCAATTTCAGCCTCCTGGCTGGTGAAATATACTCCATAGTAATGTTAGCTTAAAGATGCTATCTAGAAATGGAAATGTTGATTTACCCTTACCCCCTACCAAGCTCCCTAATTGGAAAGCACTACTCTCAGTGGTAGACATACCTAATATTGCAGGATTTTTTTTTTTTTGCCAGTGGATCTGGGAATAACCTTATAAGTAGCTATGTGGTATTGAATATGTGCTGAGCCTATATTTGAGGAGGTGAAATTTTAATTACTCCCTAAATAAAGTTGACATCAAGAAAATAGGAAAGGGTTGAGAGTTGAAATATTTTGAGCATATAGCATCTGTATAAAATTTTATCATATAATGACTGTGACATAAGACAGGCACTATGTGTAACCTAAAATCAGTGATTCATTGGCTATGTGCTGCAATCAAGATCCATATAAATGGGGTAGCAGTGAGCCAGATAGAATTGGAGTCAAGAAGACCTCAATTCAAATCCTACCTCAGATGCTACCTGTGTAACCAGGGCAACCTCTGTGAGCTTAAATTTTTTCATCAGTAAAATGGCAATAATAATAGCACCAAAGTTACAGAGCTGTTGGGAGGATCAGATAAGATAATATATGTAAAGTGTTTTTCTGACTTTATTGTGATATTCAGATTATAGCTACTATGATTTTTGATGTTGAATCATTTTAGTCATGTTCAACTCTTTTTGACCTTGTTTAAGGTTTTCATGGCAAAGATATTGGAGTGATTTGCCATTTCCTTTTCTAGCTCATTTTACAGATGAGGAAACTGAGGCAAACAAGGTTGTTACTTGCCCAGCATCACACAGTTAGTAAATGTTTGAGGCCAGATTTAAACTCAGGAAGATGTCTTCCTGATTCCAGGCCCTGAGCTCTATCTTTTTAAAAAAATGTTTTATTTATTTTTAGTTTTTAACATTCAGTTCCACAAGTTTTTGAGTTTTAAATTTTTGCCCCTTCCCTCCCCAAGACGGCATGCAATCTGATACAAACTCTACATATACATTCACATTAAACATATTTTCCCATTGGTCATGTTGCAAAGAATTACACCTGATGGAATGAACTATGAGAAATAAGAAACAAAACAAAACAAAAAAGAGATTAGCAAATATCATGCCTTGATCTACATTTAGACTCTGTAATTCTTTCTCTTGATGTGGTTGCATTTTCCATCATAAGCCTTTTGGAATTGTCTTAGCACCCTATATTGCTGAGAAGAGCCAAGTCTATCAAAGTTAGTCATTGCACAATGTGGCTATTACTGTGTACAGTGTTCTTTTGGTTCTGCTCCCCTCACTCAATATCAGTTCATATCGGTCTTTCGAGGTTTTTCAGAAGTCCACCTGCTCATCATTTCTTATAGCACATAGTATTCCATTACATTCATACACCACAACTTGTCCAGCCATTCACCAATTAATGGGCATCCCCTCAATTTCCAGTTCTTTGCCATCACAAAAGGAGCTGCTATAAATATTTTTATACGTGTGGGCCCTTTCCCATTTGTCTGATTTCTTTGGGAAATAGCCTTACAAGTGATATTGCAGGGTCAGAGAGTATGCACATTTTTATAGCCCTTTGGGCATAGTTCTAAATTGCTCTGCAGAATGGTCGGATCAGTTCACAACCCCACCAACAATGCATTAGTGTTTCAATTTTCCCACATCTTCTCCAGCATTTATATTTTTCCTGTTTTGTCATGGTACCCAATATGACAGGTGGGATATGGTACATTAGAGTTGTTTGGATTTGCATTTCTCTGATCAATAGTGATTTAGAGCACTTTTTCATATGACTATAGATATCTACAATTTCTTCCTCTGAAAACTGCCTATTCATATCATTTAACTACTTATAAATTGGGAAATGACTTGCATTATTTTTTTTTAAGCAATCGGGGTTAAGTAACTTGCTCAAGGTTACACAGCCAGTTATTTCTGGGTGTGGTGCTAAGTATCTGAGCCCAGATTTGATCCCCAGGTCATCCCGACACTGGAGCCAGTGCTCTTACTCACTGAGGCACCTGGCCGCCCCAATGGCTTGCATTCTTATAAATTTGACTAAGTTCACTATATATTTTAGAAGTGAGACCTTTATCAGAGATACTGGTTATAAAAATTCTTTACCAATTTTCTGCTTTTCTTCTAATCTTGGTTGCATTGGCTTTGTTTGTAAAAAAACCTTTTCAATTTAATGTAATCAAAATTATTCATTTTGCATTTCATAATGTTCTCTATCTCTTGTTTGGTCATAAATTCTTCCTTTCTCCATGAATCTGACACCTAAAGTATTCCTTATTCTCTCAATTTGCTTATAGTATCAGACTTTATATTTAAATTGTGTGCCCATTTGAACTTTATTTTGGTATACAGTGAAAGATGTTGGTCTTTGTGCCCAATTTCTGCCATCCCATTTTCCAGTTTTCCCAGCAGTTTTTGTCAAATAGCAAGTTCTTATCCAAGAAGCTGGAGTTTTGAGGTTGCTCAAACTGTAGATTATTATAGTCATTGACTACTGCATCTTGTGTATTGATCTACCACTCTATTTCTTAGCCAGTACCAAATAGTTTTGATGATTTCTGCTTTATAATTTAAGATCTGGTATGGCTAGGCAACCTTCCCTAGCATTTCTTTTTATTAATTGCTTTGATATTCTTGACCTTTGTTATTATTTCTTCTAGCTCTGTAAAATAATTTTTGGTAGTTTGATTGGTATGGCACTGAATAAATAAATTAATTTAGGTAGAACTGTAATTTTTATTCTATTAGCTTGGCTGATCCAAGAGCAACTGATGTTTTTCCAGTTATTTAGATATGACTTTATTTGTGTGAAGAGGGTTTTGCAATAGTGTTCATATACTTCCTGGGTTTGTAAAAATGTCTCTTTATCAAGTCCCAAAAGTGATTCAGTAACAACTGGACCGATATCAAGGAGGGAAAGAAGAATGTGTTAGAACTGAATGGACTTTTCAATTGGAATAGAATGGGGGGGAGAATCAGGATGAAATAGAAATATGACAACTTCTATCCTCACAGAATTTCCAGTATAGCAGAAATAAAATATGAATACATTTAACTATAATGCAGAGCGACCTAAGCACCTTAGGACACATACATATATGTGTATGCATGTGTGTATATACATGCACACATACATTATATGTATGTGTGTGCATATATATGTGTGTATATGTATAATATACACACATATATACAACACTAATGAAGAAAAGAACAGTCTAGCTTCTTGGGGGAGGTTCATCATGGAGGAAACTAAATTTGAAGTTATCTCCAGCCCCCTAGACTCCTACGGTTTCTAACTGATACAGTAAGAATCAATTTTTCCTGAAGTGATGACTGTCCCAACTTCTTATTTTGATAGGCAGATCTTGGAGTCCATAGTGGAGAGAAGGCATTCTGGATGGAAGGCATGCAAAGGTGTATGGTTAAGGGGAATAGAGGGTAATCTTGATTGGTTGAAAGATAGGGAGCATGAAAGAGAGTAGTGAGAAATAAAGCTAGAAATAGACTTTAGTCAAACTGAGAAAGTCCTGCTTTGTCAGGTTAGGGATTTCATTTGATAATCAATGGGTAACCACTGATAGTTTTTGAGCAGGGAAAAATGTGACTAATATCATGTTTTAGGAAGATTACCCTGGCAATGATTTTTAGATTAAATTAGATAAAGGTAAGACAGAAACCAGGGAAATAAGGGTATAGGACTAAATAGAATTGAAATTTTTGTTGTTGAGTCATTTCAATTGTATCTGATGCTTTGTCACCCCATTCAGGTTTTCTTGGCAATGCTACTGTAGTAATTTGCTGTTTCCATCTGCAGCTCATTTTATAGATGAAGGAACTGAGGCAAAAAGGATTAAGAGTCTTGCTCAGGGTCTTACACAGCCAGTAAGTGTCTGAGGCTGGATTTGTCCCCAGGAAGATGAGTCATCCTGATTCCAAGCCCAGTGTGGTATCCACTGTGCAACCTGGCTGCCAGAATTGCATTTTGGCAATAAGAATTGAGAGAAGGGAATGGAGGTGAGAGAGATGGAGATACTTTGGGGGGTGGGAGACAGCATTTATTTTAATTTTTAGTGGCAATTTTCCTAATTTACTGTAAGTTTGCCTAGAACAATTTACCATCTATGCTCAGAGAAGGGGAAGTTACTCTCTGGTTAATATCCCAGCAGGGGTGGGGAACCTGCAGCCTCAAGGCCACATATGGCCCTCTAGGTCCTCAAGTGCAGCCTTTTGACTGAATCCAAGTTTTACAGAGCAAATGTTGAGCCCTTCCCCACCTCTACATAAGAGATCTATATTGTTTGCACCTCCCTCCCCCAGGGGTCTGTGAATCTGAATGGGAACAAAAATTACATCTTTATATTTATTAACTTTTAACTAAAATTTAATACATTATTCAGTTGTAAAGAAAAAAGTAGTGTTCTGAGAATAGCTTCTAGATTTCACCAGAATGCCACAAAGGGCTCATAACTAAGAAAAGGTTAAGAACCCCTGGCAATCAAAATGTCTAACTTGTTTGCTGGCATCATAGGATTTCATACTATAAACGCATAGCTTCAGTATCATAGAATTAAAACTTCAAGGTACCCAGAAGTCATTAAAACCCATTCCTTTAAGGAGTGGCTAGGTGGCGCAGTGAATAAAACACTGGCCCTGGAGTCAGGAGGACCTGAGTTCAAATTCAGCCTCAGACAGTCAATACTTACTAGCCATGTGACCTTGGGCAGGTCGCTTAACCCCAACTGCCCCTACAAAAAGCAAAAAAAAAAAACATCCCTTTCCCATCCCTATAGCTATATAGGAGGGCCTATCCCTATAGGAGAGCCATCTACCTTCCATATATTTGGTGTTTATCTTACATGTACTGATTCATGTAAATTGTTTTCCCTCTGTTTCAAAAAAAAAATGTATTTCTCTACCTAGCCATGTGTATATGTGTGTTATTCCCTCCTTTGACCAGTTCAGATGAGAGTTGCCCTCTTTCCTCTAACCCTCACCCCACCCCTTTGTGATATAGACTTCTACTTGTGTCCCCCAAGATAACTTTTCTGCTCTTCCTCCCCCCACACCAGCTGCTTTCCTGGGGGATTGAGTATTGTGTTATTTCAGTATCTCAAGCAGATGACCTGCAAACATTCAGTATTCCCAAAGTGATCAAGGACAAAGTCTGCTCACTGCCTTCCTGACCTGAGCTCTGCAAGTTCTTGATCTGGGTTTGGTCTAAATGATGACTACAGGGGCTTATTTTTGATTGGAAGTTCTAGGAGACTGCTATTAGACTTAGCCAGTATTGGCCTGCTGCTTGCTCCAGAATTATTGACTTGCTGTGGAACTTTTTTTCCTTGCTCAGGACAAACTCTAGGGCCTATGAATACACCACACTTAGATGCTAGTCCCTTCCTTTGTTCTCCCTGTATCTGTGACATAGATCTGGATACTGACCCTTGATGCTTCCTGACGGTACCTGTGGTCCACACCGTGCATTAGATGGAATTGCTGCTAGTATGTCTTCCTTCCTCAGTACACAGCCCAGGTCATTTTTCAGTCTCTGGCACTGGAATGCTCTGCAGAATATGTTCCTAGCCAAAACTTTTTCCCAGTGTCCACAGATCTGTCTCTATGTGCCTACCAGGGTTGGGAAAAAAAGCTTCTTTATGATTTTTTTTCTTGCATTTCCTAATCAGAAATTAGTTGGATGAAGTTTCCATGTGGAGGGGTTCTTGCTACTCTACCATTTTTCTGTGATAGACTTAAAAGAAAGCACTAATGTTAAAGTATTTGGCACATAGTAGTAGGTAAATAATAAATGTTTTCTGACTACTTGACTGGCTGGTATTACTACAGAATAGTTAAAAGGAAGGCAATTTCTCAACCTTAAACAGTAATATTAAAACATTTTAAAGTAAACTCTGGCAGAAAATTTGCGGCAGGGTTTTATACTGTAATGCTAGAACATAAATTCTGCTACCAATAGCACATTTTAAAATTAGAGTTATAAAATACAACCTAAATTTCTTTTTTAAAAATGTTCTGGATAAAGTCCAAATATTGTGTAATATAGTCATCATTTACATAATCTTATTAGCCAGACAGAGATTACTGCTTGAGATTAATGTTTGAAGTACTAATTGTTGCTAGTCTTTAATGATTCTCATGTAGTAAGGACTGCTACAAATTTATTTTCCTTTGGCATTTATCATTAACCAATTCCCTTTATATTTTGGCATTCTCTAGAGTGTCAATAATGGGGAATGAGAACTAGGATTGTCTTTGTAAAAGAAGAGAAGATTTAGGCATAGTGTAAGATAGCTGTCTTCAAGCATTTGAAAGACTGTCATGTGGAAGAAGCCATAGCAGAGAACCTTGGTGAAAAGCTAAGAAGGGACAAATTTTAGACAATCAGCTATCCCAAAGTAAAATGTACTGTTCTGGGAAGTCATCATAGGATCTGAGATCTAGAGATGAAGGAACTGGTGCTTATGGTTACTAAAGTGATTTCCTCAAGATCATGCAAGTATAAAATTTCAGAGATGGCATTTACTCCCATGTCCTCTGCCTTCAGAACCAGTGATATTTATGATATACTGCACTATAGTGGAGTATATCTCTGGGGTTCTTGTTCAGAAAAAGTTTGGACATCTTACATGGTCTTTGATTTGATAATAAAAAAATTGATACTTTTGGAACATTGAGGTTGAGAGTAGAAATTTAACTCCTATCATTTTCTAGGTTGACCATGTTTAATTTACTGTATTTATTAAGTTTCAAGAAATATTATTTAACCCTTATTGTATCTGTGGTTCTAAAGCCACATTATTTAAAAAAAAATTATCTGTTACTACACTTTTATTTGAATCACATATTTTAAAAGATATGGACCCAATGTGTTGGTTCATACCTGAAATCCCTGCCACCAGGGTTGTGGCAGGTAGATGTAATGGCAATGGAATTTAAAGATCCCCTTGTATTGGCTTGGTTTTTGGATTAAGTGTTATGACTCAGAGCTTATGAACACTACAGTGGGATAGACTTGTTGACTTGACAAGAGGGGGCTGAACTGGGAGGAGCTGATGCCATGGATAGAGAGAGGCCAGAAGAACTTCTGGGAGCCAGCATCTAGAGGCTGCTGCTACTGCTGGAGAGAGAGAAATGAGAACTGAGAACTGAATTGGGAGGAAGCATGACTGTGGTGTCAGTATTTGGTCTGTCTGTTTTGATGTTACTTTGTCAGATTTGTCTGCTGATTTTGCTGTTGTTGCAGAAGTTCTGGGACCTTGCTGTTGGTTCAGAGGCTCTGAAAGAGGATTTTCTTGTTGTATGTTTACAGAAATACTGGAGGAGGGTTTTGTTGATGTTTTCAGGGGTCCCAGAACCATACTGATGATTTGTGCTAATTCCTCAGATCTTGTTGTTGGATCTAGGTTGATTTTACAGGGAGAGAGTGAATTGATGAGGATGCCGGCAATGTGTATCTATGTTGTGTCTTTGTTAAGCCTTGTCTTCCCAGGAACAGAAACTGCTGAGAACTTGCCTTGGATCAAGATGAAGACCTCTCTCTCCTTGGGTACTGAATGCTGTGATGATATTGTAACCTAGTTGTGACCTAGGGGTGGATGACCTTTGTGTTTTGTGACTGCACAAATGAATGTACTTTGTTTATGATTGGAAACTAATCTCTAATTAAGACTATCCAGGGGTGGAATACTTTGACTTTTATACTTTGTGATTGAACTGAGACCTTACTATGTGATTGAGCTACTTCGTATTTTGATTTTCTCTTTTCTGTGAATGTTTTGCCTTAATTTTTTCACTGAATATAGGGAGAGTTACTATGTTTGCAATCAGAACATGGAAGTTGCTTTTGCTTGGCATTACAGTAGATCACTTCTCCTTGGGGGTTTTCAGCTTCTGTAGGCTAAGACTATGGGGTACTTGCGCTAAGTTTGGCATCACAATGATGACTCCCTTGAAGTTGTAGGGGGGACACCAAACTGCCTATACAGAAATGAACCAGCTGTTGGAATGTTGGAAATGGAAAGGAGCAAAGGTTTCATGCTGATCTATAGTGGGATTGGGCCCACGGGTGGCTACACCTCCGATTTAGGTAAGACAGGGTGACCCAGTCTCCAAAAAAGATGGAATGATTGGAAATAGAAAAAAAATCAAATTAACTGGAATATATATTTCAAGGGGGAGAGCAGTGCAATTGGGGTTAAATGCCTTGCCCAAGGTCACACGACTAGTAAGTGTTAGGTGTCTGAGGTCAGATTTGAACTCAGGTCTTCCTGACTCCAAGGCCAGTACTCTATTCACTGTGCCACCTAACCACCCCTATAATGATATATTTAACATTCATGCCAAAATGATTTTCCACGTTTATATGAAAAATGACTTGCTGGGCAATAATTCAATGTTGAAGATGTGTCCCAAATTTCCACCCACCTTTAGAGTCTGTGTTCTATGCTTTAAGAAAATAGAAGTTACTGAGAAACTGACAGATTGTGGAGAAAAAAATATTTTGGAATTATAATTTTTCTTAGTTTTTCAACTTGGGTGTGCCTTGTTACTAAAAGCAGCAGTTTTATGAATTCTTTTTTTTTATTCCCAGCAAAACTTTCATGTTCTCACTTTATAAAAGTATACTCCAAGTCCAAAGGCAACAATGAAATTTTATTAAAATGCATAAAACAAAAGTAGCAGTGACCAGTAATATTAAATTTTTAAACACCAATTGGAAAGATCTCTTGTACCACACACATAAGGCCAAAAGACTGTAGTTTTATTCAACAAAGGTATGTGGGGAGAATGTAAAAAACTTAAGATTATGTGTGAAAAGAAAATAAATAACAAAAAAAAGTCCCACTCTGCACCTCCCTGATGGTGGAATCTCTTGGAAAGCTTAAAATTGTTGTGTCTGCTTCTCTAAGTGTGGCCATCATTCATAGGCAGTGATCACTACAGTAAAATGAATGATTCTAGTAGCTTTCAATGAAGCAACTAGGATATAGAACAATGATTTCCAAAGTGACAGTCATAACCCAGGCATCAGTTAATTGTCACATGACTTCAAAGCCCCAGAGTATATACAAAAGTCTTCACAAAGGGATCAAAGTTCATGAAAAATGGAAAGGAAATTATCATGTCTTAGAACGGGGGACAGGTAGATTACTACACATTAGCTTCTCTAAATCTTGAATTCAGAAAAATTATATCTTCTTTTTTAACTCTCCCCCTCAAAAAAAACCCTATGCACACATATTTGGAGACAGAAATACTTATATTCTTTCTATCCTCAAATTTCCTAGAGTACTGTTTATATGCAGCTTAGTTCCTATTAGAGTGAATAATGAACTCTCCATGAAGTGGTCCTTTTATTTTAATTTATACTGCATTTTTCTTTGGAGCTTGAACCACTTCTCATATTTTATATAATTGTAATTTCAAATAAAAGAGTATATATGACCACTTCACAGGATTCATCATTTACACTAAGTTATATATAGCTAAGTCATCTTTTAGACCCCTATGACATTCCATCTTATCTTTGTACCCACCGTATCCCACCCCCACAACCAGTCAATTGTAAATCTTTAAAGACAAGAGTTATGTCACTCATTTTTGTGTATCCAAAATAGTGTCTTTTTATATAATGATTATTTGTTGTAATAAATTAAATAAAATTGGGAGAAATGAATTATATGGGCTTTAGTGGGGTTTTTTTCCTAATAAAAGATTTATATGGCACATGGAAGACAGGTATGCTTTTATGGGTTGCCCAAATAGGGAGATATGGCTCATAAGCATGTGGATAGCTATTTTTAGAATCTAGTTCACCTCAATCCTGGAAACATAATGATTTCCTCTTTGAGTGGAAAGGAAAAAAGATAATGGCTGGACACTTTTTACTTTTCT
This sequence comes from Petaurus breviceps papuanus, assembly GCF_028583685.1. Taxonomy (NCBI): domain Eukaryota; kingdom Metazoa; phylum Chordata; class Mammalia; order Diprotodontia; family Petauridae; genus Petaurus; species Petaurus breviceps. The sequence goes on along the minus strand of NW_027187419.1, from coordinate 22,993,455 downwards.
AACTTACATCTGGGAGGGATATCAAGCTAGACTTATGTTTGCTTATCTTCTCAAATGTTAGTACTATGGGGATATGAGACTGGTTTGGAAGGAAAGTCTCATTACTCTTAAGGGTAATCATTATTATTAAATTATTATATAATATATAATATATATTAAATTATTAAATCTCATTACTCTTAAGCAGGTTAGCTCCTACCCACCAAATCCTGGTTACATAAAAGACCATCACAAATAGCAAACAGTGAGTAAGCCCATTTGCTCAAGCAAACACACACACACACACAATGAAAGTTATATTGATTAGAATACACCATAGAATATACATGAGTGAATGAACTCTTTAGCTAATCATAAGATAAAATCACAGCTAAAACAGAGTGTGAGAGCATAATCTCATACATGGGAGACCATTGTAACAATCTTTAGGGTTGCAATCTAGAGATCTGGGGTCATGTTAATAAACTGATTTTCCCTAAATGTCTTTAGCTTCTTTCACTATATGTGTCTTTCCTGAAGATTTTCTGAAACCACATGAATCTCTCCCCAGTAAGCCTTTGAATCAACTCAATATATTTCTTATACGGGTACACACCATTATACTCTATAGCAATCTGGAGTCATATCTCCTTTTACAAGTATATAGCAAACATACAATGTACCCAAGTTTAATTGGAAGCCCAGTTAATTTTTTTTAATATATTGATTATTCTTGTTATAGTTCACCTTCTTTTCAAAATACAGGTCTCTTCTTTCCCCTACCCAGGGAGCTATAATTTATAAGAAAAAAAATTTAAAAATCAGCAAAAGTGGCCAAGATATCAACTGGATCTGATGGTATATGTATTGTTTTGCTTCAATGGATCTGTACCTTCTTGTGGAAGTGAGAGATATATTTTTCACCTCTTCTTTCAGGACCATGTTTGGTATTATAATTATGCAGCATTTAATTTTGTTACTCATTTTTTGTATTTTCATTCTTGTAATCATGTATTTTCCTTTCCTCTGATGAGAATCTGCTTTGCTTCCAGTTCTTTACTACCATACACACACAGACACACACACACACACACACACACACTACTGCTAGAAATATGTTGGTGTGTATGGGATACAAAGACCTTAAGTAATCATATTAGACAGTAACCCAATGGTCTCTTCTTCAGCATGTGGGCTGTTGGGAATTTCATAAAAATCTAAAGGATCGGAGCAGCCAGGTGGTGCAGTGAGTAAGAGCACCGGCCCTGGTGACAGGAGATCCGGAATCGGTTCTGGCGTCAGATACTTGGCACCCACACAAAATAACTGGCTGTGTAACCTTCAGCAAGTTACTTAATCCCATGCTTAAAATAAAATCTGAAGGATGAAGACTCCCTTTCTCACCACTATGAAATAAAATAACAATTAGCATCTTTATGACACTTTAAGATTTGCAAAGCACTATCCTTATGTTATCTCATTGAATCCTCACAACATTCTGAGAGGTAGGTACAATTACTAGCCTCCTTTTACAGTGAGGCTTCAGAGCCATTTGGGTCCAGTGGAGAAATATAGATCAGGATGACTGGAGATGGGCCATATACAGTGGGAGTCCTTGGTCTTTTTAAGCTAAGGTCTTTAATAGGTCTCAGTTTGATCGAGGCAATGCCCATTCAGTGATTAAGCTTAGGTAAAAAATGAGGCAGAGAATGACCTCTTTACCTAGTCAGAAAACATCAGTCTGGGAGGGGTAGACACTCAGAGTTTTTGGACAAAACACAAACAATGGCATGGTACTCTTCCAGAACAAAGGACAAATAACCTCTGTGATCCCAACTGGAACTGGTCATTTGCGCAACACATCTCTTCCCTTCCCTTCTCCCTTCCCTTCCTTTCTTCCTTCCTTTTCTCTTTTTTCACATAGGGTATCATGCCCTTACTTTCAGGTGCTCTGCCCAAAGGAATGCAAATTTTGATTGATGAAATTTTTTTTCTTAAGGACCATGCCTAAACCCAAATCACTCTGGCTCTCATTGAATAGACAAAAATAGATCCCAGGCCAAGTCCCCTCGGTTATTGTTTGGGCCCTGACTGGCTCAGAGTATAGAGTAATGGAGCTGGAATCCAAACACGTCATATGACTAAAACAAACCCAGAGCCCTTTTTCTTAGGATCAAAGCAATACTATAGGAGAACTTTATGCTCTCTTGGATTTGGCTCCTTTTTTGTTTTTCAACTTTCTCCTATTGCAAAACAATTTATGTCAAGTGAACTAAGAGGAGGATTTTACCAGTGTTATGATGCTTGGACGGTAAATCCTATTCTGTCCTCACCCACTGTGAAATGGCAGCCAAAGTGCTTAACTCAGATGTGCCTCAGTTTCTTTTTGCCTGTTCAAAGAAAATAATGATGATTATCACTGTCACAGTAAGTTAACTATGTAAATTACTTTGCACTCCTAGGAAAAAAGGAACTGTAGGAGTGATAATTAGATGCTGTGGTATCATAGATGTTTTTAACCAAATGAATTGAAAGGTTCATTGAGTAGAATACTTTCCAAAATTTTATTAATTTTTCATTTCTTTTTTTAGAAACTGAACCTTACTGAGTAACTGTTATTTTCTTTTTTCTTAAATGCTAAAAGGAGAACTTTATCCTTACCAACTGTAACATTCTTCAATAACTTAAGTGGATGGATTTCATAATGTTCCAAATAAATCTAAGATTTAAATATATGATGCAGCCCATAAGTTTCTGTAGGCTCATTTGCTGACAAGCAGATCTGTCTGTAGTAGAGGAATGAACTCTGCCCAAATGAGCAGAAAAAATGCAGGGTCAGTCTGCTGGCTTTTCCTCCAGATAGACAAATCAAACAACTCTGTTTAGAAGAACTAGTTTTGCTGATTTACTCAACCTTTCTAGTTTATCAGATTTGAACTCTAAGAAGGTTGAAGGTTTTACAAGTATTTACTAGTAAATTTCATTGTTTTATTTATACTTATTTAAAGCAGTTTCCTATTTACATTACTATTCAGACATTTTAGAATGTATTTGACATTTTCTATTAGTGTTTGAATGATCATTTTTCCTCATAGAGGGTAGAATTAGGAGATGTTAGTTCTAGAGGGAGATTTTGGCTGGATATATGGAAAAAAGATTCCTTAAAATTAGAGCTATAAAATCACCTATCTAAGAAGGTAGATTTTCCCTTCCTTGCAGATCTTGAATCAAAGTTGGATAACCACTTGTCAAATTATATAGAGAAGAATCTCAAAATCTGAAAATGTCCAATCTAGAAAAATCTTTAAACATTTACTAGATAAAGCTCTTCGTTTTACAGATGAAAAAACTGAGACCCTAAGGGCTTATCTAAACAAACAGAAATAAATACTGTTCAGGTATGGATTACATTCAATTCAATATTTCTTTCAAATAATATTCATTGATTAATTAATACTTTACAGATTTAATATTGTCTGAGAGTTATACTAATATTCAAGTGGGCCCATTTCTACATATTTTACATAAAGATTTTAGTTATTGCTTATCATAAGTGTGTACTAGAAAAGTCTAAAGTGTCATTCTTGTCATCATCATAGCCAGCATTTTGTAGAGCTTTAAAGTTTGCAAAGGCCCTGTACTTATTATATCACTTGATCCTCACAACAAGACTGTGAGGTAGGTCATTATTATTATCCTGTTTTACAGATAAGGAAACTGAGGTTAAGAGAGGTTAAGTGTCTTTGTTCATATAGCTAATGTGTCTATAAGGTGAGACTTGAACTCAGGTTCCTTAGACAGAAAGGAAATGAAATCAGTCAATATTTTTTAAAGCAGTTGGGGTTAAGTAACTTGCTCAAGGTTACATGGCCAGTTATTTTTTGTGTGGGTGCCCAGTATCTGAGGCCGGAACTGATCCCGGTTCTCCCAACAGCAGGGCCGGTGCACTTACTCACTGAGCCACCTGGCAGCCCCAAAATCAGTCAATTCTTAACAAAATTCATTCAGGCTATTTACTGAAAGGTCAAATACTGAAACTGAAACTTAAATACTTTGGCCTCATAATGATGCCTCATTGGAAAACATGTTGATGTCGGGAGAAATTGAAGGCAAAAGGAAAAGGGGATGACAGAGGATGAGATGGATAGATAGTGTCATGGAAGCAATGAACATGAACTTGAACAGACTTCAAGATATGGTAGAGGAGAGAGGGCCTGGCCCACTGTGGTTCATGGGGTCATAAAGAGTCTGACACGATTGAATGACTGAACAGCTGCTTCTTAACACTAAGTCCTGACTGACTAGACCCCCTAGCTGCCTTAACATTGGTGTTTCATGCTATTCATTAAAGTGTTTATTTTTCAGAATAATTCCATATTTGCATTACAAATTTTCATCTTCCATATCTAATAAGTACTTCCTCATCCCATTAAATTCATGTATCTTAACCTTTGGCTTTGTAAATAAAATGTGCCATGTGTATGCCTATAAAATGTGAATTGGTTTCAGCATTAACCATCAGGGCTTTCAAGATTACTTATAAAAATTCTCATCTTCCACTTTATTAATTTGAAGAGTAGTATTTTGTGACAGCACATCATAATGAAGTTAGTACAGCCCAAGTATATTTTGCTTATAAATGGTTTCATGAGTTAAGTTCCATTTTTTTCTTCCTTATTAAGCATCATACATTTTATACATATATCTTTACCTGCATGTAATGGCTTCTCTATTGTATTATACAAGTATGGTTTTGTTCATTTTCTTTTTTTCTTAAAAATAAGCAACTGTGGCTTGGGAAGATGAGAGAAAAAAGAGAGAAACAAACTGGATAGAGTCAGGAAGATGATTGACACCAAGGGCAGACTCTTGCTAAGTAGAAAAAGATTTTAAATTACAAATATAGGCACATGAACTACTTCATTATGGGCAATGAGATTATAAATTGGAAAAATACTAAGGCAAAGAAAATTAGAAAATGTCACAAGACTGTGGGAAATCATAGCCTGAACATAAAAGATCCTGAGACACAGAGGCCACAGGTAAAATGACCCCTTCTGGGTTCTATAGGTAGAATGAACAAATAACAATGAAAGTCTCTCTATTCTTCCCCCTAATTCCTTAGAAATGCTGTTGGGGGGAGGGGGGGAGCAGAGACAAGATGGCAGAGTAGAAGCAGGACCTTCCCGCAACTCCAGCTTCCACCCTCCCCAATCCATGTAGAAAGGGGACTCTAAACAAACTTTGGAGCTGCAGAACCCACAAAATGACACAGAGAAGCTAACCTCCCACTGAGGACAGCCTGGCAGGCCAGCAGGAATCCAGCAAAGTGCTCTGGGAGCCGAGCCCAGCCTCATGCCAAGGCTTTAGCCCCAGGGCGGGTCTGACCAGCAACTCCAGAGGGACTCCAGATCAGCAGCAGCTGTGGCCGTTTCTGGATTTATCAACACATAGACACAAAGGACAAAGTGAGAGTTCAGTACAGTCTGGACTTTGGGATCAGTAAGTGGGAGTGTGTGGCTTTTACCTCCAGGGTGAAAAGCCACTGAGACACCGGCACAGCCAGCCAGTGCCACCTGGCAGCTTCAGCTCTTGGCCTGCAGAGTGTAGGGGGACCAAGCACCAGTCTGAGGGGTAATCACTCTTGCTTTAACCTGCTTGGATCTAGATTGCAGTCTAGGGTGGAGGTCCTGGGGTGTGTGTCCAGCTTGCCAGAGCGTGTGGAGACCTCAGAGAGGGCACCCATCTAATTCCTCCAGCAGCTGAGAAAACCCAGCGTTTGGGATGAAAGCTCCCCTGTCTGGTGGCAGAGTCCTACTGTGGCAAAAAGCCCATAAGTCATGTAATTGAGTGGCAAAATGAGCAGGCAAAGGAAACAAAACAGACAGAAGCTTCCAACAATACACTCCTATTTTGGGGACAAAAAGGAGCAAAGCATGAAACAGGAGGAAAGCAGTTAAGTCAGAACTCCTGCACCAAAAGCTTCAAAGGAAAATACAAGCTGCTTACAGACCATAGAGGACCTTAAGAAAGATTTTGAAAAGCAAATAAGAAAAATGGAGGAAAAATTGGGAAGAGAAATGAGAACAATGCAAGAAAATTATGAAATGAGAGTCAACAGCCTGACTGAGGAAAACAATACCTTAAAAAACAGACTGACTCAAATGGCAAAGGAGGCCCAAAAAGGCAATGAGGAGAAGAATGCCTTAAAAAGCTGAATTTGCCTGATGGAAAAAGAATCTCAAAAACTCAATGAGGAGAATCATTGCTTCAGAATTAGATTGGAGCAAATGGAAGCTAATGACTTTATGAGAAATCAAGATGCTGTTAAACAGATCCAAACAAATTAAAGAATAGAAGGCAATGTGAAATATCTCATGGGAAAAACCACTGACCTGGAAAATAGATCCAGGAGAGATAATTTAAATATTATTGGACTGCCTGAAAGCCATGACCAAAGTAAGAACCTAGAAATCATCCTCCAGGAAGTTCTCAAAGAAAACTGCCCTGATGTTTTAGAACGAGGGGGCAAAATAGAGGTTGAAAGAATCCACCGATCACATCCTGAAAAAGATCCCAAAAAGAAAACTCCTAGGAATATTATAGCCAGGTTCTGGAATTCCCAGATTAAGCAGAGAATATTACAAGCAGCCAGGAAGAAACAATTTCAATATTGTGGAAACACAATCAGGATAACCCAGGATCTGGCAGCTTCTACACTGAGGGATCAAAGGGCTTGGAATATGATATTCCGGAGGGCAAAGGAGCTGGGATTAAAACCAAGAGTCACCTACCCAGCAAACTGAGTATCATGTTTCAGGGGAAAATATGGTCATTCAGTGGAATAGAGGACTTTCAAGCATTCTTGCTGAAAAAACCAGCCTTGAATAGAAAATTTGACATTCAGATACAAGAAGCAAGAGAAGTATGAGAAGGTAAACAGGGAAAAGGAATCATAAGGAACTTATCAAAGTTGAACTATTAACATTCCTACATGGAAAAGCAATAATCATAACTTATGAAACTTTTCTCAGTAGTTGAAGGGATTAGAAATATATATATATATATATATATATATATATATATATATATATATTTGTCTATAAATATGAGGGTATATGAGCATATGAATACATATGTGAATGTGTGTATATATGTTTACAGGTATACATAGAGGGCACAGGTCCAATTTAACAGGAAGAAATGATACTTAAAAGGTGAAATTAAGAGGTGAGAAGAATATAATGAGAGGAGATGGGGAGAGACAGATTGGGGTAAACTATCTCATACAGAAGAGGCAAGAGAAAATGGTTACAATGGAGGGGAAAAATAGGAAGGCAAAAGGGAATGGGTCAACCTTATTCCCATTGAATTTGGCTTGAGGAGGGAGTAAAATACACACTAAATAGGGTATCTCACCCTCCAGGAGAATAGGGGGGGAAGGGGATAAGAGGGGGGATGAGTGTAGGCTGGGAGGGAGGGAGGTTGGAAGCACTCACTTTTGAAAATAGATGGGATCAAAGTGGAGAGTAGAGTGGGTGGGAGGTGGGATGGGAGGGAGGGAAGTGTAATCAGTCTTTTACAATGTATCTACTATGTTATTGTTTTGCATTGGCCACACATGTGCCACCTATACTGAGCTGCGTATCTTCCCAGTAGGGATGGGTGACGGGGAAGGAGGGGAATGAATCTGGAATTGAAAGTTTTGAAATCAAATATTCAAATATGTGCATATATATGTATATATATTTGTGTGTGTGTGTGTGTATATATATATATACTATTATTAATACCATCTTACATGTAATTGGGAAATGGGATGTGCAGGCACTGAGGCATAGAGATCCACTGGAAAAGTGGAAAGGGGTATGGGGGAAAATGTGGGAGAGAGCAGTTTGGAGGAGGGGATATCCTGTGGGACTGCTATTTTGGGGTGTGGGTGGGAGAGAAATGGGAAGAAAATTTGTAACTCAAAATTTGGCAGAAACAGATGATTTAAATCAGAAGTTAATAAAGCATTAAAAAAATGAATGAGGGCACCCTACCTTTCTTCATGTGAAAAAAAAAATAAATGTTGTTAGGAGAGGGATAGACACACAAACATGTACAAGGATTCCTTAATTCTTCTTAAAACTATCAAGGAATACTTAAAATATCTCATTTAACTTCTGAATCATGTTTCATCTAAACAATGGAAAGACACTCATAACGAATTAGCAACTTTATGGGCAATACACATAGTTAGGTTTCCTCCCTCCAATCATTCTTTCCCTTTGCCCTTCTTAACCCTTAATCATTTCAATCCTGAGCTTTTAGAATAGCCTTCACACACACACACACACACACACACACACACACAGGTATGTCATATAACATCACATAATTCAGGGTCTTTCATGTTCAGATTATGACTTCCCACAGTCATGTGAAGATTTCTGACTTTCTTTGCCATAGTAGGAAAAAGTGCAGAATATATTCTCCTATGAGTCCTATAAGCTAGGCCAGAATCAAGAGTCAAGATAGAGAGATTGACAAGGCATTAGGCAAAGAAACTAGTAGAAAAGGGAAGATTGAAAATGAGAAGGGGGAATGGAAAATGATATGATTACAGGGTGGGAGGAGTAGGCATTCTAGTGAAGGATAAAAAAGGGGATAGATTCAAAGGTCCATGTAGACAGGTTGAACTTGGTGTGAAGAGCTAACTCATCATTAGAGACTAAAGGAGGAGAGACTGGGGTGGGGTTGGTATTAAGAGATTTTTATATGTAGAGTAGGGGAGAAGAGAGAGCTCATAATAGATGACCATAGTTTTTTCAGTAACATATAAGGTGAATAACTGTGCTAAAAATGTGGGAAAGGATTGTGTGGGAGGCATAAAGAAGAGAAGAAAAATCTTGGAACAATAATGCGAGTTCAAGGATTCTTTTCCTATGGTAAAAGTCAAACTGAGATTAAATAACTTAAATATGTAGTGGACATAGTCTGATTATTTTACTTCCTCCAGCACCTCCAGTAGCATATAAGTAGAAGCAGAGGTAATAAGGGGAAGGATCTTGGGTTGACATCTGGAAAGACTTTAAAGGCAATAAGACAAGGGGGTAGGGAATCCAAGATATATGATAGAAGATTAAACTTAGTGTTGAGATAGGCAAGAGAGGAAAGGTAAGTAAGAATTGTAGATAAGAACCAGTAATGGTCTGGGCAAGTACTAAGGAATAAAATGGTCTAGGTGTTATGGTGTGGAGCATACTCTTAGAAGGATGTATACCCCACTTTCTCCTTTTTATAGGGCAAGTTTGCTAGATGCCTTTCTGGTGGTCATTCTAACAAAGTCAGAGACTCTGATAGAAATGTTCAATTTTTTTTAGAATTCTATGGACTGTCTGATGAAAGGAGTTTGAGATACAGAATGGGTTAAAAGGAAAGGTATACTGTGTTATGGACATTTGTTATTAAAATAAAGAGATAGAAAACCACTTAGAGGAAGAAAAGAATCATTGTTGCCACCATTTAGTATCTTAGAGCATCCAGAGACTTTGGTTATCATGCCAGAATGAGAGAAGCACTTCTGATGAGTTAGATTTCAATTGCTCATTCTAACCTACCAAATAAGACATTTTAATTTAATAATGGTGAGATCCAAAGTCAATACCCTGCAAATAATAATAGCTGACTTTGATCTTTTTGAATGCTATTCACTATTCCTGTGCACACAATTGAGATTTAGTGAGCTAAGAATCCCTATCTTTGCTGCTAATTGTGGTTTTAAGTAATAAATTTTGTTTTATCTTGGGATATAATAGAACTTAAACATTTTTAAGGTAAGAAATCTTGGATGTTAATTTATGTATGACCAATAATTGTTTTGTATCAAACCCCAGAGTTAGAGTCAGGAAGACCTGAGTTCAACTACTGTCTCAGACACTAACAACAAGACCCTAGACAAGTCACCTAACTTCTCAGTCTCAGTTTCTTTTACTGTAAGATAGGGATAATAATTACACCTACTTCACGGTGTTAGAGGGACCAAATGAAATAATATATATAAAGTGCTTTGAACCTACAATAATTCTATCACAACAATAGTCACTATTGTGATAGTTGTTTATATATTTGTATTTTTCTTATATGTCTTTATAATAGCTTAATAATACATATTATATGATATTTATCTTTATGAGGATAATGTTAATGAAGGTGATGATGGTGTGGTGAAGTGGGTAGAGTTCTAGCCATGTAGTTTAGAAGATCAGGATTAAATTATACTTTTAACCCATACTCTATGAATCTGGGTATGCCATTCCTGACTCTGGGCTTTTTATATGTCTCCCATACCTAGCTCTTTCTCCTGTCCCCTCTTCCTGATTTCTCTGGTTTCCTCCAAGTTTCAACTAAAATTCTGCCTTCTGCAAGAAGCATTTCCAAATCTTCCTTAATTTTAATATATTTCTTATAAGATAATATCCAATTTATACTGTATGTATTTTGTTTGAACATGGGTCTTTGTATTTTAATTTGCTCATTGGTTTGTGAGCTCCCAGAGAGCATGGACTGTTTTCTTTTCTTTTTTGCCCTTTCTTTGTATTCCTAGTTCTTAGAAAAGGACCTGACACATAGTAGGTGCTTAATAAATGCTTCTTGACTTATGCTCTCAGTGCTCTATTGTCAAAATATAAGTTACAAACAAGTCACTGAACTCCACATGTTGAAAACTAGAAGAGGGAGACTCAACTTTGGGAGTTCTCCACACCAGTGAAATCATACTTTTGGATCCAAAAGAGAAAAAAAAGTACAAAAAACAGCTTCTTCTGAGAATCATGGGTAATATTTTCAGATTGGGGGGAGGAACAGGGGAGAGAGATGTGTGAAAATGGAGATGAGTCTCTACGGTAGAAGTTAACAAGTACACCTACACAAATTGGCATGCTTCATTAGGAGCTATTCAGTGGAAACTAATACCAACTAAGAAGACATTAATTGACTTTAGGAACTGGCAAGCTTGTTTTAATTACAATTTGAAGTAATTATTTAGTAGAGCTCTGTGATATGTCTGAAATTCAGATGTATTAATTACAGGTCTATGCACGTTTTAGCTGTTTTAGGAAATGGTGCGGACCATGAATATATTTCTTTTTATTTTCAAAACTGTCTGGCAACAAAGGTTGCCAGAAGACATATAGTAGATTGACTGTGCATAGATATTATGAAAAAGAGCCATATGATATAAGCAGCTTACTTGTTTCAACATTTGAATTATAAGATTGTAAAAACAGCAGTTTCTGCTTTGACTGTTTTTAAATTACAGCCAGAATAGAGAAGGTGTTTTGGTACTCAAGTCATGATTTATAGATATACTGTTTGCTATTTATGCGGGGGTTTTGCATGGTTTCCTTGGTAAGATCCCTTTGAGTCTATATCATTATTTTGTTGCTGTTGTTGTTGTTTTAATTCATTGGAACACGTACTTGTGAATGACAGCTTCATCATTCTCATTCCAATCACATTCATTAAGTCAAAAGGATCTTAAGTCATGATGAAAAACTGTCTCCACAGGTAGCACCTAAAGATTACTAAGTCATTTTTATTTTTTTTTAAAGAAGAAAATGAAACAGAAAGTTTCCTAATGGTAACTGTTGGGTGTAAACTAAATCACAAAACCCAACCATAAGAATTCATAAGCTGCTAGCATTGGATTTGAGACCATTATTGTGATTTGTGGGAGGGGTAGTCTTATTCAGAATTATGCTGCAGGATGTCTAGTTTTTTTCAGCAGCAAAACTATATTTAAGAGATACTGCATACAATTCTTGTCACACTTCAGCTTTCATTTCAGTTGATTTCTGTCTAGTTGCATTCATAAGAGAGAACCAGAGGCCTAGATATTACTAGTTACTAAGAATGGCACTTTGGCTTGGATGTGCTGTCAGTGCAGAGATTTTAAGGGATTAGTCTTCGTTTAGAAGTATCGTTGAATCAGCTGAAGTGAGTCAGGCAGCACAACAAGGCAAAGCAAACCATTACCATCAACTTGACCATCATGAATAGAGTCTAACACCCTGCTCTCAAGAGCCTTGGGAAAAGCAGTGCCATATATATCTCCAGCTCAGCTTCCAGCCAGGCTCTGGAGTGATCATAGCAGAGAACAATCTCAGTGAAAAAGGACCCCACTTTTCTCAAACACCAACACTAATTAACAGGAAGGAAGTTGGTAAGCCAAAGGAACCCAACTCACTCCCCCACTTCACCCCTGCAGACTGGAAACAAGTGTTGCTTTCAGCCAAGTTTCTGACACCATTATTTCAGAAAGCAACCCCTGGAAATATAATGCCTTGCAACTGCTTCTGATACCATATCTCTTACCTCCTCAGAAACGACCACTACTGGAAATTCAGAAAAGAAAGTTCTTACCCCCAAAGACCTGGGAACTATCATATAGTTCATCAGAAACTTATATAATTTTCAGTGAAAATGATATTAAAGTTGCTTTCCTATCTGCTGTGCCATTGTACCCTTAGGACTTTGTTGCTTTTTCATCTGACTTGCTGCTGAAAGGTTTTATATGTAGACTCCTCTTTTAAAATGTGACCTCCTTGCCAGCAGAGACTGTCCCTACTTTTTTCTTTGTATTTCCAGTGATTAGCACAGTGCTTTCCATAAAATAAGTGCTTAGTAAATATTCTTTATTTTTTTCCTTTTTCCTTTGTTTTTTTTCCTTGTTTCTGTTTCTATTTCTTTTTTCTGCCTTTCTTCCATTCTTTTTTTCCTCATTTTATTCTTCATTTTCTTTCCCTCTTTCCTTTATGAGCATGTACATTTAAGAAATCAGCAAACACTACAAATCAGCATTTGAGTTATTGCTGTTTTGTTAATTATTATCTAAACTTAAAGTAATGGAGAAAATGTTAATAAATGAAATCTAAATTTAGGTTTAAATTAGACAAAAATGAGATTAAATAAAGGTATATACATTTATAAATTAAACTTAAAAGTATACACATTTTTGAAAGATCTTGTTGTTAAACATTGACAAGCACAACCCCATGCCTAATCTACTGTAACCTATGCAGAATTTAACCTTGTTGATCACTGTCTCCTTATTCACAATCTTTCCTCTCTGAATTTTCCTAACATTAATCTCCCAGTGTAACGCTAAGCACAAGCAACTTCCAGGTTCAGATTATGAGCATAGCAAACTCCATTTATTCGGTGACAGATTAAGGCAAAACATTCACAGAAAATCAAAATCAAAATACAGGGTAACAGTCATTTAGTAAGTTCTCAATTCAATTACAAAGTACTAAGTCCAAGTACTCCACCCCCAGAAAGAATATTCATTTAGTCAATCATAAAGTCTTCTCTCTATTCAACTGGAGATTAGTTTCCAATCATAAACAAAGTACATTCATTTGGTCAGTCACAAAGTATAAAAGTCAAAAGTTTTACACCCTTGGATCACAACTGAATTACAATACCATCCATCACCACCAAGCACCTGTTCAAAGGGGCAGTGGAGAGTACAAAGGCCATCTACCCCTAAGCTGCAACAAGGTTACAATATCATCACAGCAATCAATATCCAATGAGTGGTCTTTTCTTCATCTTGACCAGAGGCAAGTTCTCAGCAATCTCTGTTTCTAGGAAGACAAAGCTTGACAAAGCCACAATATACATTGCCAGTGTCCTTATCAGTTCACTCTCCTCTGGCAGAACAGTCTCAGGACCTCTGAAAACATCAGCAAGACCTTCCCTCAGGATTTATGTAAACATACAAGAAAATCCTCCTTCAGGGATTCTGAACCTACAGCAAGGTTCAGGACCTCTGCAACAACAGCACTGTCCTTTACCAGCAGACAAATCTTGCAAATTTACATCAAAACAGACAAAATACCGGCACCACAGTCATGACTCCTCAGTTCTTGGCAGCTCCAGGTGGCAGTTCTCAAAAGTCCTGTGCATCTCCAACTGGCCCTCAGCAGTCTGGGTGGCTTTGGCTGGCAGTTCTCTCTCTGTCAGCAACTCTGTCCCCAGGCAATTCTCTCTCTCTCTCTGGTTCCATGATGCTGCTCCCAAAAGTTCTTCTGGCCTCTCTCTGCTTGGGCCTCTCTCTAAATCCACAGCACCAGCTCCTCCCAGTTCAACCCCTTCTCTTCATGTCAACAAGTTCATGCCACAAGTGGGATTCAAAAGCTCTGGGTTTTAACACTTAACAGGAAAACCAAGCTAATACAAGAGGATCTTTAAATTCCATTGCCATTACACTTGGTTCACTGGTTTTGACCGCTCCTCAATCTCTTATTCTGGCTCATAATCTGTGTCATAGCACCTAGCTTTAGGTGTTTCTCAAAGTTCTGTCTTAGACCCTTCTCTCTTCTCTCTACTTTCTTGGTAATCTAGTCAGTTCTTAGCGGTTTAACTATTAGACAGCATCACATATATCCTAGAGATAACTTAAATTCAACATATCTAAAACTAAGTTTATTTTCTTTCCCCTTAAGCATTCCCCTCTTCAGAACATCCCTATTTCTGTCAAAGGCACCAGGTTGGCAATCTTGGCATTGTCCTGGAATCCCCTTTCTCTCCCTTAACCCCATATTGCTATAAATGAAACCCAAAGAAAAGATATTTTATTGAAATGGAAGCAGGTTGTCCATGGAGAGAAAGTGAAGGAGTTGAAAGAGTCCATTTTCTCACGTTTTGAGGATTAACAACAAAATTATTTCATGGGACATTTGATTATCTCCTATTGCAGAGTTCATGATAAGTATTGGAGGAAGAGGGAGCCACTATGAAAGTAATGGGCTTATTGCCAAAAATCTTTTACAGAGGAGTAAGATTATTAGACTTATCAGAGGTAGAGAAATTCTACGTGGAATTCCATAACACCATCCACTTTAAGTAAATCAACATCATTGGTTGGTTTTTCCCAGAATTTAAATTTTAAGGAGAAGGCCTGGGCCAACCATGACTTCATTCCTCTCCAGGTTGCACCACTGACTCTCCAGACTTTCTCTACTATGGATGGCCCAGAAACTTCTTCATCCTTGAAGTTCATTTCACCTTTGTACTTCTCTAAATGGAAATACTTTCTAGTCCTGTGGCCTTTTTCTCTGATTGGTGGTTTTTCCAAGAACTTCCATTATAAATAGAATGCTTATCAAATATTTTGAGGTTGGACAGAATCAAAGGAGAGAATAGAATAAATTGGGGGCAGGATAGGATGAAGGGAAATATAGTTAGTCTTTCACAACATGGCCATTATGGAAATGTTTTGCATGACTACCCAGGTATAACCTACATCAAATTACTTGCCTTCTCAATGAAGGTGGATGGGGAGGGAGGAAGGGAGAGAATATAGAACTCAAAGTTTTAAAAACAAATGTTAAAAATTGTTTTTACATACGAGTGGGAAATAAGACATATAGGTAATGGGGTATAGAAATCTATCTTACCCTACAGGAAAATAGAAAGTAAGGGGATAAGAGAAGGCAGGGGTGATAGAAGGGAGGCCAGATTGGGGGAAGGGGTAATCAGAATGCTTGCTCTCTTGGGATGGGGGGGGGGGAGATAGGGAGAAAATTTGGAACTCAAAATCTTATGGAAGTGAATGTTAAGTGAAAACTAAAAATAAATTAATTTTTAAAAATAAATGGAATGTTTCTTCTCCAGGGGATACTTCTGACTATATAGCTTTTCGTTACCATCGTGATCTTTCGTTATTGCCTTCTCTGTCTCTCTCTGTCTCTCTGTCTCTCTCTCTGTCTCTCTGTCTCTCTCTCTCTGTCTCTCTCTCTGTCTCTCTCTGTCTCTCTCTCTCTCTCTCTCTCTCTCTCTCTGTCTCTCTCTCTCTCTTTCCTTTTAGTTTCCTTTTATATATTGTCTTTTCTCTTTGGAATGTAAGCTCTTTAAGGGTAGAAACTGTCTGACTTTCTGCTTTTATTTGTATTCCCACTGCTTAAAACAGTATTTGGCATATATTAAGTACTTAACACATGTCTGATAACTGATACTCAATTACTTCAATGCCAAGGTGTGAGTAGGTGAGGGTGGTGAGAATATGTTGGAAAATATGAATCAGTAATAAAGATTGAAAAAGATCTGGAATTTTTACAGGTCTTATAATTATATACTTCGAATACTTTATTTGAAAATATATATGGCTAACACTGAATAATATCATCAAAAATGAAAATGATTATATTTAAACAGTCAGGAAATAACTTGTTTCCAAAGTAGGAATCATTCCTAAATCAGCTGGTATACAGTTAGATCTCGATAAAATTAGTACATAGTTAGAAGAAAGGATAAGACTGTGAAAATGAATATGTGCAATTAACACAGCTCTAGCCTGACATATTTAAGCAAATTATGAGAAATGGGAAATGGATTGAAAAAAAATGACTTATGGAATAGGTTGTAATAGTTTTACATAGAAGTTTAAATTATGTAAATCAATTGCCATTAGGAGACAATAAGAGTCTAAAAAGCAGTTTGGTCCAGAAACACTTGACTTACTTAGCAAGGTATAAGAGAAATATAAACCCATTTTTAAAAGTATTCCACACAGGAGATTCTAAGTAATATTGCTTCATAGAAAAGAGAGAATTAGTGGAGAATAAAACTATTGTAAAGGAACCTCAGTAAAATTTAAGAAAAAAATGGAAAAGATCTACAATTATTTTTTTTAATAATATATTCTTTTCACTGTTAAGGACAGTCAAGTCATAGACTTAGATTCTAATGTCATGGTATTAATGTGCTTATTGAGGAAGCAGAAATAGTACCCAAAATAACAAAATGGATAAAGCAGCTGTAGGATAAAAATAGCCAATGTATTGTTAGACCCACGATTAAAAAGTGGAAGGAGCTAAATTGTCTCCAGGAATTTGAAAAGTTTCTTTGATGATCACAAACTTCTTGGAGAAGCAAAGGCCCATCTTTTAAAGATAAGCATTCTACTGGTATTGTTATATGGCTGCATATGCTGTATACTATTCTCTTTGGAATTAAAAATGAATGTCATGGAACAGTAGAGACTGTGGTAGACTCAGCTTCATAACTAGTACTAGACAGAACTAGTAAATGATAGCATGAAAGAAATATATGATAAAAAAAGATGGTCTGGTATTAGGTGAGAAAAAGACATGACCAGTAGGCAACCTATGTGCTCTACCAGGATCCTCATGCTATTAGAAAAAAGTGAAGGCTTCTAATATATTAAGTGAACATTATTCAGTGAGTTAATTGGATGGAAATCAACACCAGTAATGCCAGATGGAAAGACATGAATGGACTGTATTCTGTGTGCTTGGAAGAAATTTCTATGTTTATGAGATTACAGATCCATTTTTCTCAATTACATGTAAAGACAGTTTTAACATTAATTTTTTTTACAAATTTTGAGCTCCAAGTTCTGTCCCCTCTTTCCTCTCTTCCCCCTTCCCTGAGGCAATAAGCAATACATTGGTGCCACAATTAGAATTACCCAAGACCTAGCAACAGAGATATTAAAGGACCACAGGTATTAGAACACTAATCAGTATATCGAAAAGCAAAAGGACTGGGTCTCTGGCCAAAAATATCACACCCAGCAAAGTTAAGCATAATCCTGAATGAAAAAAAAATGGATATTTGATCAACTGTCAGACTTTCAAGGCTTAGATTAAGTGGAAGTGGAAGCAGTGGTCCTGGAGGAGAGTGGGATTTCAGGAAGGATTCAGCATGGTGCTTGGATATCAAGGAGAGAAGGTGCTAGCCATGGAAAGAAAAGAGAATATAGTTAGCCTCTTTCCCAGTGCCATCTACATTCCACAGGATTCTTATTAAATAAAAAATGCTATCTAAAAAACTAAAATAATTGTGTAACTCATAAGAAAAATTGAGGTAAACCTGAGTATGATATGAACTTACAAAGTAAAACCATTATGGGACAGCTAAAAATACTAATTATTTCATACAAATGAGGTTCAAGAGGAAGAATCAATATAGAGGAATTGGATGAGGGAGGAGGGTTGGTAATTCTGTTAGTCTTTCTTTCTTTATATTTTCGCTTCCTGAAGGGGGGGAAGGTAGGGCAATTGGGGTTAAGTGACTTGCCCAAGGTCACATTGCTAGTTTTTGTGTTAAGTGACTAAGGTAAGATTTGAACTCAGATCCTCCTACTCCAGGGCCAGTACTCTATTCATTGTGCCACCTGGCTGTCCCAAAATAGTAATATTTCAGTGCCTTTCTTTTTTGTTTCCTGTCACCCATGACTTTGTGAGTTTTACTAAAGAGGATTCTAATGGTGAAAAAAAAATACTAAACAAAGGGGATGAAAGAGAATGAAAAGTCCAGGAGATACCTAGAGCCTGAGTAACTAGAAGGATAGTACTAGCTTCAAAAATATAGCAAAGTTTTAAAGAGGAGAGTGTTTAGGGGAAAATATACTAAGTTCAGCTTTGGACATGTTGAGCTTAAGAAGTCTACAGAATATTCAATTCTAGATATCCAGTATGCAGTTGGAAATGAGAAACAAAGGTAAGGGAAGAGGTCATGTCTGGACAAAGAGATTTGAAAATAAATCAACAGCAAAGAGATGGAAATTGAATCCATTAAGCTGTTAAGATCACCAAATAAAACAGTATAGAGGGAAACGAGAAGAGGGCCTGGCACAAGACCTTGGTGGAAATGTGGGAATCACTTTTAAATTATCCATCTGTGTATCAGTGCAATTCAGGGGAGCAAAGATCAAAATCAGTACAAAGAAAGAAGAAAGAGTAAATAAAACAAGATGTGGCATATAATAATAGCAGCTCCAAAGTGGACTATTCAAATAAATTAGTGACATTGAAATAAGAGAAATGGATAAAGGAAGAAAACAGCAAGAGAGACTATTATCTTTTCTTATAGTCATGTGAACTCCACAAGAAACAAGGCAGAATCAGCCTGGAAACCAATTCAGACACCTAGAAACCATTTGATCTGCTTTCTAGGTGGGGAAATATACAACCAAAGATATCAGCCATTTAAAATTCAAACTCAGTTAAAAACTTTATGGCAGGGAATGATGGAAGACTTAATAATTGTTAGCTTAAGTAAAAGCATGACCCAGTAAATTGAAGCAGCTGGCCTCCAGAAGAATTTTAGGAATCCTGTTTCTCATGCAGGTTAGATGTGTGACTGTGGGCAGATCGGTAACCTCTTGGAGTCTGAGGCCACTCTTTCAGAGTGTGAGTTACATAAAATGTGTTCATTTTCATCAGGGTTGGGAATTTCCATACTGGGAGTTCTTTACATCAAGGAATTACAATACTAGATCATGATTCCTCCCCACCCCCACTAGCCAGAGTCAATAAGAGGAAAATGAATTTGCAAGAAGAATTGAATTGGATGATTTCAAGAATATTTAAAGATAGGGGTGGCTAGGTGGCACAGTGAATAGAGCACCGGCCTTGGAGTCAGGAGGACCTAAGTTCAAATTGGGCCTCAGACACTTAACATTTACTAGCTGTGTGAACTTGGGCAAGTCACTTAACCCCGATTGCCCTGCCCCCTCCAAAAAGCAAAATAATAATAATATTAAAAGATAAAACTAGAGGAAGGATAACAAAGAGATGAAAAATTAAGAAACTTTGTCAGCATTTCTTTTTTTTTCCTTTCTTAAAATTTTATTTTAGACTCAAGTGCCAGAACATAAATACAGAATAGAGAAAAGAAACAAAAAATATAATAAACTTAAATATTAAAACATAAATACAAAGAAAGAAAGCATGTCATGTGTGTAGCAGAACATAAAAGAGGCTTCAAAATATGTAACATTAAATTTTCATCTCAAGAAAGCCTGTATGATAAATAATACACGTTGTGTTGAGAATTGTCCATCTTTTCTTTGCTTCCTTGTGTTTTTTGTTCTCTGTTGTGCACATTTTTATTTTGTTTTTTTTTCCTTCCCCCATACCCACCAGAAGGCTAGAATAAAGTTTAGATATGTTTCCCTATAATTATAGATATATACATACATATGTAGACATATACTTTCCCAAACATACTCAACTCCTGATCTTTGTTTTTGTGTTCAGCATTTCTATAACAACTTTATCAGAAAAATAGAATTACCACATTGGGACTCTGATCTTTGAGTCCCCAAAGTGCTATGTATATGGAGAGAAAATCATAAATGGTATCATTACCAAGGAAAACAATTAAGAGTACATCAACAATTACTAACCCATGTGACTTTATAAAACCTATAGGAAAATGATGTATACATCTACTCAGAGTTCTCCTGTTAAACATGTGGAAAAAGAAAAGGCAGACTTTGGAAAATAGCACTCCAAAACAGACAATGTATTTGCAATTATATAATTGACTAACATGTAGAGATTATAAGATATTACTGTGCATTTTTTGGTTAATTTTTCTAAAGAAGTAATTTATCCAATAGAGCAAAGATGGCATCTTAAAGTCCATACTTTGAGCTGTTTCACAAACATATGTTAGAACAATAGATTCCTTATGATATATAATAGATAAAATATTGTTCAGTGATCCTCTTTTTAAAAATGGAATTTACTTATCTCTTTCTCTTACATTTCCCCAGTATTATTCCTATTCTTCCATACTAGAGAAACATCTCTTGTAATAAAGAATTTAAAAAGAAAAAAATGAGAAAGAAGAGGAAGAAATTCATCAAAACCAATCAATCCACTAAAAAAAATATGGTATTATAGGAAATGTTCTATACCTGTAGATATCCCAGTCTGGAAAAAGTGTGGGGAAAATGTCTTTTCCTATCTTTTATTTGGGGGATGGGGACAAGCTTGTTCTTTGTAATTTTGCAACATTGATTTTTTTCATTTTTGTTCTTTTTTATTTACACTACTATAGTAATTGTGCATATATTCTTGGCTCTACTTCATCCTGCATCACTTCATGTATATTTCACCATGATTCTCTGTATTCATAATATTTATTATTTATTAAGCTTATTTTGACACAATCCTTTTAGCATTGACTATTCTCATCTTTTGTAATCTTTCCAAATTTACATGGTTTGGTTGTTTTTATTTGCATTTCTACTATTATTGTTAGTGATTTGGAGCACTCTTTATAGGTATGCTAATAATTTTGATTTTTATTTTGAGAACTATTTGTTCATATTCTTTGACCATTTATCTATTAGAGAATGGCTTTTAATTTTGTATATTTCTATTACTTGTCTATATACATAAACTGCTTCATTTCTTTTTTTAAGGAATTATTTTCTTCAGTTAGTTTTTGTGCCTCCTTTTCCATCTGATCAATTCTACTTTTTAAGGAGTTGTTTTCTTGAGTCAATTTTTGTTCTTCTTTTCCAAGATGTTGACTCTCTCTTGTATACCTCTCATTTCTTTTCCCAATTTTGCACTCTTCCAAGAAGGCTTTTTGGGCTTAAGACCAATTTATGTTCCCCTTTGAGGTTTCAGATGTAGGCATATTAAGAAGATTGTCCTCTTCTGAGTTTGTGTTTTAATCTTCCCTGTCAATGTAGAAGCTCTCTGTGGTCAAGGTTTGTTTTTCTTTCTTACTTATGTTTTTTTGGCTATTTCCTGGATTTTAAACTTGAGCTCTCCTTTTGGAGCACAGGGGGCACTGTCCCAAGCTTCTTGTGCTCGAGTCTGGGGTCTGGTCATTAGCTTTGTGTGTTGGTGCCTCAGGTACTAGCAGCTGGAGGCTGTAGGGCATCTTGCAACTTACTTGGTACTGAGCTGGGGTACTAGTGGTAGTGTCTGGCATGTGCTAAGGCCAGGTAGGGTTTTTCCATGTTTCCCTGGAGCTACACTAAAACATGTGGAGTTCTGGCCACTGGAGGGCATCTGCCCTCCTGGGGCTGTACCAAATCATGTGATGGTTCCCCAAACTGGAGTTGCTGGTTCCTCTGGATGTGCTAAGGCACATGGGGGGTCCTGGTCTTTGTGTTTGCCTGCTCCACCAACCTGGGCTCAGAATCTCCTGCTGGTTTGCTAAGGCTTGCTAGGATCTTGGTGGGGTACTTCCTGCCTTGGACTGCGCTCTACTATTTCTCAAGTGATGTGGACCATTTTGTTGCCAATTCATCAAGTCTCCCAGATTAAAAGAGTGTTCCAACCATCTTTCCACAAGCTCCATTGTGTTAGGATTTGTTCTGGGGTGCTATTTTGTGGTTATTTGGTTGTTCAGAGGTGAATACAGGAGAGGGACATGAGTTATTGCTTACTCTGCCATCTTGTCTCCCAAAAGTCCTAGTTGCTTCATTTCCTATCCCAAATGAAAGTTTTTTTTATTTTATGTAATGAGAAAAAAAATAATTGCCTTTCTTACATATATCTATGAAAAGGATATGATCTACTTCAACACTTCTATGATATGATTTTTAATATTCAATTCATATATTTATTTTGAATTTATTATAGAATATATTTTAAGGTATTGGTCTAAATCTAGTTTATAACAAATTCCTTTCCATTTGTCCAGAAGTTGTTTTTTTTATCAAATAGGGAGTTCTTTCTTAAGTAATTTATGTTTTCAGATTTATTGATCACTGTTATTAAATTCTATTATTTCTGATTTTCTCTTATTCGCTCTATTCCATTGATCTGCTTTTATACTTTTTAATCAATATGAAGTGATTATGAGGAATGCTACTTTATAACATGGTTTAAGTTATGGAAATGTTGCTTTCCTTTCATTCCAATATTTTTCCTCATTTTCTTAAAAATTTTAGATAATTTTTACCTCTAAGTGAATTTTGTTATTATTGTGTCTACCCTGATAAAATATCCTATTAATAGTTTGAATGATATAGCATTAAAGCTGTAAGTTTACTTTGGTAATATTTTCATTTTTGTCATATTATCAATTATTCTCTGATCTGTATCAAGTGTGTTATATAACAGATATATATATATATATGTACATATATATATATATAGTCACTAAAAGTGTTTAACAACATTATGGAGGATATGTGAAATCCAAATAGAAGAAAAATTTCCTTTATATGTGGAGGTTCTCAGGTTGTAGATTATATTGTAGATATTTGTGGATTATATTGATCTGATTGTATTGAGCCCCAAAATATTACATACCCTCATCAGTGAAATATATAAGCTATGACTAGCCTTCCATACAAGGAAAACCATATACTTAAATAAATGTCCAGTTTGTAGCATCTATTTATTTATCAGTAAACATAGGCAGACATTACAAATGACAATAATCTGGAACCAGATGTCCAAAAGGAAAGGCAGACTGGACAGGATGGCTTTGTATGTAATTAAATAATATTTCTGATCATGACAAATTGCTCCCTAACTCAAAAACTCATGTTTAAAAAATTCCTGTACACTCCTAGTGATTCTTATTATATCAAGTTATAAGAAAGCATTATCAAAATTATGGATCAGGGGGCAGAGCCACGATGGCAGAGTAGAAACAGGACTTCCATGTGGCTCTGGCTTCCACCTCCTCCAATACATGTAAAAAATGACTCTAAAGAAACTTTAGAGCTACAGAACCTACAAAGTGACAGAGAGGAATGAATCTCCCACTAAAGGAAGCCCAGCAGGCTGGCAGGAAGTGTCCATCACAGCATGCTAGAAGCCAAGCCCAGCCCCAAGTGAACTGGTGGTTTTAGTCCCGGGGCAGCCCAGCCAGCAGTGGCTAGAGCAGACTTCAGGAGAGTAAATCACCAGCAGCTGGAACAATTTCCAGACATCTCAATCCACAAATGCCAAAGACAAAATAAAAGGTCAATGTGGAACTTTTTTGGAACAAGGGACGTGTGATCAGGCTACTACCCCTGGAGAGAGAAGTGGCAGAGGTGCAATGGCTGCAGCTGCTGCCACGTGGTTGCTTCCAGAGCTCCTGGCCTGCAAATTGTAGGGGGACCAAGTGACCATTCAGAGGGTAATCACTCTTGTTTGACCTGCTTGGATCTGGATCACAGACTTCGGTGGTGGTGCTGGGGTGTGTGACCAGTAAGCCAGAGCATGTGGGGGTTGTAGAGAGAGAGCCCATCTAATAGCTCCAGCAGCTGAAAAAAATCCAGCAATTTGGGACAAAGCTCTCTCCATTTTGGAAGCAGAGTTCTACCATGGCAAAGAGCTCAAAAGTCAAGTAATTGGCTGCCAATATGAATAAGCTGAGGAAGCACAAACAGACCATAGAATCCTTTTAGGGGGACAAAAAGGATCGAGGCATGGAGTGGGAGGAAGACAGAGAAGGCAGAACTCCTGCATCAAAAGCCTCCAAGAAAAATATGAATTGGTTGCAGGCCATGGAGGAGCTCAAGAAAGATTTTGAAAATCAAGTAAGAGAAGTGGAGGAAAAATTGGGAAGAGAAATGAGAATGATACAAGAAAATCATGAAAAGCAATTCAACAGCCTTCTAAAGGAGACTCAAAAAAATACTGAAGAAAATAACACCTTGAAAAATAGACTAACTCAAACAGCAAAAGAGGCCCAAAAAGCCAATGAGGAGAAGAATGCTTTAAAAAGCCAAATTTGCCAGATGGAAAAGGAATTTCAAAAATTCAATGAAGAGAATAATTCCTTCAAAATTAGATTGGAGCAACTGGAAGCTAATGACTTTATGAGAAATCAAGATACTATGAAACAGTTACAAACAAATGAAAAAATAGAAGGCAATGTGAAATATCTCATTGGAAAAACCACTGAACTGCAAAATAGATCCAGGAGAGAGAATTTAAAAATTATTAGTCTACCTGAAAGCCATAATCAAAAAAAGAGTCTAGACACCATCCTTCAATAAATTCTCAAGGAAAATTCCCCTGATATTCTAGAACCAGAAGGCAAAATAGAAATTGAAAGAATTCACCATTAACCTCTTGGAAAAGATCCCCAAAAGAAAACTCCTAGGAAGATTATAGCCAAATTCCAGAGTTCCCAGGTCAAGGAAAGAATACTTCAAGCAGTCAGGAAGAAACAATTTGAGTATTGTGGAAACACAATCAGGATAACACAAGACCTAGCAGCTTCTACATTAAGGGATCTAAGAGCTTGGAATATGATATTCCAGAGGTCAAAGGAGCTAGGACTAAAACGATAATTACCTACCCAGCAAAACTGAGTATAATACTACCAGGAAAAATATCGTCATTCAATGAAATAGAGGACTTTCAAGCATTCTTGATGAAAAAAAAAACAGAGCTGAACAGAAAATTTGACTTTCAAACACAAGAAGCAAGAGAAGCATGAGAAGCTAAACGAGGAAAAGAAATCATAAGGAACTTATTAAAGCTGTACTATTTACATTCCTGCATGGAAAAATGATAATTGTAACTCATGAAACTTTTCTCAGTATGAGGATAGTTGAAGGGAATATATATACATATATATATATATATATATGTATACATACATATATTTCTATGTAAAGGAGGGTGTATGTGTATATAAATATATATATATATATATATATGTAGGTATGGGCATTTGTATGTTTATGTATACATAGATAGAGGGCACAGGATGAGTTGAATCTGAAGGGATTATATCTAAAAAATAAAATTAGAAGGTGAGAGAGGAATTTATTGGGAGAAGAAGGGGAGCAATAGATTAGGGTAAATTATCTCATTTAAAAGAGGCAAGAGAAAACTGTTACAGTGGAAGGGAAGAGCAGGAAGGTGAAAGAGAATGGGACAACCTGATTCTCATTGAATTTGGCCTAAAGAGGGAATAACATACACAGTCAATTGGGTATCTTACCCTACAAGAAAATAGGGGGATTGGGGATAAGAAGGGGGAGGACAGAAGGGAGGGCAGATTGGGGGAGAGCGTAGTTAGAAGCAAACAATTTTGGAAAGGGATAGTGTTAAACGAGAAAATAGAATAAGTGGGGGTGGGATAAGATGGAGGGAAATATCATTAGTCTTCCACAATATAACTACTAAAGAAATGATTTGGGTATCTACACATGTACAATCTATATTGAATTGCTTATCTTTCCAGTGGGGGTGGATGAGGAGGGAAGAAGGGGAAAAATCTGGAACTCAGAGTTTTAAAAATAAATGTTTAAAAATTGTTTTTTTACATGCAACTGCGAAATAAGATATACACGTACTGGGATATAGAAACCCATCTTGCCCTACTAGATAGTTAGGGGAGTGAAGGGGGAGGATAAAAGAGGGACCAGATTGGAGGGAGGGGTATTTAGTAGGTTTGATATTTTGGGGTTGGGGCAGGGGAAAGACAGGGAGAGAAAAAATTGTAACTAAAAATCTTGTGGAAATGAATGTTGGAAACTAAAATTAAATTAAATTTAAAAATTATGGGTCAGTCAAAGAGCAATTGAGAGAGAAATTATGAGAATAACTAAGTTAAAAATATTGCCAATGATATATTGAGACCAAGAACTATAAAAGACAAAATCAAGCAAAGGTGTGACCAGAAAATACAGAGAAAATAGGTAGACAACTCAGTGATACAACTGGCATCCACATTATATTTGATGATTCAGAGAAAGGCTTCCAGAACACTGAGTAGAACCTCTTTAGAATACTGATGTAACACATAAAAAAGAACCATTAAATAGGATGGAAAAGCATTGAATATGTTACAGTTTGTACCATTGGAAGGAGTGCCTATATCACTTAGATCCTGGATCCATTGAAGTATCAAAGTTCATTTGTTTTTGTTTTTATTTTGTTCTATTTTTTAATTAATAATTTCTGCTACCTCTGAGCCTTTCAACTTGGAATGCATTCTTTGTCTTGGTCTTTTTTTTTCAGAAAGGTACCATAAAATATTTGTTGCTATAGGTTGCCCATTATTTTTTGATAATATCTTGGTTAACTACCTTCAGAAGTATTATGATGACTGAGTCCTAATTCATATGTTATATGACTGAGTCATAACTCATGTTACTGCTTCCCTTTCTTTCCACACCATTCTCTTAAGTAAATATGTGTCCTAAATGGTGTTCTATATCTAGCACATTTTCATATAAAATGTTCTTCACATCTCTTTTGTTTCTCTTTCCCCCATTCTCCTTATTCTTCACTCTCTTAAAAAATCTCATCATGGCCCCTATAAAACAGAATCAAAATTTCAGAGCTGGAAGGGATTTTGGAGATCATTTAGAACAACTGTCTTATCTTACAGGTGAGTGTACTGACACTTAGAAAGGGAAAGAGAACTGTCTCACTGCTGATTAGTGACTGAACTAAGGCAAGAACTAGAATCTTGAGATGGCCAATACAGAGTTTTAAAAATTACACTAATGTTATACAATGGGAAAAAGAGAAGGTGAGTGTGTTGCCCAAGGTCATATTGCTAATGAATTAACAAAACTAGCACTAGAACCCATGTCTCTAGGGTCTTCTCATTCCACCATATTGTCAGAACAGCCAAGTCAGGGAAGGAGTTGCACTTGTAAGAACATAGATTCATAGGTTTAGAAGTGGAAGGGACCTTAGAGCTCATTGAGTCTAGCCCCTTCATTTTGTAGATGAGGAAACTGAAGCACAAGAAAGTTAAGTGATTTACCCAGAAAAGTGGCCCTTATAGCTAGTAACAGTTTGAGAAGGGATTTGAAACCAGATCTTCACTACAGCTCTTTCTTTTGAAACTGGAGTAGAACAGAAAGATGAAGGAAAAGATAAGAAAGGGGAGCAATGTAGACATTACCAGAATTTGTGAAAATATTAAAATAGATATATAAATTCCCCCTATTTTGGTAGATTTTATTATTTTGTAAAAATCATTGGGAAAACTAGAAAATAGCATAGCATAAAATAGGTATAGACTAATATCTCACACAATTTACCAAATAATGTCAAAATGGGTACATGACCTAGAGATAGAGGTTTTCCAAAAAAATTAGAAAAGCATGGGATGTATTGCTTATCAGACTTGTGGATAGGTGGACAATATATGAATAAATAAGAGACAGAGAACAAAATCAGGTGTAAATGGATAAGTTTTATTATATTAAATTAAAGAGTTTACACTAACAAAATGAATATAGCCAAAATTAGAAGGAAAGTAGAAAATTGGGGAAAATTTGTAGACAGTTTATCATATAAAGGTCTCATATCTAAAATATATAAAGAACATCAAATCTATAAGAATATGACACATTCACCAATTGATATATCATCAAAGGATATGAACAGGCAGTTATTAAATGAAGAAATAAAAACATTTTACAGTCACTTATAAATGCTATAAATGATTATTGATTAGAGAAATGCAGATTAAAATTGCCTTGAGATATCATTTTACACCTACCAGATTGGCTAAAATGATAGAAGGGACAAATGTTGGACAGGATGTGGAAAAATGAGGACACTAATTCATTTTTGGTGGAATTGTGAAATGATCTAACTGTTTTGGAGAATAGCCTGGAATTATGCTGAAAGAGTTATTAAATTACATGTATCCTTTGACCCAGCAATACCACTATTTGGTCTATTTCCAAAGGTGATTAGGGAAAAAGGAAAAGAACCTATATGTTCTAGAATATTTATAGCAGCTCTGATTGTGGTGGCAAAGAACTGGAAATTGTATGGATGCCCATCAATCGTGGAATGGTTGAACAAGTTGTGGCATATGAAAATGATGGAATACTACTGTGCTATAAGAAATGATGAGCTCAATGATTTTTGAAAAACATGTAAAGACTTGCATGAAATAATAAAGAGTGAATTGAGCAGAACCAAGAGAACACTGTGTACAGTAACGGAATATTGTTTTTAAAATAACTTTGATAAAAATCTATTTTGTCTATTATAGATATCTAAATTAATTATAAAGGACATATGAATAAAGATAACATCTGAAATCTAGAGAAGGAACTGATAAATAGAAGTATTATAGAATAATTTTACATATATACGTGTGTGTGTATGCATGGTAGCCATCTCTAGAGCAGGTGGTGAGAAGGAAAAACAAATTTACATGATAGTTTTGTTGTATATTTGAAAGGAATAGCAAATTGTAAGTAGTATATTTGAAGTTTCATGTATGGTCATTTTTTTATTTTACTATCTTATGGAAATGCTTGCTTTATTCCATAAATTAAAAAGAATTTTTTAAAAAGAAAGAAATCAATAAAATAGTATCTTATAATTTCTACATGGTAGTCAATTACATATTGTAAAGATGTTTTCTGTTGTAGAATATATGTCAGAGTCTGCTTGATTCTTTTCCATATTTTTATCAGGGAAGCCCTCAGTAGATGATTTAATATACTGATCCATGTGTCTACAATTTAAAATAAATCAAAGAAGACTAATCCAAAGTAGGTAATGGACTTAAAAAGAATTCTGGATTCTTTAGAAGAACCTATGTGTTTTCTTGTTTTCCATCTATTTAGCTTTGGGAGTATATTCTTCTCTGCAGATTTCCTTTTTAAAAAATTTTCTGAGATTGTCTCCCTATTTGAACTAATCTAGAAGTACTGTGGCTACTCACAGGTCAGATCCCAGTACTGATCCAAAAGCTTCAAGTGGCTCCACTTTTCTCATCTGGGCCAATTTGACCTTCCTTAGGCATGTTGATTATCCTCTACTCCCGAGTGCTCACTGTATTTGTGCATACACTTGTTTGGTATTCCTCTTGTAGCTCAGAACTCTCAAACTGTTACAATCCACCAGCCTCAGCTTCCCCCCAATAGCAGACATTACAGGTATTGAGCACCCACTGTACCTAGCTATATAGTTTTGTGTATCTAAGACAAAGTATTGTAAATCAACTCATTGTTCTCCTTTTTCATCAAATGTCTAGTAACTGCATAGTATTAAAACACTGGTTGAGTCTTTCTTCCTATTTTTCTGACATTTTTCTGTAAAGAGAGTTTCTTTACTACTCTAAAATAGTGGTGCCTGAACCATAACCCCTGGTGGTAAGGAACATAAGGCTGATGAACTTTCAAATATTACCCACCTATATTAAAATAATATAACTCTCTGTAAGTTTCAAAGACTATTACATTTTAGTATAAGAGATCTTTGCTGGAACCAGCCATTGGAACCCAAGTTCTTAGGAAAATCTTTTGAAACCCCAGAACCCTGAAAGTGGCAAAGCTATAATTTTCCTAAGTGTAAATGATAATTTTGCTGGAGTTAGGATAAAGTTTTAACTGTTGTTGTTAACCCCTTTGACAGTCTGCTGAAGTCTATGGACTTCTCATTAATGGCATAAAATGAAATGTATAGAATTACAAAGGACATCCTTTATATTGAAATAAACATCAGTGGAAAAAAGCCCAAGTTTGTGGACCTCAACTTAAGAAACCTTGCTCTAAATGATCCCTGTTACTGTCTTTTTAGTTTCTCAAAGGGACTTATGTGAAAACCAACAACATGGCAGTAAGAAAAGTTCCCAAGAGGGGCACTGGGAAAGATAAGAATCCTTGTGATGACAGTTGTAAATAAGGCTTTTAACCTTCATTCTTGGAGGGTCAACTCTGTGCCTATATTCATGATCTGAGAAGCACTTCTACAATATTTTGTGTGTCTGAGTTGAGACTTTTCCAACTTCTAAAAGTGCTTGGACCACATGAACACAGCTGTCAGATTCCACACTGGGTTTATGCCATAAGGAACCTTGCCCCTTACATCTGCAAAGATTCAGTCCATGTCCACATGAAGCAGGTGAGATGAAATTAAATGTATTTATTCAACTAATTAATTAATTAGGAACCTGCTCTGTGCAAGCACTCTGAGGAATGCAAGGAATGCACAGATTGACTCAACAATGACTCTCAGAGGAGACTTATATTCTAATGGTGGGTAAGAAGATATACAAATAACTATGGGGGGCAGAAGAAAGGGAGGGGGGGGCATTGATTGAGAGATCCATGCAAAAATTGCATGAGAGATTTCAGATTTCAGATTTCACTTAGGTTGAAGATATCTTCATAGAGATGATAGTCCTGATTTAGCCATGATGGAAATAAGGGAATTGAATTAATAGAGTTCTATATATGTATATATGTGTGTTTGGACATTGAGGGGGGAAGAAAGTCAATTTTTTATGCTTAACAAACAGAAAAAGAACATACAAATAAAAGATGGTTCAACAAGAGTTCAGAATAGAGAATGGACCAGTTTGGCTGTAATAGAGAAAGTCTAAAGGGAAGTAGCATGAGATAAGCCTATCCAGGTGGGTTATAGCCAGGCTGTGAAGAATCTTATGTGCCAGAATTATGAATCCATACTTTATTTGGAAGGCTTTGAGAAGCAACTAAAAGGTTTTTTTTTAGTACATCATAATGGTGCATTATGAAAGTTGTAAGGAAGTAGTGTGCTGGGGGTATTTGGAGAAGAAATAGCCTCGTTAATAGGAAGACAATTTAGGATCCTATTGCAATAGTATAGGGTTAGATGAGTTTGAGTCTCAAATGAAGGTTCTGGCATTGAGACTTATAAGGAGGGGCAGAATTTTTTTAAATCATTTAAAAGAAACATTGAGAGAATTTGAGGATTAATTTTAGTGAGAAGGAGTAAAGTCAAACATGACTTTAAGGCTATAAAGCTGAATGAAGAGGACGGTGGTAGTTTCTTTAGAAAAAATGTAGAAATTAGAGGAAAGGACAGAACTAATGGAAAAGATAAGTTCCATGTTATGCATTTTGTATTTGAGTATCTGGGAGAACATTAAAATGGAACTATCCAGCAAGTAGTTTATGGGATTGGAGTTCTGGGGTGTCCAAATGTACGGTCAATTTAATTTGCTTTCTTTCCCCTGTGTGGCCAAACCACCAAGTAAAAAGAAATAAAGAGATATTCAGGACATACCCAAGCCTTACTTTCAGCTTTGACATGTCTCTCATAGAGATGTATGCTCACATGAATTTTGCTGATGATTACATATGGAAAGCAAGATGAAGAATCATAGAATGTTAGAAATGGAAAAGACCTTAGAAATCATTAAGCCTTACTTTTATAGATGAGGCACACGAGGCCCAAAGAAGTTGAGACAAGTGTAAACATGCTAGACTCTTTTTGGCTCATGATTTTACTTTGGATTTGTACCAAAGATTTGTCTCTCATGAAATGCTAATGTGCTAGCTCATTTTCTGATAATAAAATGGCATTTCTTCTCTGGCATTAATTAGCAGCATTCAGTTCACTTGTTTCCATTAACTATTCACAAAAGAATTTCTTTAAACAATAGGAATTAGGGTTTTAAATTCCGTTTGGCTAGAGCAGGTAAAATGGCCAATTTTTTATGATGTATGGTTTCCTATTGTTAAATGAGGAGAACAGAGGTTCAGGAGGCAAAACACTTTTCATTGTTGTCTAATATTTGTGCAGCTGTCACAAGTACTTTGCCAGCCTGCATTCCAGGAGGCAGATGCCCCTGGTAGTCTTCCTAATGCCAGCTTGTTGTTGGCAATAGCATGGTAAGTTGAACTAGGAAAATTTGAGCTGCAGTTTCTATAGTAACCCTTGCCTCTGTTTCCCCCCTTTCACTTCCTATTTGGAATGTTCTTCCTGGTACCTAAATTTTGTCTTTATCAGAACGTGGTTAACATTACAGAAAAGCTGTGGTTACTCTGGTAGATTAACTTTGGCAGTGTTTTCAGTGGAGTTGACTCTGCTTTAAGTAGATTCACAAGGAAGCAACAATTTGGACCCATTACATTTCATTGCTAGAGACTCTTGTAACAGCACATTCTTTCTAAAGAAAGAATTCCACACCATGCAGATGTACTTTGTTTACCACTTTACTAAGGATTACTTTACTCAGTGACTTATTCAGTGTTTATTTGTACCATATATATTCTTCTTAAATATCAGGGTAACTTTTTTTCTGTGGCAAAAAGGGTCTTCAATTGTGTTATGTGTGTTTCTTTCTCAACAACTATACTATAAGGTTGCTGATGCCAGGAATCATATCTTCTACCAGTTATTAGCCCATTCAATGCCCTTAGTTGGTAATAGATCCCTAGCTAGTCTCCCTGATTTCACTCTTTCAATTATCCTCTATAATATATTTTAAAATAATCTTTATCAAGTGCATAGTTCTCTCTATGACCTGTACCAACACTTTCTGTGATTTCTTCTTTTGCTCCATTCCCATTCTCCTTTCAAGACCCTATCCTATGAGCCCATTCTTTTTTTCTATTCTTCTCCAAAAATGGGACTGCTCATTTTGTCATTCAATTACCTTTTACTTATTAAGCACCTACTATACATTAGGCATTGTGCCAGGTCTGGGAATACAAA
Source organism: Petaurus breviceps papuanus (assembly GCF_028583685.1). Taxonomy (NCBI): domain Eukaryota; kingdom Metazoa; phylum Chordata; class Mammalia; order Diprotodontia; family Petauridae; genus Petaurus; species Petaurus breviceps. Next base: position 22,960,282 of record NW_027187419.1, on the reverse strand, counting down.
AATAAAGATGAAAATTGCCCCTCTTCTGAAAGAACCTACATTCTATGGGACACATATAACTAAGATTTTAGTTGGGGTAAGATACTAGCAACTGACAGGTAGAGAGGAAATGCATCAAGATAGACTTCCTGTGGATGGTGGCACTCAATCTGAGCCCCCAAGGAATTCTCCTACAATGGAAAATTGAGAAAAGACTACATTCCAGGCACAGAGGACAGCCTATGTAAAGAAATAAAGGTAGAAAATGGACTGTCTTATACAAAGTAGAAGTAGCATGCAGGGAGTAGCATAGAGTATAAAAAGAAGGGTAATATGCAATGAACCTGGAAAAATCAGATGGAGGCTGATTGTGAACGGCTTTAAAAGTCAAACAGAAGAGGTTTTGTGTATTTTTTTGTTGTTGTTAAGTTTTCTTTTTCTGTTTGTTTTGTTTTTACCCTACAGGCAAAAGGAAAGACCTGGAGCTTCTGGGGGGAGGGGTGGGGGTGGAGGCAGGAATTGTGACTGATCAGAACCACAATTCTATTCCACTTCTTTTCACCTAAGTGTAACCTAGTAAGAAAGCACCTAGCTTTTCACTCTACCATGTTGCCTCTGAAGGACTGTGGAATAGGGTAAGCATTATATTAAGTGAAATCAGCTCAATTTCATGATTTTATCCAGTGATTCTCAATAGCCTGGATGAAAAGAAGAGATTTTAGCTGATGAATTACTCAAAAATGAGAAATATGTCTATTGGAGATGATAGATGATCAGGTGGACAAGGGGTTTGGTACAAATATAGCTAATGAAACATTGAAGTAGCAGAACATGAGGTCATTGCTGGGAATAGAAGAAAATGGATGAAAAAGTAGGGGGAAATGGGAATGAGTCAAGGGGGCCATAGACAGTAGGAAAAACAAAACACATCTATATGGTAGTGAGAAAATGGGAAAGGTGAAAGAAAAGGATGTTATTATAGAGAATCTGATTTTAAAGTTTTGAATCTTAGAGGTGCCTTAATTCCCAGAGTTGCTGAAATATAGAGTCTGAACCTGTCTATAGCTGATCAAAATAGAGTAGAGGAAATCACTGGGGTAGGCTGAGGCATCATGGGATCAGGTTACTAGATGAGTTATTAGCACAAATATTGAAATCCTAGAGGATGGTCCAGAGATTAGGACTATTAAAAATAAGTTGAGATAATAACCTAGAGGTCAGTAGTCAATGGCAAGAAAGGTGGAGAGAGGATTTGCTGGTCATGAAAAGAGCAAAGGTTAGATAAACCTTGAAGGTTGCTTTAGGTGTGCAAAGGGAGTAATAATAGAGAAGGAAAGCCAGTGTATTTGGAGTCATTAGACCTGGCTTAAGTTGCCATTTAATATCTGTGTGACTTGGGGCAAGTCAAAACAGCCCTAAGTGTCAGTTTCCCCACTTTTAAAATGGGTAATTACTGCCTTATAAATTGTAAACTACAATATGAAAGGTAGTATGATGGGTAGAGAGATTTTCTTAGAGCCAAGACGTGGGTTTAAGACCCTCCTCTGTCACATCCTGGTGATCTTGGGAGAATCACTTAGTCTTTCAAAGCTCTAGGCAGCTCTGTTAGACTGTAAGTTTCAGAGAAGATGCCACTGTGCATTGGTAGATGGAGTTTCCTAATCTTGAAATTTCCCATATTTAATAAAGCATAATTTTAATCAATCTATGCTAAAGCACTATACAGAGTGCCCCAAATGTCAGTGCAATTTTAAGCTATTAAAGATTAAAACTGAACTCTCATTTGGGACACCCCATATACATAATACATAATACCATAATACAAGGTCCACAAGGACAGATATTGCTTTGTTTTCAGTCGATGTCACTTATCCCTGAACATAGTGCCTTGCACATGAGTGCTTAATAAATGTTTGCTTTTGAATTGAATTGTAATTCTCTAGTGTAGTCTCTAATTTATAATGTAGTACTGTTAATTATAGCCATCCAGGCTGCTTCCTTATTGTCCTACTAGACTTGAAGCTCTAGAGGACATCTTATTTAAATTTTATGCCACCCTGTACCCACCCCCAAGACATTGCATAGAGCTCTACTTAACAAATGGTGGTGGTGGTGATGGTGGTGTTACTTCCTGATGGATGGAGCTGAGCTTTAAGGCTCTGGACTGGAGAGCAAAGAAGAATCCAGTCAACCCCTTTCATCCTACTTCACTCTAAAGAACGATGACAAATGTAAAACTATGAATGAGTTTCCAGGGAAAAAAGAATCTCCATAAGGAAAAGTATCTGATTTTGAGCCAACACCTTGGGATAGGCTGAGAAAGCTGATCACTATTCAGCTGAGTTATGAAATAAAGCTGCCTCCTATGATTTTTTAATTAAACCATGTGTGAATTATTCAGATAGAATTGTTGAGGGTATAGCTAGTTAAAAAAAATGTAAATCTCTGGTACTTCATTTAACTATACAGCAGCAAATGTGATGTGCAGAGGCAAGGAAGCAAGCAAGTTCTAGGCAATACACATAGTAGTTGAAAGCAAATTTGGCAGAGCACAACAGTTAACGCCATGCAGCAGTTAATTATAAAAAGTATTGCATGGCCAAACAAAAAAGCAAAAGAGACTGATGGAAAGAATCACACATAATTCAAAGGGTGTAGAGGGAAACGGAATAATTTTGCCAAAATCTACAATGCAAACAAAAGTGTAATTTCCCCCAGAGGGCCAGAGTGATTGTTTTAAAATCTACTCATCAGTTTTGCCTCCTGCCCAAAAGATAGGTGAGAGTGAAATAGCAGCATTGTCTGCTACTTCTGAACTGAAATAGAGGGGCAAGTGATGTTGCTGGATATCAAAGAGAAAACAGGTTACACCTTGACACAAACTTGGAAACCTAAAAGGAATATTCATGTTGAGAGTGGAGAGTTATCACTGAAGATTGGGGTTAGCAAACTACAACCTAAAGGCTAACTCTAGTCTGTGACCTGTTTTTATATGATCCATAAAAAATCATTCCTAGCTTGCTTGCAGACCTTATAAAAACAGACAACAGACTGGATTTGGGCCAAGGGCTGTATTTTGCTGAACCTGTTTTAGATGGTAATAATAACAATAACAATATTTAACACTTATATAGTGCTTACTATGTGCCAAGACCTGTGAAAAATATTTTACAATTATGACTATTTCATTTTACTCTCACAACAACCCTGAGAGATACATGCTGTCATCATCTCTGTGTTATAACTGAAACAAATAGAGGTTAAGAGATTTATCCAGAGTCACAGAGCTATTAAGAGCCTAAATCTGGATTTAAACTCAAGCAATATTTCATCAGGACCTTTACTATAATGATGTAGAAAGAACTCATGGCCAACCACAACCTAGAATAGGTGGGAAGGGATGAAGAATAAAAAGAGAGAAATTATAAAATGGAGACTCTTAATGTTCAGTAACTATTGTCCATAGTTGCCCTCCCTGCATCAGTTTTGTATATTGTTATATAGGTGCATTTTGTCTCCCCAAATACTATGTAAGCTCCTTGAGGACAGGGACCATTTCACTTTTTTCTTTGCATTCTCATAACCAAGTAGAGTGTAAACACATAGCTATTACCTAATAAAATGCTTCCCAATAGTGATAGCTGACATAAAGTACTTAAAGATTTTCAAAATGATTGAAGGTAGCAGAGTAGAAACGGGACTTCCACACGGCTTCCAATTCCACCTCCTACAATACATGTAAAAAAATTACCCTAAACGAACTTTAGAGCTAAAGAACCCACAAAATGAAAGAGAGAAACTAACCTCCCATTGAAGACAGCCTGGCAGGTTGGCAGGAAGGGGCTTTCAAAGCCCTCTGGGATCAGAGCCCAGCCCCACATGAGTCTACAGTTTTATCCCCAGGGAGGCCTGACCAGCTGTGGCTCAAGGGACATTGGGAGAGTGGATCACCAGCAGCTGTGGCAGTTTCAAGAATTATCAACCCATAAATGACAAAGACAAAGTGAGAGGTCAGTGGACTTTGGGAACAGGGAGTCCAGGTGTGTGGTCCAGACTCTACCCCCTGAGGGAGAAATGGCATAGGCACAGCAACCACCACCGTGAGGCTGCTTCAGAGCTCCTGGCCTGCAGATTGTAGGGGGACCAAACAACCATTCCGAGAGGTAATCGCTCTTGCTTTAACCTCCTTAGATCTGGATTGCTGTCTAGAGTGGAGGTCCTAGGGCACGTGACTAGTGAGCCAGAGCATGTGGAGGCTTCAGAGAGAGTAGCTAACTAATAGCTCCAGCAGATGTGAAAAGCCCAGCAATTTGGGACAAAGTTATTCTCTCTGAAAGCAGAGTTCTACTGTGGCAAAAAGCTCAAAAGTCAAGTAATTGAGTGGCAACATGAGCAAGCAAAGGAAGCAAATCAAGCACAGCAATCCAACTTTAGACTCCTATTTTGGGAACAAAAAGGATCAAAGCATGGAACAGGAGGAAGACAACAAAGTCAGAACCCCTGCACCAAAAGCTTCCAAGAAAAATATGAACTGGTTACAAGCCATAGAACAGCTTAAGAAGGATTTTGAAAACAAAATAATAGAAGTGGAGGAAAAATTGGGAAGAAAAATGAGAATAATGCAAGAAAATCATTAAAAGCAAGTCAACAGCATGACTGAAGAAAATAAAACCTTAAAAATAGACTAACTCAAATGACAAAAGAGGCTCAAAATCCAGTGAGAAGAAGAATGCCTTAAAAAGCCAAATTTGCCAGATGGAAAAAGAATCTCAAAAGCTCACTGAAGAGAATCATTCCTTCAGAGTTAGATTAGAGCAAATGGAAGCTAATGATTTTATGAGAAATGAAGATACTATTAAACAGATCCAAACAAATGAAAAAATAGAAGGCAATATGAAATATATATATCTACAACTGGGAAATAAGATATACAGGCACTGGGGCATAAAGATCCATCTTGCCCTACTGGAAAGTCTGAGGGGGATGGGAGATGATATAGGAGAGAGCAGATTGAGGCAGGGGGTATTCAGTGTGATAACTGTCTTGGGGTAGTGGGTAGGGAAGAAAATTTGTAACACAAAATCTTGTAGTATTGAATGATATAAACTAAAAATAAACATAAAATTTAATTTAAATGATTTTCAAAATGCTTTACATACATTATCTCTTCTGGTCCTCAAAGCAAACTTGTGACACAGGTACTTCAGAGCATTTTGTGACTCCAATTTTTATAGGTGAGGAGACTGAGTCAGAGCAAAACCTAATACAGTTTGAAACTTGGTTCTCCAATCCAGTAGTTAATGAAAGATACCCAATCACCTGCCACCTCCCAATTACTGAAGTGTTTTGACTTTCATCCCTATGATATATTTTAGACTGTTTTTTAAAAGATATTTTTAGATACTTTTTTAGATATTTTTAAATATTTAAATAGTTTTAGATAGTTTTACATAGGGATAGAGTAGAGGAATTTTGTTGGTACCAAATGTGTATCATCCTCAAGTAAATGGAATATCTCTGTGTGGGTGTGTGTATGTGTATGTATACAAGTTGTTTTAGAAAGTCTTCAGAAGTATGCAATTTTTAAAAATGTACATAAATGTATGGATTTAAATGGGTTAATGTTTAGATATTTTGCCTTAGAAGTATATGTTTCTTTTTTTTTAAAAGCAATAGGGGTTAAGTAACTTGCTCAAGGTTACACGGCCAGTTATTTCTGGGTGTGGTGCTGAGTATCTGAGCCCAGATTTGATCCAGGTCATCCCGACACTGGAGCCAGTGCTCTTACTCGCTGAGCCACCTGGCCGCCCCTAAGCAATTGGGGTTAAGTAACTTGCTCAAGGTTACACGGCCAGGTGTTTCTGGGTGGGTGCTAAGTGTCTGAGCCCGGGATTCGATCTCCAGGTCTTCTCAACACTGGAGCCGGTGCTCTTACTTGCTGTGCTACCTGGCCGCCCCAGAAGTATATGTTTCACAATATCTTGTTTTCTATACTCATTTCCCTTGCAGTAAGGATTATAAATGTACAGAGATAACACCATATGTATAAGCAAAAATGTACTTCTTCTTCTCAAAATTGTACTTTCCAAAGAATTAGATCTTATTCATTTGCTTTAATGTAACTCTTTATAATATTGGTAGGTAGTTACTGACTGCTCAGTTGAGGTCATTTCCTTTGAAAAGAAGCATTGGAATAGATCAGTTTATACTTTGAAGATGAACTCTGGAGTAAACATTTTCAAGAAGTGTTTATAGACTATTAAAATGGATATGTTCTTCTAAATAATCTAGTTTAACCCAGCCCTCTCATTTTATAGCTGAATAAAGACAGACTCAAAATGATTTAGCAGCTTTTCCAACTTCACATAATTAGTTTGTACCAGAGTTATGGCTAGAACTCATGATTTTGAATTCCTTCAGTTTATACCCAAAAAAGATAAGACTTCTTGAAAAAGGAAGTTACTTCTTAACTGCTTTTCTTTGATTCTTCCTTTTTAAAAAATCTTGTCTTTCCTCCTGGTTTTCCATCTTCCTCCATTAATTTCCTGTGCTAATGCTTTTCCTGTTATGGATATGAATATGGATTCTTGGAGGAAATGGCAATATGGGACAAGGTGTGGAAAGTTCTGCTAAACAAAAAAAGCATTGAGTTTGGGACAAGTAAGAGATCATATGTTTGCTGAGAGACTCATTAACAGTACAATCAAAGGGTGATACATTTTAGGCAACTCTTGAAGATTCTCTACCAAGTTATCAAGGGTCATCCCTTGATATACATCATTGATGAGAATGTCCACTGCAACAAAATAGTAGATCCTTGTGATAGTAAAACATTTTTCTTCTCAATTTGTAAATTATTTATAAAAACTGCTATCTTACCCATTACATTGGGTAATGTCATTTATGTTCTATATAAATGATAAAAATAAGAAAATATCTTTCTAGTCCTCAAACTTCCTTGTCCTTTTCTTTACTGTCCAAAATATAATTGTCTTTTACTTCAGGATTTTACAGACAATGCACAGAATATGCCACCTTCTTCTAGAGCTGTTCTTTATGTGATACTTTTAGACATATGTAGATTTTCAGGAATACATTCCTATAAAACTTCCAAATGCTGCCTTGTCTGTATAGGGTTCAATAAATCTCTGTAGATTGAATTAAAAATTCTTAACTCTAAGAATGAGTGAAAACAAGTCACTTAAAACAAAAAACTTCTTTTACACATACGTGGTGTTTGAGTATAAAATGGCTGCCTTAACTATTAAAATAATTTCATGTGAAGGGGAAATTCTGCCCCACAGTTATCATAATGTATGGCAATGTTCTCTGTTAAGTTGTATATTTACTATACATCTTTAAACTATTCAATATTTTAATCTACTAAGTAATGAAACCACCATTAGTCATATCATTTACATTTGAATCTGTAAAACTTGGTTTATATAAGTATAACTGTTAGAAAGTGAAATACTGAATGAATTTCTGAATGGAAGGATAGACATTTTGATTTTCTTCTGTGAGGTTATAATATTGACTTTCTTTACTCATGGTATTTCATTCTCTCTCTGCAATACCAAGTCTCAGAACTCACTTTGAATAAAGTATAATTATTTGTTTGAGTTTTTCACTTTATGTAGTTGAGTTTTCAAGTGAATTAAAAGCTGCCCAACTGGCAATTCAAGAGAAATGGCCTGTTGATGATTAGATAAATAATTCATGAATGATGCTATGACTCTTGGAAATAAATTTTGTAAGTAAAAATTAAATAAGGCCTATGTCTATTGGCTTTAAAGTGTGTAATACTATTTTTCTGTTCTTGTATTCTTTATTTTATTTTATCATTCTTCAAAGAAAATAAAAGAATGTAGAAAGTTTGTGACTTACATACATGATCCCTGTTAAAAGGATTCATAATCAAGGTTTACTCTAGATATACACATAAACTATTCTATTTTTTATATATTTAATTCATTATTTAACCTTTTTGTAATACAGGCCAAAAGAAAAAAACAAAAAACCCAAAACCTAACAAAAAACTACCTGATATCCAACACAACTTTATCACTAGTCACCTAAAATTCTTTCACAAATATAATTATTATGTAGCATGAAATTTATAATGAGATTAAAATTGTCCCGAGGGATGATAGCAATGTAACTGTTTTACCATTGTTTTTACTTTTTAATAAGTAATACTTAGGTTGAATTATTCATGCCTGATAATAAATGAGGTGAAAATGGAAAGTTATAGAAAGGGATTAGCCATCTCTGAACATTTATATCTCTTAAAAGACCTGACTCCAGGAAGTTTCTTTATAATCAGACACTATCTCTTCTAGGCTTAACTTAACACATATCTACTGCATCTTAATTCAATTTCTTATATCTAAGTAATAGACAGTGGATGCATTTATATAAAGTACCTATAAATATTCTACAGTTTATTCTATATGTTCTATATATCTACATAATCTATATATCCTATAGTGTAATATAATTAAAGAATTGTCATATTTTTTAAATGAGGCAACACTAAGCATATTGATTCTTAATAATATATTAAAAAGGAATGCCGATACATGTGGCTATTGAAGGATTACATCTAGGAAAGGTGTTTAGAAGGGATAGGGAGAGACCATTTAGTAGACTATTACAGTACTACAGGCAAGAAGTGATAAAAGGCCTGAACTAGGTTATTAGTCTTCTATGTGAAGAAGGGGGAAGATGTGAGAATGATTGTGGAGACAGAATTGGCAAGACCTGGCAATTGATTAGGTGCATAGAGTTAGGGAGAAAAAAAAAGAGTAAAAGATGACTCTGGGTTCCTGAATCCAAGGGACAGGAGTGATGATTGTATCTTCAACAGAAGTGGTAAAGTTTAGAGGAGTGGAAGGTTTGTCAGCTATGATTCACATGTTCTCCATTCTGGAGAACACTTTGGAACTATGCCCAAAAGGCAACCAAACTGTGAATACCATTTGATCCAGCAATATCACTTATAGGTCTGTATAACAAAGAGATCACTAAAAAGGAAAAAGGACCTACATATACAAGAATATTCATAGCAGGCCATTTTGTTGTGGAAACATATTGTAAATTGAGGGGATGCCCATCAATTGGAGAATGGCTCAACAAGCTGGTGGTATATGAATGTAATGGCACACTATTGTGCAATAAAAAAATGAACAGGCATGGGTGTGAATCAATTATGTTGGGATGATATGAAGAAAATGAAGGAGCAAGAAAGAGATATGCAATAGGAGAAAGGGGAAGAGAAAGGAAGAATGGGGAAAACTATCTCACAAAAACCAACTATCCAGCTACAAAGAGAAAACTGAATTCTCATTGCAGATTGAAGAATACTTTTAAGATTATCTTAATTTTTATTGTTTTTATTTTGTTCATGTTTTCTTTTGCAACCTGGCTAACATGAAACATGCTTTGAGTGACTGCACATATATAATCATTATCAAATTGTTTGCCTTTTCAACTGGGTTGGGGGAGAGGCTTCAAAGGGAGGGAAATAATTTAGAACTCAATTTTTTAAAATCATTGTTAAAAATATTATACATATAATTAGAAAATAATTAATGAAATAAAATTATCTTTAAAAATTGAAAAATGATATAGAGTTGGAAGGGAACTTAGAGGTTCTCTATTCCAACCCCTTCAGATTACAACTGAGACAATTGAGGCCCATAGTAGGTGCTTGAAATATCACAGTTGGTATCAGAACTGGGATTCAACCCTAGGACCTCTGACTCCAAATCCAACACTCTTCCCATTACACCACAGTGAGATGGGTTTCACAGGTAGAAATTCAGCAGGTGAAAAGTACAAGGATAGGTACATAGTCTGAGATGCACCATTTGTGTTTGGGGAATGGAATCACTCTGACTTGAGGGCAGAATAAATAAATGAGTCTGAAATGAATGAAATAAAGTTGTAGATAGCAGAGGTCCTTGAAAAACTTGAAAAAAGAGGGTTTGAACTATTTACATGATAGGCTATAGGGAGAAAATGATGGTTTTTGAGTAAAATAGTGATATACCTAGTAAAGATTGGCTGCAAAATGAGAGAATGAATTGAAAGTACAAAGGTGGTAGAGAAATAGGAGTAGATTTAAGATATATAACAAAGGTCAAATTTGTTACTCACTTGTATATGAGAAGTGATAAAAAAGGACAAATCAAGATTTTGAATTTTAAGAGTTTGGTCTAGTACCTGTCTCCCCTTCCACTTCCAATTCACCCCTCATTTTGCAGCCAGTTCAGGAATCAAGGATTCTTAATCCAAAGCACATGAACTTTTTAAAATGTTAGATATATTTCAATAAAATTATTTTTTTGCAATAATCCAATGTATTTGATTTTATGAATAGACATTATGCTGAGAAAGCGTCCACAGATTTTACTAGGCTTCTAAAGGGGTCTGTTATGCAAAAAAAATCTAATTTCCTCTGAGTTAGGTATATTCATGGTGCTATTGACAGGTCTCAAAAATAAAGTAGAAGGATCACATGTCTTTTTTGTAGGCAATAGAATAAATTGATGGTTTTGATATGTTGAATTTGAAATGATAATGGAACAGTCGGGTGGGCAGGGCAAGATGGAAGCACAAATTCTGTCAGGTTCCACTACCTGGAAAGGCTTTGAATAACACACACACACACACACACACACAATCACACATATCCTGGGTCTTCTCATCCAAAGGCTCTTATGACATGATTTCCAGTCCTCTCAACCTTCCAAATAAATTTCTGTATGCATTCCAGTTTGACATTGTCTCTCCTAAAATATGATATCCAGACCTGGCTACAAAATCCCAAATTCCAACTGTGGTCTGACTAGGGCAGAGTAACCTCCATTTCTATAGACATTAGGTTTCAATTAGATACAGGAATAGGAACCGGGCCTACTACAAATCAGAACATATTTTACAACTTATAACCTCAGGAACTAAGATGTCTAATGACTTTTCCCAGAGGTACATAGCAAATATGGGTCTATAAGACACAGTTATTAAATCGAGGTTTTCCTAGTCTCATGGCCAGTTCTTTATCTACTATGCCACATTGCCTTCTATTAGTCAGATTAAAATTGTATCAGCCTGGCTGCTTTGTCACAATGCTGATTCACATTGTGCTTGCAGTCCACTAAACCCCAGGTTAGCTTCTTAAAAGCTTTTTGGATCCTGACTCTGTTATCTAAGTTATTAGTTGTCTGTCCCTTTCATATTTATGCTAGCTAGAACCTCAATAAATTTTTTGCCTATACCATGGTCCAAAGAATTGGACACAATTAACATTTGGGGCATCACAATGAATATAATCAGAACCATTCTGCCCCTGCACTGGTAGATTCAGTGATGTAGGACTTCTCTTATCTTACGAATATATGAGGCTAGAATTCCTCTTCAAGTATATTCTACACTGGCAATTTACCATTCCTGATTAATTAGTTTGTGGATGCTGATAGTTCACAGAATCTTGGGTTGTTGGAAACTGCCAGAAATTTGTGAATATTTTTTGTTATATATGTAGCAAGCAACATATTCTGAGTAATCCCTAGTTCTACCTGCATAAGAATTGGCTATAATTTCTTTGGAATTTCAAGAAGTAGTATGTGAATGTGAATTATGTTGTCTAGCTATTTTAGATTTTTTTGAATAAGACTTTCACCCATCACCAAAAATACATCAGTTTTTGGTGACAGTGATCATTAGAATATCAATAAAAACAATATCATTCAAGGAATATGTTAGTTCCTAACAGTTTTATAAGCCTGTTAAAATCAACCAATTCCAAATGAAATCAATTTGCACTTAACTGAAACTTTCTCCAACTTGTCAGGTTCTGCTAATCATAACATCAAAAGTATAGAATTATGTTGTGCTAGCATCAGTAAAACTGGTGAGCTTTTACCAGTTTTTTGCAGTCCACTAAACCCCAGGTTAGCTTCTTAAAAGCTTTTTGGATCCTAACTCTGTTATCTAAGTTATTAGTTGTCTGTCTCTTTCATTTTTGTGATAGCTAAAACTTTAATACATTTCTTGCCTATACCATGGTCTAAAGCATTGGACAATTGAGTAACATTTGGGGTATCACAATTAATATAATCAGAAGCATTCTTCCCCTGCACTTGTAGATTCAGTCATGTAAGACTTTATGAGAGAACTTCTTTGTGACAAAAACTGTTCCAACCTAGATCAAACTCTAAAAATTTCCAAATCTCAAGAGAACAACTCCTCTAAATTTTCATAATCTAATTTTATAGAATGAGGATTTTAAGTCACACAGAATATAAGTTACTTGCCCAAAGTAGCAGATTCCCAACCAACCAGAACTCAGGTATCCTGGCTCCCAGTTCAGGATCTTTCCTTCTTATTAAAAATAAAAATTGTAAACATGAGAAATTTGAAAATTACGTGAAATTTTAGATATGTTATTTTTTTTTGCTACCTAAACATGCTTTCAAATTATACAAAATTGAACAAAAAGCAAAAGGAATGGAAGCAATGAAGTCCTCTTGGCACAACCAAAAAGCCAGTGTGTAATATATGAAATTTTTTGCATAATCCTTTGACAAATATCACTATTTCCAAACTGAAAATTCTTGTAATCTCTGGTATTATTGAAAAAATCATTCAAGTTTTCCATCTTAGGCAGCTAGCTGGTATACTAGAGAGGCCTGAATTCAAATCCCTCCCAGACACTTCAAGCTATGCAATACTCAATAAATCACTTACATTCTCTCAACTTCAAATTCATAACCCATAAGATGAGGGAACTGGACTGAGCCTCTAAGTCTCCTTAACTCTAAATCTATGATCCTGTAATGCATCCTACTTACTGTTAGGAATTCAAGAAAAGTTAGAAGACTGGGGAAGTGGTAAACTAATTAGGCTAGGGGAGGTGATGGTGGTGAATGACTAGATAACCCTTCTCACACTAGCCCATGACATATACTGCCCAATATCTTTATTGTCATTTTCCACAACTCCTTAATTTTAGCATTCCCCCATAGATCCTAGGACCCTCTAGCCTGGTACCATAATGGATTTTTTGGACCCGAGTACAAAATTTAAATTGGATCAGGGCAGATAGGTGGCACAGTGAGTAAAGCACTAGCCCTAGAGTCAGGGGGACCTGAGTTCAGGTCTGGCCTCAGACAACACACACACACTAGTCATGTAACCTTGGGCAAGTTACTTAACCCCAATTGCCTCCAAAAGGCAAAAAAAAATTTTTTTAAATTGGATTCCATTAAAATTTTTGGTTGTTTTTTTTTTTTACTTAGTTTAGAACATTGATATAGATGTCAATTAGAAAATATAATTATATAATCTATCAGCAATCCATCTCAGCTTTGTGTAATCTACAAAAATGATGAGAACACCTAAAAGTATTGGTTATCCCCACATGTATCTTGTTTCTCCAATTAAAAACTAAACATCTCATGTGTTTTTGTGTACCTTCAGTGCCCTGAACCTATCACGAACACATCAAATATTGTTTGTTGATTAACCCTCTCTTGGCAACCTGGAGAATATAGGTAAACTCAGAGCAGGCAAGACATTTCTGATTTTCTTATGTGCATTGATAGCTGTTTCTGTATTGTAGTCATTGAGAGAAAGAAACTGTCTAAACAAAAAATCCAATAAGGCTGAAGACAATCCCAGAGCTATCAGGAATGGCCCTTTCCGAGACTCTTACATAAAGCTCAACTAAAGACAAGACAAATCTCATTAGAAAGGCTAAGGGAATCTCTGATTTAAACATAAACCTCTTCTACTACAGTCTCAAGTGATTTTATATTTATTTTATATTACATTTATGATTTTATAGCAAGAATACCTACTCTATGCCTGTCATCTGAAGACTAGCTTCATTAAGTCTGAAAAAGCTTGTCACCAGAAGACAGGTCACTACTTTTTTTTTTCCTACCAGTCAGTCCATAAGCATTTTGCTTACTATATGCCAGGCACTGTGCTAAGTGATGGAAATACATAGAAAGGCAAAAATCAGCACATTTTAAACCATTTTTCAGGGTACAGACAAATTGTCTTCTGCACTGGAAGAAAATGGAACAATACAGATGAAATAATTTGGCAATGTCTTCTAATCTAACAGTTAATCAAGCATTTGTTAAATACCTACTGTGGACCATGTATAAAGTTTATACAGGTAGAAAAAGAATGAAACAATCCCTGTTTGCAAGAATGTTGTGTTCTGTCATTCTACCATTACTAAAGAAGTAATGCATATGTACATTATAGAATTGACTCTGTGTGTATGTGTGTATGTATTTATGATCTTATGTAACATCTGTGTGCTGTTCTGTCCTTGAAAAATGAACTTCTTAAAAAAAGACTCCACACTTTTGTAGCTAACATAATAAAGCATATTAGTATCAATTACAGCAACCATGTGCCTCTATAGTAAAAACACAGCAAATATGATTATAATTTCTCTAGAAATCTTTTTGAGTTAGCCCAAGGACTTATATTGCTATCCAGTGTGATGGAAAGAAAGCCAACATTATATCAATCAGCAAACATTTATTAAGCATCAACTATGTGTCAAGCACTGTGCTAAGCTTTGGGGACACAGAAAGAGGCAAAAAACAGTCTCTGCCTTCAAGCAGTTTACAATCTAATGGTGGAGACAATGTGAAGTCAGATACAGAGCAAGCTACAGATATGATAAATAGTAAATAACAGAGGTAAGATGTAAAGAACCCTGCATTTACAGTTAGGAGATCTGGATACAAATCCCAGCTCTCCTATTTAGTGCTGCTATTACCCTGGCCAACACATTTGGCCTCTCTAGACCTTAGTTTCTTCATAAGTAAAATGAATTAATTGGTCTAGATGGCCTGTAAAGTGTCTTCCAGCTTTAAATCTATAATTCTATGGCTTTACTACCACCACATTTAAAGTTTACAGAAGTTAAAGTAACTCCTCAAACCAGTTGAACCCAGACTTGACTTTGAGTGATTCTTGGTACTTCATGTTTCCATGGTATACAGGATATTATATCCAAGACTTCTTTGGATTATAAGACTTATGACCTATCCAGATCAGATGCATAAATGATGCGTGTATTGCTACAAGAGAAGTATTTCAAACTCATTCTCTTCTAGCTAATTATTTTAATAGAGGAAATCTAATAGAAAACAAGTCCTTATGCAGTGAAAAGTTTTAGCCTTGATTCTTGCTTCCAGTAATGCGCAAAACATCAAGCTATGCTTTTGTTGAAACAACTCACTCCTAAAAAACACAGTGTTTTGGGGGCAGCTAGGTGGCTCAGTGAATAGAACACTGGCCCTGGAGTCAGGAGGACCTGAGTTCAAATCCAGCCTCAGACACTTAACACAAAAACTAGCCATGTGACCTTGGGCAAGTCACTTAACCCCAATTGCCCTCCAAAAAGCAAAAAGAAAATTGAAAGAGAAAAACACAGTGTTTTGGGACAGCTAGGTGGGGCAGTGAATAGATCATTGGTTCTGGAGTCAGGAGGACTTGAGTTCAAATCCAGTCTCAGACACTTAACACTTACTAGAAGTGTGACCTTGGGCAAGTCACTTAACCCCAATTGCCCTTCCTTCCCCCCTCCAAAAAACAACAACAACAAAATTAAACAAAAAAGCCTCACAGAGTTTTGTCCCATAAATCATCCTGCACTAGAGTCTTGGTGTGTAGACCACTTATCCAACACTTATTTTCAGAGAAAGGAAAAGTGACCTCTCCAGAAAGGAAAACATAATTTTAGGACTCTGTAAAGCCAATCATGAGCAGCTTTCCTGAGGGCTGCTGATGTGAATAACTTTAAGGATCTAATTACATAGTATAGTGAAGTCTCTGTTTATTCAGCAATAAACTAAAGCAAACCATTCAAGAAACTAAAGCACAACATTCACAAGAGCATAACATAACAACTTATAACTTAAATGGCCACATAGTCTTAAACAAAACATATTCAATAAGTCACAATCTCTTCAATCAATATGAAGCATCCATCTAAAGTCTTCTTTCATCTTGACTTGAGACTGGCTTCCAATCATCCTTAAGGGGTAATCATCCTTAAATCAAGGCCATCCACCCCTAGGTCACAGTAAGTTACAATATAATCAGTCACTACTTAGTATACAAGTAAATTTCTCTTTCATCTTGACTTGAGGCTGGCTTCCAAACCTCAGGGCTCCTCGTTCATGCTCCCAGCTCTTGCCTGGATTCACCCGACTGTTGCCTGAATTCACTTCTAGGTAGCTCTCTACTCCTGTTCACAGCTCACAGAGACTGCTTCACCCTAAGCTCTTCACAGTTTCTGTTTCTAGGAAAACCAAGCTCAGCAGGGCTACAACCATATTTACACACATTGCCAGCACTATCATCTCAATTCACTTTCTGCCTGAGAAATTAACACAAATCAAGAGACAAAATGCTTCTGTCTGACAAAGTAACACCAACACAGAACAATAGCATGCTGACATCACAAACCTTCTCTCTCTTAGCTCTGCTTGGTTCCAGCTCATACTCAATCTTTTATTTCCTCTGCTCCTTCCTTCCCCCCCCCCCATTCCTCCCTTCCTATTCCACTTTTTAAGAAAGTTCCTCCCACCATGGGCCCCATGTGATGACCTTGGGTCTATTAAGGGCAACACAGTGTATACTATTTCCAACAAAGACTTGACACAATCAAAGGCAGTTGATTAGCTGAAACAAGGAACAAAATACTACTTTGTTTGCCATTACAGATTCTCATCACATTTCTTTATAAACAAATGGGCTATTCACAGAAGATCATCCATTTATCCTTAACCAGTTAAGGAGGTGTTTGTCTGTGAAAGAAAGGTTCATGTGACAATTGAGAGGAAATTGTTAGAGTACAGTTGTATTAGCACAACTGGCAGCAGTTAGTCCTGATGGTCTTCCCTTGGTCACTACATCTAAGACTTGGCTTCTCTCTTTTTTGCATTTCTATACAATTTCTAGGCCAAACTTTGAACGTGAGCTCTCAGGAATCATAAACTGCTCCCAGTACTTGGGAATATGTCAAGATCATAAAACAATAGAGTAAGGTGATTTTAAAATGTCCTGGTAAATATGAAATAGACATATCATATATTCATTTGGAGGCAGAAGGTATTATATACTAAGGGGAAATTTAAATACATATATCAATATATGTAAATTTATATTAAATCATATACATATATATATTCATGTATCCTCCCTATAAATATAATGAACTTTTAAACCAGAGCACTTTCAGAGAGATATTATACCTCTGCCACAAACCACCAACCTCATCATAAAGATAACGACTAGACTGGTGATTTCACTAGCTTAGAAAATTCCCAATGAAGAAGCCCAATATAGGTCTGTGCCTTCTCTGTTACTTAGTTTTAGAAAAGGAAAGGCAGGATGATGGAATAAATTAATAAAGTCATATTTGGTACCTAGTAGACTCTTAGATATTTCTTGACTGACTCCTCCTTACTCTTTAGGAGCACCTCTATAACTTGAGGGAGAGATGGAGCCTTGCTCTAAGACCCAGTATTTGTCTGTGAGAGTGGGAATCGAGATAAGGATCTTTAGAATTTACAGATATTTGCCTGTAGCAATGAGAGATTAAGTGACTTGTCTAGGGTCACAGAGTTATTATGTTTTAAGAAGTGAGAATAACTCAGACCTTACTGGTTTGAAGTCTATTTATCCAATACACTATGTTTCCTTTCTCAATTTCACCTAGGATTCATCTTTTTTCCCTGTAAAAAGGCTCACTCCCAAGAAGCAGAATGCTTCTGAGAGGGAAAGATAAAACTTTACCGATTTGGATTTAATTTGGATTTAAACTCCACCTGGCAGACACTTCTACATGACAACATTTTCATTTTTCCCCTACTAGTGTCCTTAGATACTTCAATATTCACAGTGAAATCTTGTCCTGTGGTTTCTCCAATTCTGGTGAGAGCTAATCCATTAGTATGGTCATAGCTTAGGACTTCAACTTCACTTGAAACCAATAATTGACATTTAAATAAGACTTTCAGACATATGATTTCGTTTGATCCTCACAATAACTTTGTTAATTAGTGTAAAGCCAAGCACAAGCAGTTTTCCAGAGGACTGCTGCTGTGAACAGCTTGAAGATTCTGATCACATAGTATAGTGAATTCTCTATTTATTCATCAGTAGACTAAAGCAAAACATTCACAGAAATCAAGGTACAGCATTCACAATGTTATAACATAACAACTTATAGCTAAAGTGGCCACATAGTTTTCACCAAAGTGGCCACATGCTTTTAAACAAAAGATATTATTCAGTGAGTCCTTAACTCAATCATCCTTAAGGGACTAGCCACCTTAAGGTACACAAAGTACAAAGATCAAAGTTCTCCATCTCTAGGTTACATTGTCTTAATCTCTCAGTCAAAAAGTCTTCTTTTCTCTTGAATGGAAATTAGTTTCTACTCATCCTTAACTTAATCCTCCTTAAGAACTACAAGGTACAGTGTACAAAGTTCTTCCATCCCTAGGCCACAATAAATCATGATCTTCTCAGTCAGCATTAAGTACCCAAGGAGAGGTCTTTTCATCTTGACTGAGGATGACTCCTGAATTCCATGGTTCCTCTTCTATGGGTCAAGCTCCTGTCTGAATCTACCCAATCATCACCTGAATTCACAGGTAGGCAGCTCTCAGCTCCTAGTCCAGCTCCTTGTCCAGTTCCATATTGAAATTCACAGTGTCCAGTCCACTTCAAGTTCATCGCATTCCCAAGTTCATTGGGAAGACAAAGCTTAACAGAACCAAAGCAACATTCATACACAATGTCAGCACCATCATCAATTCACTATCTGCCTGTGAAATCAGTAGAGACCTGCAAACAAGGTCCAAGAAGTCAACACAAATCATCAGTAAGGTCCCAGGACCTCTGAAACCCTCCTCCAGGACTTCTGTAAACAGAAAACAAGAAAATCCTCTTTCAGGGCTTCCTATAAGGTTCCAGGGCTTCTGTACAAAGTATTGCAAATACAGTTCTACACAGACAGAACAGATAGAGTGCCAGAATACCACAAGTTTTCTCCTTCTCAACTCTGCCACCACAAGTGTTCCCTTCTCAGTTCTGCTCTCTCCCAGCTTGTGCTCAGCTTTTTATCTGGTCATTAGTGCCTCCCTCTTCTGCCCACCTCTTACATCCTTCCTGTTCCTGTCTTTGACAAGTCCCTCCTAGTGTGGGTTTCACAAGTTCTATTTCTCAACAAAGACTTGACATAATCATGGGCAAGGTTCAAAAGAAACTTGAACTGAAACAAGGTGCTAAATAATTAAATAGCTGAAACAAGGTGCTAAGTACTTCTTTGCTTGCTATTACAATTGGTTGCTATTATAATCCTCATTTTATAGACAAGAAAATTGAGGGTGAGGGTTAAGTGACTTACATAGATCACATACCTAGTAAGTGTTTCAGATAAGATTCAAACTCAGTTTTTTCCTACCTCCAGGTATATTTCTCTATCAACTATACCTGGATGCCTAAATTCTAGACTGCCATATTTCCCTTTCTGATCAGGGATTCTTTGCTTCTTTGACTTTACACATTGACCTTTAAAGCTGATTCATAAGCCAAAGAATTGCTATCCACACTACATTCTGTAATCTAGGCTTATAACTACTTGTCAGGCATCTTCAGTCTTCCCTCTACCCCATGTACTAACTAGATCCAACAGCCAGTAAATCCTAACAATTCTACTTCTCCAGCAGCTCTCACATCCATTTCCTCTATTCTTCTTTCGCTATAATCATCTGAGATCAAGAGCTTATCATTCTACATCTGAAATATTGGTATTGCCATGTAACTGCTCTTGGTGTCTCATCTCTCAAACTTTCATTGGATTCTCACTGCTACTAACGCCATCATCCTAATGTCCTTCTCTGATGACATTCCTCTACTCAAAACCTTTTAATAGATAACCATTAACTAAAAAATAAGGCCTAAACTTCTTACTTGGTATAAGGATGGGGGAAGGGGGCTCCATTGATTCAACTCC
Source organism: Petaurus breviceps papuanus (assembly GCF_028583685.1). NCBI lineage: Eukaryota > Metazoa > Chordata > Mammalia > Diprotodontia > Petauridae > Petaurus > Petaurus breviceps. The sequence goes on along the minus strand of NW_027187419.1, from coordinate 22,940,238 downwards.
CCCACACCCAATTATACTTAAAACTAATTGCCTTTCTTAGGTCAGAACACTTCTTGATTGAATCAGTCATTCAGAACTATGTATTAACAAGGTCACGGCACCTCCTGGAACCACTCAAAAACATTTCAATTAGGACAGGAAGTCTGTTCTAGTGGATTAGGGACTTAATTTCAAACTCAGGAACTTGTACAAAAAGTTACTTCAAGAAGCAGAAGACAACAGCTGGTGCCACCAGGTATACATACTTTTTCAAGGACCTTTGGAAGTTAAAAAAAAATCTGCATTTTCCACAATTTCCCCTTCTACTATCTATTAACAAACACTATGATATAATCTACTGCTTACTTACACAAATATTTCCAGTAACCTAGATTTTGCCTCAACCATACAGAAACCAGAGTTTAGCTAGAAATAAGTACAAATATAATTTAAGGCAGAGAGCCAAACCTCTTCCTAAATGTTAACAATTTTTTCCTGAGTCTTGGAATGATAGTGATCATTCCCCTAACTCTTCACTTAATATGAAGTCCCTAAAGTATCATAGCAAAGAATCATGTGGACCTGAGAATGCTTAAAATAAGCTAATTAGATTAATAGGGAATTGTGCTGGAATTCAATGATCTCCACAATCACAGCCTTAAGGCACATTTCTCCCATTTGTATAATATCTTCTGACTTTTGTCCTCCCTGACTCCCCCATGTTTATCCATCATTTGTTCTTGAATCTAGTCTTTCTCACATTACATCCTATATATAGATAGATGGAAAGAAAGATAGACTAACTCATAACCCCATCTTCATCTTCAAGACTCAGCTTAGGTCAAGCCTTTAACTCATACCTCATTCACCATCCTTCTGTTAAAAGTGATCTTTTTTCTTCATAATTTCAATAGAACTTTTTTTCACAGTTGTTTGCATATATCCTTTCCAGTTTTATTGTAAGCTCCTTGAGAGAGGATGTGATGTGATCATTGGTCTATACTGTAGATGCAGGTGTATAGGAATAAGATGTGTTGAGTTTTTTTTTAATAATTTTTTAATAAATTAAAACATCAGTTTAGTGAGTGAACAAGGTGTAGTTAAAAGATTGTTTATATTCAGAGTCAGGGAGACCTAAATTCACTGTGACACTAGCTCTGTGTTAGGTAATCATCTTGCTAAATTTCAGTTTCCTCATTTTCAAAATGGGGATAATAATATTAATAGCACCTCTGTTAACGTGGTTGTTTTAACCACCAAATGAGATAATGCCTGTAAAGAGCTTTCTAAACCTTAAAGCGCTTTTATAAAGATTTTATAAAGATTTGTATTAAGATCTTTATTTTTTTTACTTCTTGCCTTCCTTCAATAAAAACAAAACAAAATTGGTCTCTGATAGTAAATATATAGTCTTTAAATGATAGAAATGCCAATTTTTCTTTTCTTTCCCCTTTGGTAAATAGAGATCTCTTATCAGACTAGCACCTCTCAAATGTAACAAAACACAGCAACACATAAAATAACTACTTGTGTATGCTCTGTTAAACTCAGGCTGTAACAATGAGCACATATCTCTATAGCAGTCCACAGTCTTCATTAAAGAAAATTTAAAGGCAATTTATTTTGAAATATCTCATATTTTCTGACTCACTAGATGCGCCATAAAACCATGTTGATTTCATACTAATAATTAACATCAACTGAATTGAAACTGGTTATTTCAAAACGTAGCTCAATAGTTTAATCTATTCTTGTTGATTTAATTTGAAATTTGGGTAACAAACTTAGAAACAAGACCTAGGTTCCCAAATTACTTACAGTATTGGAAAAGTTTCTAATCAGCTTAAATGACCAAGGATACAGGACCTACACTAACAGGCCATTAAAGAGTAGGGAAGGTAAAGAGTGTGATTAGAAACAAAACAGACTGTTATACATTTTGATTGCCCTGGCTAATCTAAAAAAATAAAAATTAAATTCTGCTAAGGTGTTAATGGGTTGCAATGTGTTCAGGGGAACCAATGAGTTAATGGGTTGCCCACCTATTTATAGTTTAAAAGCAGCTTCTGGAAACACAATACTGTGCCCTGAAGGAGTAAGTCTAATGGCTAGCTTGTAAGGAAGATATTTGGGGCAGCTAGGTCTTCAAATCATATCACAGAGCCTATTCAGTGCTGACCCTGTCAGCTTTGCAGTTAAAAAGAAACTCCTTTCAGTTTGAATTTGCTTTTGGGGAATGGGGGAACCTAGTTGTTCTATTATGTTGTTAAAGCAGATCAGTGTAGAAATGCCAAAAGATCTAAGATAAGAGATTTTTCAGTAAAAAGCTTTGGAATTCATTCAAGCAATATTTGAAGAGAAAAGAGCCAAGCTCTCTGGCCTTCAGCATTTGGTGTTAAGGACCCTTGTCTAAATGTACCACAGTATTTTTTGAGATTTGTTATAAGTATAAAAGATAAACTTGTGGCCAATGTATTCCCAAAACATACTCTCACTCTTTTTTTTTTCTCCCTCTTATTTCATTAAGTGCCTACCATTGATGTGTAGACTGAGAAAGAGGAAAGGAGGAAGCATTAAGGGCATTACACATAGGAGATATGAAAATACAAATTATTTTACCCCACTTTATTTTATCTTTTTTCTCTCAATATTTTTTAAAGCAAATATCCATTCTAATTGGGTAATTGCAGTCTAGTTGAGGGATACGAAATTGACCTCCCATGTTGTAATCTTTTCTAAATATTAGTGGGTTTTCCTGTTGCAGGAACACTGCCAGAACTGTAGACCTGTATCAAAAATGAATGGGTACCATTAAATAATTCAGTCCATTCTTAAACTTCCATAGAATAGAAGCAACATGACCTCCTGACTTACATTTAGAAGAAAAGAACACTTCATATCCTCTTCATATTGAGATCACCCAGGTCTCTATAATTTGGTAAATTCCAACTGTGTACTTGCTATATCCTGTATTCCTACAGCGACATATATAATGAGTCTCCACAGGCAGCAGGTTAGACAGTAGACAACCCTCACCACCTTTATTTCTCTTCTCACTATGCATGGATGACTTTTATTGGTGGGGGGAAAAATCAATAAACAGGAAATGGTGTAAAGAAATAAAAGAGCTATTAAATGTCTGTTATAAATGTTGTATTGCTTAATATCTCCCCACTGACAACATATGTGTTCACTGTAAGAAGTAGTAAATAACTGGATGAAACCTAAAAATCTTTGTAGTTAAAATAAGATGGTATAGATTTATTTTTAGGAGCCTTCTATCACTGATTAACAAATAAAAAGAGGCATTATCAGCATAATAATGAGGTAGGGGGAGAAATATAAGTTATAATAGTAATAAAAATTTCAGCTCCTTCCTGTCATACATCTAAATGCTGTGTTGTGTTGACAGATCTGGGAAATTTTAGTGGCCGGACAAGAAGTGCAGTCTCTGTGAGGGAAGGCCAGGGGGTTGTTCTGATGTGTTCTCCTCCGCCTCATTCACCAGGTACAGTAGGATTCCCATTATGGATTGCTTCTTTCTCTTTGACTATATATGTTCATTTGTTTGAATGGTGTCATGTATTGACTGTGAAACATCCCAAATGAAATGTCTATATTGCACTTGATAAGTTTGTGAGTACCAGAAGAGTAATTAAAGATCATTCATTCTAAATGCCATTAAGTGGAAGACTGAGTTGCTATGATAAGATTGTTTTATTGCTACTCTAACTGTTGACAGTCATGGTTGTGTCTCTGATTGCCACTACTGGGTAATATATTGCCTGAAGCTTAAGGAGATAAATCGAGAGAAAATAGAAACTTTTTCAAAACTTCTTTGGAGTGTTAGCACTGAGCCCCATGCCTACTGAATACCAACGTGTATCCTCTTTCAGAAGATAAACTAGACACTTATTTGTAGTGTTCTTTACTGCACTGTAGCCAAGATGATTAAGAAACAAATTTTAAGCTTCCAAATAAAAGCATAGAACATATAGTATCCTGCATGACTTTTTGGTACTGGAACTTTTGCTTATAAAACTAATGGGGAGAGATAAGTGGTTTTTAATGGATTTAGTATAGACTAGTTCACTTTTTCGCATTAAGCATACATACTTTTAGCGATCCATGGCTGGTCATATTCTTTCTTAGGCTTGAGTTCTATAATTTGTGATGTTACTCCAAGTTCAGATGAATTATAGTAGCACTTCTTATTTCATAGGGGTTTAGACAAAGGAGGGAATCAAAATCTATAAGCTTTAAAGCCTATGAGATTATGATTGATCTATTTCTAATTAAGAAGTTAATAAAACATCCTAGCGGCAAAAAAAATGGAAAGCACATTCATTTTCCATGTACCCTGGTCACTTTTCCTTTAATAATTTGTAAGAAAGACAAAGTTGTTTTTAAGTTATGTTAGTCATGTAGTAAAGGAGCATAACTCTGGGGTATTTTTTTATCAGAAATAACAAATTATATAGTTATAGCTTTTAAAATCTCCCTCCCTTTGATACTGGACCTTTTTTAGATTCACCTCTCAGTTTTTGTCAACTTTGCTAACAGATTTAAAAATGAAATTTTGTGAAAGTAATGACATAGTCAATAAACATTGAATAAGTTCCTTATTGGAATTGTGGTAACTCATGGGGATATAAATACAAAAAGAAAGATGGTCCCTGACCTTAAGAAGCTCACAGTCTAACGAAGGAAGACAACACACAAAAAGAAAAACAGAAAAGGGAGTGGTTGGGCTCCAACATGATGGAGTCCAGTACAAAAGATTGTAGCCATGTAGAAAATAAAGAGATGACTGACCCAGCATTCCACTTCATGTGGAGGCTCTGGAAGGAGTTCTTTGCTCTACTCAAAGGGGCAGAAGGTACTGAGGGCATCAATGAGATCCGAGAACAAGGCTGAAGCAATCTCAAGGGATGCCATTTCCTTATGATGAGTTTCCTGGGAGACATGCTCTTGAAGGAGTCCAGTCCAAAGGAGTATAGCCAGATAGGAAATAAAGAGATAGCTCACCTGGGAGCCCTCTCTAAATGGCAATTGCTATATGACTGTGAGGCAAATTTTCTCTGCCCAGAGACTATAGACTCTTAATTGTGTTTAACATTTTGGGAATGTTGAAGTGTGTGTATAATATGACCAGAGGTTTGGAGTTGGGGGGGACAGTTGGAGTTTCAAGGGAACCTTCTTGGCCTTACCTACATGAGATGTATACATGGAAGTATAGTTCTAAATTATATGTTCTAATTTTAAAATGTTTTAAAAATCTTTGCTTAATATTAATAAAGGAATAACTTATTTTTCACATAAAATGAGTATTGGTTTTGCTCCCATAGTAGCAATAAATTAAAAGGCCTAGAATTTTATGATATCATATTCAGGGTGTTCCAAAAATTTTATTTCCGTTTGAATGTTTAATAGATTAAAACTGTACTAAGACTTCTCAGATGTCCTGTGCTAATTAAGGAATGACTACTATCTCAATTTGTACTTTCACAAAATTAAAATTATGTTTAATAATTCTTGTGAATGGATTTGATGTTGGAGGAACCAGATTAAGATTCTAGCTGTGCCTCTTGTGTGACTTTGGGCAAGTCATTTAATATCCCTGGACCTCAGTTTCCTCATCTGTAAAATGAACTAAATAACCTTGTTGTTGTCCTTTTTGCTTTGTATTTATGATCCTAGGTAGATATTTTCTTCACTTTTAATGATGTCTATTTAGGTGTATTTCAGTATCATATTCACTGAACAGAAATACACACATACCTAAGGGGAAGGGAGGAAGGAGAAGATAAACTGACACTCTAGAATAGTTTGTGATCCACTAACACTTTTGTGGGCTATGGAGAGTAAGTGCTATTCTCATGTTGTGTAAATTAAACTTCAGTTTGTCCATTTTTATCCATTATGTCTTTTGCCAAAGAAAATCAATTCAATGTAGAAATGACATCTACTTTCCATCAGATTAGCTGCTCAGCAGGAAATTAGGTGTAAGTGGGCTTTGGAAGCTATGAATAAGTGTATTTGAGAATTAATTGTTGTGAGGGGTGAAAGCAAGAGGAACAAAAATCCCTTCCTCATTAGTTTGGCATGGGAAAGACAAACTACAAGGGAAGGTTATTACAGAGATAAACTCTGAGCCATGTTTGCTTTGAAATCAGGATAAGAAAGCAAATGAGTAGAACCATTGTTATGACTGGTTTGATACAAGAAGAGAAAACTGAAAGTATATTCTTTATTTTTCACCAACAGAAACATTATTGATCATGGGACATCAAAAAAAAAACACTTCTGAAACAATCACAAAGTAGCAATGGTCTGTGAAGGGTTCACTCAAGGTCAAAATTCAGATGCTAGGAGATTGGTGACAAACTTCAGCAATTATTTTTATCATTAGTCACCATATGAAGTACACATAACACATACAGTCATATGGAAGAAATAAAAATATGACTTTCTCAAATTTATATTTCAAAATGTTCTGGTAGATTAGCAAGCTGAAAATTGAGAAAATATCTTCCCTAAAGGAACAACTTAAAGTAGTGCCAGAAGAAATCAGCTGTTTAAAACAATTTGTGCCGCTTTCTAAAAAGACTACTCCCTACAAAAAGGACTTGATCTTAACTGACATTTCTCTACATTTCTCTGTTTGCTGTTTGAAAACAATTTTTCATATACACCACCCTGAATTTTTAATATAGCCCCTGTTTAATAAATTCTCCTATTCTAAACATTCTTATTTTTAGAGATTAAGCTTCAATATGTTTATAGAAAGGGCAGTTAGATGATAAAGTGGCTAGAGCACAAGACCTGGAGTCAAGAAGACTTGAGTTTGAATCCAGCCTCAAATACTTACTAGCTATGTAACCCAATTTGCCTCAGTTTCCTCATTTATAAAATATGAACTGAAGAAGGAAATCACAAACCACTATAGTATCTTTACCAAAAAAAATACTCCAAATGATGTAATGAAGAGTTAGATTTGACCAAAACAACTGAACTATAAACAAAATGCTAAAAGTGACTTTTCTACAGAAATCTTTTTTTTTTAAAGGCAATCAGGGTTAAGTAACTTGCTTAAGGTTACATGGCCAGTTATTTCTGGTTGTGGTGCTAAGTATCTGAGCCCAGATTTGATCCCCCGGTCATCCCGACACTGGAGCCAGTGCTCTTACTCACTGAGCCACCTGGCCACCCCTAAGCAATTGGGGTTAAGTAACTGTAGCAGCAAGCACCTCAAGCGCGTCCTCAGGGTTTGCCGCCCATACAGGTTCTTGGATCTGCTTTGTTATAGGAAAGCAACTCAAAATGGGTTAACAAGCTTACTTTAATCAGTCAGACATATATCATTTACCTTGTTCAGGGGAAAAGTCAGCACCCCGAACTTCAAAGTATACAGGCAGAATTATCAAGACAGAAACAGATCAAGTAGACAGATTTCCAAACTGTCCAACCATTACATCCATACCCAGTCAACATCTGGGTTTCCACATCTGGGTTTTTCAAAGCCGGGGGACTCTCAACAACGGCTTCCCAGAATTCAGATCAAATCACAGAACACTTCTCAAAGTGAGTCTCAAAACAAAGCTACACATCAGGGCTTATATAGCCTTCTCCTGGCTCAGAGAATGTAACAACCTTATTGACCCACTGGCCAATCAAAAAGTATCTACTGAAAAACAAGCCTCCCTCCCCATGCTTCTGGTGCACTTTAGCCTAGGGGCAGGGAAGATCCCCATTACAGTAACTTGTTCAAGGTTACACAGCCAGTTATTTCTGGGTGTGGTGCTAAGTATCTGAGCCTGGATTTGATCCCCAGGTCATCCCAACACTGGAGCCTATGCTCTTACTCACTGTGCTACTTGGCCGCCCCTAGAAATATTTTAATAATAATATGTGTATGTTCCCAAAATAGTTACCTACAAATAAAAATTCAGTAAATTAAGCCATATTTTCGTATTGACTCTAATTATATACTGGTAGATGAAATTCTAAAGACCAGTTCCAACTTAAAGATGACAATGAACCTCAACAATGCTCAATGATAATGACTCTGGTCATGGCAGGAGAAATGTGGTCCAAATAAGGTTTTCATTTCTGTGCATCTCTTTAAAGTAGTAGAGTGGATGCCACATATTGGAATAACTTAGGGAAAAGATGCCTTAATTGTATTGCCTTAGTCAATTAAAAAAGAGTCTAAAAAAATCCATCCAATAAAGGCTTCCTCTGCCTCACATCCCTGTCTGATGTGACTACAGTGAACAGAGGCTTCTCATTGCCTTCTGTGGTTATCCTTTGTTGAACTGTCCTACACTGATATTATTTAACCTGTAACTTCCAAGGCTTTCTCGTTGATCTCTTGGGACTCCAAGCTTCAGCAAGTTTTGAGTCTAAACAGGCATCGATTGTATGTACAATCTGTTTTTTTGGAAAGAAATTATACATTAATATCATCATTGGGAAAGTTCCTAATTTAGAAGGAAGTACCCTAAGTAATCCTCCCAGAAACAGATTAAGCAGTTGTGATGGGGTTCATTCAATAAGGAATAATTGCAGAAAGTTTTCAAATACCTGTAAGCTTTCATAAAGTATTACTTTCCCACAAAATTGTCACTTACAGAAGACAGGTTGCCCAGAACTCTGTGAGTTTTACAACAAGATGTGTGACCTAGTAAGAGGCTCTGAATCACCATTTTACATAAGCACTTTTTTACATGAAATAACATAAAATGCTTTTGATCTTCCTATATTGATTCACCAAAGAAGCTGCTTCTATTATCTTATGTTTCTATTACAAAAGTCGCATTTTTTTTTGTTTTTCCTTATAAGTGCAGCACAGTATGAATGATTACCTTTCTAAGGTCTACTGTCTTTTTCTCTGACAGATATCTATCTGATTGCCTCTATCCTCCCTGAATTAGAGGCAAACTTACACTGGCATTGATAGCATGTCAGAGATTATAGAAAACTGAACATTTTATAACTGAGTCATCAGGAAACAGACAGAATTTGTGTCTTTTCTCATAAACAGTGTTAATTTGTGAGTTTTTAATGATAAAGGACTACTGAATTTTCGTTATAAAGGGAAACCTGTCAGACATGCATTAATTTTCCTTTTATACAGAGGGCATCAGAACTGGTATTCAATTTAAATATCTGCTTAATTTTCAGGCCAAATGAGGATAATCAGATACAAAATTCAATGCTGAATCAATAGTAAGTGGTAAACATGTTCTACTGCTATGGATAACACTTTTTATTTCTTTAATTTACTTTTTGAGCTGGTAGTACATTGCCCTGGGAAAATTAAGCCCATTGTCTATTCAGTGTTCTTCATTTCCCCTTCACAATCTCTGCTGTTGCCTCCAAGTGCCTCAAGAATCCAAGCTACCCCTGACTGATTGTATAGTCCCCAACTACACTGCTTCTTGATTCATACCTTTTTATTTTGCCTTCTGGCAAGACAAATTGACCCATCTTAAGTTTATCCCATTAACAGCTGTATGAATTGCTATCATTCTGGTTGCTTAGGTAAATTTTTCTTCTATTCTCCTGCTCAGATCACTCTGATAATTGAGTATGTACTTTTCTTTCCTTTATATTCATGTAATGCACTTCCCTTTCATATTTAGTCATATAGAATCATAGAATTTGAAAATTGAAAGGGACATCAGCAGCCAACCAGTCCAACTTACACCCAAAAGGAATCACCCTCCATAGCATACCTAATTGATCAAATAACATCAGCTTGAACTTCCAATGAGGAAGAATATATTCACCAGCTCATGAGGCCACTCCTACTTTTGGACCTGTACTTTTTAGAATTTGTAAATTCCTTCAAAGGCCAATTAAAGTGCAACCCCCTACCAAAAGGCCTTTTCTTACCTACACTGTACCTCAGCTATTAATACCTCCCTTCTAAAACTAACTCCCATTTACTTTGAATATATTTTACATGAATTTAAACGTGTATACATTTTTCTCCTGTTAAAATGTAAAGTCCTGGAAAGAAGAGTCTTCACACCTAGTAGATTACATGGTACATAGTAAATGCTTGTATTTGATTCACCTTACCCTCTCAACTTACATACTTCATATCTAATTGATAGAAATTATAAAATGTTATCCTAATAAAAATGTTTCTCTGTCAAACTAAATATTTGTGTAATTATTAGATATTTCTTTTGTAGATGGAATAATAAACATATTGTAAAACATGCTCTTACTCATCAGTGAAGTGAAAGTGTTAAAATGGTTAACTTTGATAATCTCTGCCATGCCTTAATATTTGATAATGCTAGCATAGTTTCAATTCCTTACATTTTATTTCTGAACATTCTTACTTTAGACCTATTTATTATTTGGGTTAATGAATATTTTAAAGTTTTAAAAAGGTGAAAAATCAAGCTAAAGAATTACAATTTGATTGCAAAATAAGTAATCAAAATATCCAGAAGAAACAAAGCTTTATATAAACTACATTTTAGAGGGTAGAATAAGAATAACCACAACACACTTTTAACTGGTACTTCTATATGTAAAAAAAGTTTTCCTTAAAACAACCTTAGGAGAAGAACATAACTATTAATATCCCCATTTTATAACTGCAAAAACAGTCTCAGAGAATGAGTGACTTGTCCAGGATTATATAACAATCACTATCAGATCTCTTAAAATTTCAAAGCTCTTTTGACTACATCACACCAAATATTATTTATCTTACTTTTTTTAAACAAAGAATGCATCATAATCCAATTAAGATTTCCTATTAATCAGGTAAGGTCTTATTTTTTGAGACTGCCACCAGTAACTTTCCCAAACCTTTTTAAAACATTTTTGTTGGAAGATAGGACTACCAAATCTATTTTACAAACTAATTTTTTTCCTGACTTTTGGTTTATGTGTTTTTGTTTTTTAAATTGTGTATGATCTGATCCACAGAGTATCTGAATCCAGGCCATAATAATAAAGTTGTCCTAAGCATTTTATGGTGTTACTACCAATTGCCTGATTCTCCTTCTTTTATGCTTCTCTATACCCTGAAATTGGACGGTCTCTGATCACATTCAACACAATTTTTCTCAGTTCTTCATTTACTATCCTTCGATGGTGTCAGTATAGTACAATGTTTATCAATTCATACATTCTCAAAGTTTGAAATAAAACACAAAAATGGTCAAAAGCTCTATTTTCTCCTTTCCTCAAATGATGTATGAAATATACTTTTCTCTGAGAAAAGCAAAAGCTGGAGATTGGCAGAATTGCTAAATCCCATTGTTTACTTCCCAAGAGGTCAATAACAATCACTGTCAGCAACATATGTAAATGAAAAAATCTTGATTGGCTACTGAGGCTGTTATTCATCTACCAGAAAATGAATATTTTTTTCTTTCTTAGATGGTTAAGCACATCTGCCCTAAATGAGTTTGGTTGCCAAGAAACAGCTCTTTGTACTTTTGAAATTCAGGGTTATACTTGCAAAGGAGAGATTTGCAAAAATGAATAACAAAAGCATTCAGAATATCTCTTATAATATACAGATTGGTTTGGGAGTTTTAGAGAATATTAGTATGGATAGTCTTTTCAAAAAAGAAGTCAGTATGAATTGACTATTTTATTTTTTCTATATTGGCACCGAGGAAGAGAATAGGCCATACCTAACACCACCCCTGAAAAGTGAATTGTAAGACACTAGTTTAAAACTGATCCCCAACTTTAAAAAAATCAGTTAAAACCAAGTATTAGTTGTGTGGAATAGTGGAATTCTATAGAAAATATTCATACAATTTGGGATAATATATTTCTCTGCTTATACTACTGGCCATTAAAATTAATTATTGAAAAGTAAAATTCAGGAAATCAATTGCTTGTTTTGTTACCATGATAAGAAATTTTAATTGAGGTTTATTTTTTTTACTCAATTAATAACTTGCCTTGGCATAGTATAGATACTACCTATGAAAAATTGCAATACCTTCCCCCAAGATGTTTTTTTCCTTCCTTTATAGCACCATAGAATCATAGACTAAGAGCTAGAAATGAAATTTCTGATAATCTAGTTCATCCCCCCTCATTTTACAGATGTAGAAATATGTTCATAATCTCAAAGTGACCTGGCAATAGTCTTACAACTGGTATGCCACCTTTAGGATTCAAACTCAAATCATCTCACTAATCCTGTGTTCTTCCCCCTACACCACACATTGTCTTTATGTTATGAAAACTCATAAATGTCTAAACAGGATAAATTCGCAGAACTCTCTAAACTAGGGGGAAAGTAATATACCAGAGGGAAATACAATTTTTTTTTGAAGAATCAGAGATCTCCAGCTGGAAGGGGCCTCAGAATTCAAACCCTTAGTTTTATAAATGAGGAAACTGAACTGAAGTGAGGATGTGCCATGTGACCAAGGTCACACAGATAATAAGGGGCAGAGCTGTGATTCAAACTCAGGTCCCATGAGTCTATGTTCAGTTGGAGAAGTCATCATTATTTCTGTTGCCCCACAATGTCTCACTAAGTGCTAGAGAGTCCAGAAGACCTGGGTTCTTAACTTGCCTGTGACATTTAGAAGTTAAATGATTATGGACTTCTTAGGTTAGTCATTTGTAAAATAGTTACTATAATACATGTAGAATCTATCTCAGGATTATTTTGAAACTCATATGATACAGTGTTTTTAAAGTACTTTGTAAACTTTGCTGTGTGTAGTAACAAAATTAATTCATGAGATTATAGATATTTTGTTGTTGTTCAGTTGCTTCAGTTGTATCTGACCTTTCATAATGCCATTTGTTGTTTTCTTGGCAAAAAATACCGGAGTGGTTTGCCATTTCCTTCTCCAGTGGATCCAGTGAATCCATTTTGTCAGTCAAATACAGGTTAAGTGACTTACCCAAGGTCACACAGCTAAGAAGTATCTGGTCCTAGATTTGAATTCAGGTCTTCCTAACTACATGCCCAGTGTTCTATCCACTGAGCTATTAGTTGCTTCTAGTTATAGATATAGAAAGGGGCATTGGAGGCCATTCAGTCTCTTCATTTCAAAGATCAGGAAAATAAGGCCCAGAGAGATCACTTGACTTTACTTAAGAATCACAAGTGGGGAAAGTGGCAGAGCTGGCATTCAAACCCAAGTCCTCTGGCTCCAAACCTTGTTACATTGAGAAAGATTGTTATTGACTGTCTTTTATAGTCCCATATTCTGCTACATTTCCTGGCACCCAGTAAATATTTAATAAATGCTTGCTGACTAATAAATAGGACCTGGTCAGGACTAAACATTTAAATAAATCGGGGTTTATAGTTCAAATTTTATTTCAGAGAACATAATTTGACCTGAATGTCTGTGGACTAAGGAATCATATTAGCATGAAATTCCATTGTATTTGCATATCCCATGTTCCATTATTATATTTTGTAAAATCTCTCAACTTTAGGACTGAATTTTGACTATGCAAAAATATTTTTCATGCTTACCAAAATCAGTTTACCCAACTCTGTTCAGTTTTCATTCATTAAATATTTCAGATCATACTCTGACTATTTTATATCACTACTGTCTTTTGCCCCTTTTCATATTTCTACCACTTAGCACATAGTAGGTGCTTGATAAATGTTTATTGAGTTGATAAACTTCAAGGATCCATATCAATGAACCCAGATTTCAACAGCTCCATTGCTCAATAGATGACCTTCATGAATTTTTTATTACCATAATTATTCCTTTTTGCTATTCCTCTTTTCAGTGGACACCATCCCCTTCCTCCCTCATGTATCTCTTGGTTTTTCACATTTTAATGTTCCCCTTGGATTCTTATTCTTTTCCATTTTTTTTGGTATGGTTTAAACCCTAGTTTTGAAAATTTTTACTGTGTGAACACTAGCAAAGTTAGTGACCTTCTCAGTGTTCTAGGCAACTCACTAAGAATCTAAGTTACAGAGTTGATGATAGCCTGCATCAGTGGAGGGAGTTTCCTCATCTGGGAATCCCCTTTCCCAATGAAACCACAGGTCTAAGACTTTGAGTAGGCAATGTACAAGGGTTGTTTCTTCAGAAATATCAGCAATAAATTTACCGAAATAACATATACATTGTACTGAGAATGTGAAGCTAAAGCACTGAGATGTTTATCTATTCTAGCTATTTGATTTGTTAAAGAGCTCCTTAGTAGTGGCCAGCTTAGAGTACCATCCTTACCCGGTTCCTAATTCAAATACAATTTAATTGGTTCAGTTAAAAGTATTACAAAGCAGTAATTCCATTTTATGTTATGCTGTGTAGCTCATGGTTTTTCAAAGTTAACTTCACATTCACATCCAAATTAATTTTACATGCATTGTAGTAGTGATAAGAAAGAAAGGATTTTGCAAATCTAAATGAGTTTTTCCTAAAACAGGAGACTATGCTCCTTTATGTATGTGTCACACCACTTGAGAAGACTATTCAAAGCAGAATAATTGGCATCACCTTTACTGATCTCTCTCTCCCCTTCCATGTAGACCTTTCTATCTATTTTAATATGTTAACCATTACAGTAAAGATATCCTAGAGTTTTCTTCCACTTTAGTCACCTGTGGCTTGAAAAATAGTCTCTCTTTTTGTTGTCTTTTGTTTGCTATACCTTCTACTTCTACAGATGAGGCCAGATAAATAGAAGTTATACCTCTTTCTAGGCATCTAGGAGATACAGCAGATAGAGCACCCCATCTCTGGGCTTTTTTCAAAACCCCATTTGAAAGAAGTTATTGTTATTCAGTCATTTCAGTTGTGTCTGAATCTTGTGACAACATTTAGGGTTTTCTTGGCAAAGAGACTGAAGCAATTTTTCACTCTCTAGTAATTTTCCAGATGAGGAAACTGAGGCAAACACAGTTAAGTGACTTGCCCAGGGTCACACACCTAATAAGTTTCTGAGGTCAGATTTGAACCCAGGTTTTCCTGGCTATAGGCCCTGCACTCTGTCCACCACACCACATAGGTGTCCAAAAAAATTGAGAAAACAAACACTAAGAGTCCTACATAACCCCTTCTAAGTTCATGACAGATAGGAAGCACTTAATATATGTTTAATGACTGACTACTTGATTTAACCAGTCCAAACCTCTGTTGGCTCCCTTTTCTTTTTTGTCACATCTGAGATTTCTCAGCCTTGGCAATATCCTGCTCCTAGTCTTAGCTCCAAGTCCTGTGAAGATAACCCCACAGGCCCCTAATGAGAATATCCATCCAGTCTCCATTAATTAAATATGTGTTGCTGAAGGAGCTTCTTCTCCTTGTGACTAACGTTTTAGTCATGAACTTCTCACAGTGTAATGAGGCTGGCCCTGGGGAAAGCAAAAACACCCTTAGTAAATTGTATACTGGAAAATGAAGTTAGGCACTTGCCAGAGCTTATACTGCACCATAATAGTCTCAAGAAATTCATAATGACCCCCCACACACACACACACCAATATGAGGCATCTCAGTGAGAATACAATGGGGAACCCTAATATGTTATAATCCTTTGAAAATTAAAGTATCCCAATTATCATTTAGTTTTATATTGTTAAAAAATGTTCACCTTCTATCTTCACTGAGAATTTCAATTACAAAACACAGTCTGATCTAGTTTTACCAAATATTCCTTAAACTGTTAATCCACTCCTGTCCCTCAAAATATATGTTACATTTATTTTACTTTTTAAATCCCTCAAAACTTGGTCTCTTCTTACGAAAATGGTGCCAAAATCAATACTGATTTCATCTCTATTGATGTGCGAACTCCCTTCATCTATGCAGATCGACAACTTGTCTAATTTATTCACTACTGAGGCAGCAACTCTTAGCGAATTGTCTGGTGCACTGAGAAATTAAACGATATTGTTACACAATTATCATATGCCAATAAGCAAGACCTGAAACCTACTCTTTCTAACCCAAATCCCATCTCCTACACATTATGGCCCCTATGTACAAAGCATTTTTCAAAGCTTAAAGTACGATATAAACATTAGGGAGTAGGGGTAGGAGTAGTAGGAATGAGTAGTACTACTAGTAGTTATTGCTCTTGTTTTGCTCTATGGTACTTCTCAGAATATACCACAGTTATAATAAGTTCCATGGCTAATTTTGGGGATTTTGAATCGTTGTAGTTCTATCAAAATCCAATTGAATTTTGAAAAATTTAACTCAGCAAAATGAACTAAATATTATTCACATTAAGCACTTGGTATGAAATTTATGGTCATCAGTCAAGTCAACAAGAATTATTAAGCATCTAATGTATGTCAACCATCTGATATATGCCAGGCATAAAAAGAAAGACAAAAAAATTTCCTTCCATCAGAGAGTTTACAGTCTAATGGGGGATACATCATATTAGCAACTATGTATGAATAAGATATATACAAGATAAATTAGAGGCAATTGCAGAGGGAAGGCATTAAACTAGCATTAAAGGAGACCTGAAAGGTCTTCCTATAAAAGTTGGATTTTAACTGAAGGATGCCAAGAGGGGAAGATGAATAAGGAGAGATTTCTCAGCATGGGGGGGGCAGTTCATAAAAATGCCCAGAGTACGGAGATGGAGTACCTTTTTTGCCTTTTTTTTTTGGAGGGGGGAAGACAGGGCAATTGGGGTTAGGTGACTTGCTCAAGGTCACACAGTAGGTGTTAAGTATCTGAGGATGTATTTGAACTCAGGTCCTCCTGACTCTAGGGACTGTATTCACTGAGCCACCTTGAAGAACTGTAATGAAGTCAATGTAACTGGGTGGAAGAGTATGGGGAAGGCAGTAAGGTATAAGAAAATTACAAAGTGTACTAGGGGGACCAGTTTATGGGACCTTTAAAAGTCAACCAGAAGACTTTATATTTTATCGTGGATATAATAGGGAACTACTGGAGTATTTTGTAAAATAGATAATAGAAAGCTGCTAAAGTTTATTGACTAATCAGCAAACACAAGTTGTCTCTCTAAATTACCTCACTATAAACTGTGGTATATACTTTAAATTATCTGATTAAAAATAGCTATCTTAACCTTGTTCAGATTTAAATTTGTGTTTGGCTGCCTAGATGACATTGTTTGAGTGGACTCTGCATGACACCCTTTACCAACAAATGTTAGCACCACCACCTATAATTAATACCATTATAAATTTATTCCTTTGAGTTGTGAAAAGTATAGTCTTTGATTCCCTTTGTCCAAAAACCACTAAACAGATTCATTTTGCAAGTTATTAGCATCTAATGATTTGGTAATCACAAAGTAGTTCACTTATCAGGTAAAAAGGAATGAAATGAGACTCAGTGCATGTTAAGAATGAAACTTAGGGCAGAGTCCAGATGGCAAAGTAGAAGCAGGACCTCCCCCTGGCTCTGGCTTCCACCTTCCCCGATCCATGTAAAAAGGGGACTCTAAACAAACTTTAGAGCTGCAGAACACACAAAATGACACAGAGAAGCTAACATCCCACCGAGGACAGCCCAGAAGGCCAGCAGGAATCTGTCAGTGCAGCACTCTGGGAGCTGAGCCCAGGTCTGGGTGAGCCTGAGGTTTTAGCCCCAGGGCAGGTCTGACCAGCCCTGGATACAGGGACTCCAGATCAGCAGCAGCTGTGGCCGTTTCCAGATTTATCAACATATAGATGTGAAGAAAAAACTGGGAGGTCAGTGCAGTCTGGACTTTGGGACCCAGTAAGTGGGAGTGCATTGGCATTTGGCCCTGGGGCAAGAAGCCGCTGAGATGCCAGGCACAGCCAGCCAGTGCCACGTGGCAGCTTCAGCTCCTGGCCTGCAGAGTGTAGGCGGACAAAGCGACCAGTCTGAGGGGTAATCGACCAGTCTGAGGGGTAATCGCTTTTGTTTTAACCTGATTGGATCTGGATTTCAGTCTAGGGTGGAGGCCTTGGGGTATGTGTCCAGCTTGCCAGAGTGTGTGGAGGCTTCAGAGAGGGCACCCATCTAATATCTCCAGCAGCTGAGAAAACTCCAGCATTTGGGACGAAAGCTCCCCTGTCTGGTGGCAGACTCCTAAAGTGGCAAAAAGCCCAGGGGTCAAGTGACTGAGGGGCGACATGAACAGGCAAAGGAAACAAAGCAGAAAGAAGATTCCAAAATTAGACTCCTATTTGGGGACAAAAAGGATGGAACAGGAGGAAGACAGTGAAGTCAGAACTCCTGCACCAAAATCTTCAAAGGAAAATAGGAGCTGGTTATAGGCCATAGAGGACCTTAAGAAGCAGATAAGAGAAGTGGAGGAAAAATTGGGAAGAGAAATGAGAACAATGCAAGAAAATTATGAAATGAGAGTCAACAGCCTGACTGAAGAAAATCATACCTTAAAAAATAGACTAACTCAAATGGCAAGAGGCTCAAAAAGGCAATGAGAAGAAGAATGCATTAAAAATCCACATTTACCAGATGGAAAAAGAATTTCAAAATCTCACTGAGGAAAATCATTGCTTCAGAATTAGATTGGAGAAAATGGAAGCTAATGACTTTATGAGAAATCAAGATGCTGTTAAACAGATCCAAAAAATAAAAGAATAGGAGGCAATGTGAAGTATCTCATGGGAAAAACCACTGACCTGGAAAATTGATCCAGGAGAGATAATTTAAAAATTGTTGGACTACCTGAAAGCCATGATCAAAGAAAGAACCTAGAAATCATCCTCCAGGAAGTTCTAAAAGAAAACTGCCCTGATGATTTAGAACCAGAGGGCAAAATTGGAGGTTGAAAGAATCCACCGATCACCTCCTGAAAAAGATCCCAAAAAGAAAACTCCTAGGAATATTATAGCCAGGTATTGCAATTCCCAGATTAAGGAGAGAATATTACAAGCAGCCAGGAAGAAACAATTTGAATATT